>NC_134354.1:107447805-107752621 GCF_048569485.1 Anomaloglossus baeobatrachus | reverse complement strand
CTCCTATCACAGCACACGTCTTCTAAAATTCCGGTCATGTGCAATGCTCCTAATGAAGCCATGAAATATACACCCTGCTTCAAAGGCGCACTGACGCGGCCAAAAGGAGCTGTGCACATGCGCGAGATTTCCAGGAGCTGGCAGTGACACTGGCTCGTGGACATCATGTTATAATGCGTACAGAGGCGTGATAACATGGAAAGAAGACCGACTAGTCTGGGGAAACTATACCCCATCGACTAGTCAAGGCCCTAATTAGCATATGGAAGCAAGGTTTATCAGTCTTTTTTTTAAACATTCCTTTTAGTCAATAGCATTATATGTACAGGACTGATTAGGGAGGGAATTTGGGCATACAGGTATGAATACTACTGGGTTGAAGGGCATACAGGACCTGACAGGTTCCCTTTAACATTTGATTAGTTTGTGTCCACCGAGCAGGTAGTTGTAGTCTATATTGAGACTGTATGTGAAGAGAAAAAGCCATATTAGCCCCAACCTCCAATCTTTCTAGGAATTGTTCGGGGCCTCTCTGGTCAGCCGCTCGAATCAGTAAGTTATGTCGCTCCCTGAGATATTACATAAGGATAAGGCTGCACATCAAAGTTAGATAATAGTATAATGCTGTAAGCATACCGAAAAACATTGAAGCATACAATGAAAAATGCCACTTGCTAACTTGAAAGTGTGAATAATGAAATGCATACCTGCCATGAATATTAGGAAAAAGGAGATATTTAGCAATCGCATTGATCAATGTAACTGAGCCTCAAAACCTCGTCAAGGTATATCTCTATATTGGGGTCCCTAGCTCTGTGACCCTAACTGTGTGTCATCTCATTGCAATTAAAAACTGTTGTGTGTGGAGAGGGGTAACCAAGGACTTTCTTATATATCTCCTATATAAGCAAGTCCTTGGTTACCCCTCTCCACACACAACAGTTTTTAATTGCAATGAGATGACACACAGTTAGGGTCATAGAGCTAGGGACCCCAATATAGAGATATACCTTGACGAGGTTATGGGGCTCAGTTACATTGATCAATGCGATTGCTAAATATCTCCTTTTTCCTAATTTTCTTGGCAGGTATGCATTTCATTATTCACACTTTCAAGTTAGCAAGTGGCATTTTTCATTGTATGCTTCAGTGTTTTTCGGTATGCTTACAGCATTATACTATTATCTAACTTTGATGTGCAGCCTTATCCTTATGTACTATGTATTTTTTTTGGCTTACACTCATAATATATATTCGTGCTCACTTCAGTTATCCTATTTAGTGCTCCCTGAGATATGTCATCACTTATTAGAAACCTCAGGCTACGTCACAAGTTCTGTTAAAATGAAACCAAATGGACCCAATTATAGTCAATGGGAGATGTCTGGGGGCATTTTACCAAAAATGGACTCAAGACTTATCTGCTAATATGGGTATTATTACAGAAGATTCCTAATATTAAAGGCTGTCAGCACAAAATGACTGTTCAAACCAAGCCAAACACATCTAAGGGGACAGAGCTGTAATAAAAATCCTAAAACCTTTAGTGTCCAAATACTCGGTTGCATTTATTAGACATTATTTGTTCTGTGCATCCTTTGTTGTGCCCGCAGTAACCTTCCACCTATTTGTTTTCTACTTATTTCCTTATTTTTGAGGCTCCTGTAAAGCCATACCTGACAGTCAAGGAAGAGGAGGGAGGAGCACTGAACCGCTCAGCCACGCCAAGTGTGCACATAAGACCTCATTAGCAACTTAGAATAAACAATGATTTCTGGAAAGCGCGGCCATGTGTTTGAATATTAAAGGGAACCTGTCATCAGAAATTTAGCTTGAAACCTAAATGTGTCCCCCTCTGCAGCTCCTGGGCTGCATTCTAGCAAGGTTCCTGTACTTTTTGTGGCCCCTTTTAAACCAAATTAAATACTTTATAAACTTGTACCTTTTGCTATGTAAATCTTGTAAATCGTCCATGGGGGCGGGCTCTCTGGTGACCGTTGCTGTTCCTCCAGCACATTGACGCCGTCCCCCCACGCTCCATTTCATCCATCAGGACACCGCCCACTGCACCCGAGGTGCCGCCCACGCCAGGATCGCTGGTGACGTGTGTCACAAGTACGAGATTATGGGCAGCGCTGTGATTGCATCGCAAGTGCCCGCCCATAATCTCGTGGATGCGCTTTCCCCCACTGCCTCCAGCGTTCTGCGCAAGCGCTCGCCGGCCAAACGACCTGACGTCACCTCCTTCCCATCTTACCCTGCAGCAGGGCAAGATGGGAAAGAGGTGATGTCGGGTCATCTGGCCAGCAAGCGCTTGCGCAGAACGCCAGAGGAAGAGGGGAAAGTGCGGTCACGAGGTTATGGGCGGCATTTGCTGATGACACAGCGCCGCCCATAACCTCGTGCCTGCGCAAAACGTCACCAGCGGTCACACATGCACACAGTGCACAGTCCCGCTACAGTCGCACAGCGCATGCGCGGGACCACGGGCGCCCAGGGGCGGCGTCCTGAGATATGAAATTCAGCGTTGGGGGGCGGCTTAAATCTGCTGGAGGAACAGCAACGGTCACCAGACAGCCTGCCCCCATGGATAATTTACAAAATTTACATAGCAAAAGGTACAAGTTTATAAAGTATTTAATTTGGTTTAAAAGGGGCCACAAAAAGTACAGGAACCTTGCTAGAATGCAGCCCACAAGCTGCAGAGGGGGAAACTTTTAGGTTTCAAGCTAAATTTCTGATGACAGGTTCCCTTTAAGTGTATAATTTCTATTAGAGCTATATTATGTACAAAAGGGGCCTAGCACCATTTCATATACATAGAGTTACATGTGCCATGTGCCAAAGTAAACATGAATACAACAAACAAAGTGCACATATGAGGCGCCAAATAAACCCTCAATAATTAATTGTAATGATTAGTCAGTGGACCATAGCATATAAAGTGCATGAAAATCATTTTATTAACAACTAGTGGCAAAAAAAACGTCATAAAACCATTTAAAATTGAGTGAAAACTCACAAACAGAGAGGCAACCTATCTGGACAATTGTATAATGAAGTCATACATACAGTACAGACCAAAAGTTTGGACACACCTTCTCATTCAAAGAGTTTTCTTTATTTTCAGGACTCTGAATATTGTAGATTCACATTGAAGGCATCAAACCTATGAATTAACACATGTGGAATGAAATACTTAAAAAAGTGTGAAACAGCTGAAAATATGTCTTATATTCTAGGTTCTTCAAAGTAGCCACCTTTTGCTTTGATTACTGCTTTGCACACTCTTGGCATTCTCTTGATGAGCTTCAAGAAGTAGTCACCGGAAATGGTCTTCCAACAGTCTTGAATGAGTTCCCAGAGATGTTTTGCACTTGTTGGCCCTTTTGCCTTCACTCTCAGGTCCCGCTCACCCCAAACCATCTCGATTGGGTTCAGGTCTGGTGACTGTGGAGACCAGGTTATCTGGTGTAGCACCCCATCACTCTCCTTCTTAGTCAAATAGCCCTTACACAGCCTGGAGGTGTGTTTGAGGTCATTGGCCTAATAATAATAATAAATAATAATTGGCCTGTTGAAAAATAAATGATGATCCAACTAAACGCAAACTGGATGGAATAGCACGCCGCTGCAAGATGCTGTGGTAGCCATGCTGGTCCAGTATACCTTCAGTTTTGAATAAATCCCCAACAGTGTCACCAGCAAAGCATCACCACACCATCACACCTCCTCCTCCATGCTTCACGGTGGGAACCAGCCATGTAGAGTCCATCCGTTCACCTTTTCTACAAAGACACGGTGGTTGGATCCAAACATCTCAAATTTGGACTCATCAGACCAAAGCACAGATTTCCACTGGTCTAATGTCCATTCCTTGTGTTCTTTAGCCCAAACATGTCTCTTCTGCTTGTTGCCTGTCCTCAGCAGTGGTTTCCTAGCAGCTATTTTACCATGAAGGCCTGCTGCACAAAGTCTCCTCTTAACAGTTGTTCTAGAGATGAGAAGGTGTGTCCAAACTTTTGGTCTGTACTGTAGTTCGCATATTACAATAATACCTGGTTGTATATGATTATGCAAGGTAGCACAATAGTCTAAACTCTAGTCTAGAGACATTCAAGCCACACTCTACACACCATCCACACTAGCTACAGCAGGTGGTTAGGAAGTTTATTGTGGTATAGATTATTGCGCTACCTTGCATAATCATATACGGTACTTACGGTACTTTTATAACAACCAGGTATTGTTGTAATATGCTAACTATAAATGGCTTCATTATACAATGTTCCAGATAGGTTGCCTCTCTGTGAGTTTTCTCTCAATTTTAAATGGTTTTATGATGTCTTTTTGCCACTATTTGTTAATAAAATGATTTTCATGCACTTTATCTGCTATGGTCCACTGACTAATCATTACAATTAATTATTGAGGGTTTATTTGGTGCCTCAGATGTGCACTTTGTATGTTGTATTCTATTAGAGCTATGTCTCCTACAAAGTGCTGTGTTTCGTGACGTTACACTAAATGTACTGGAGATTTAAGAAGAATTCAGATCTCTTTTTTATGATTTTGTAAAATTTAAGGAAATCTGTCAGTAGATTTTTGCTATTTAAAGGGACTTTGTCAGCAGGTTTCTGCAATGTAACCTGACAATAGCATTCTGCAATAGTTAAGATAGACAGGTCAGCCCTGCATCTGTTATCTCAGTCTTTTTTTGTTTACCTGCAATGTTAGTATAAGCCTCTTATCTTTATCATTAGTGGGTCTCAGCAGTGTGTGAGCTGTAGTCTGACTCCTCCCCCTTCTGTGACTAGCTGCTTCTGTCTATGGGAATGTGCACTAAAAGCCTGGTGTGGGTGGGGGTAGCTCTCAGAGCTCTGCTATATACAAAATCTAAAATCTTTCACTGTGTCAGAATGGCTTCACACAGAAATATAAGTGATACAGCGTTGAACTCAGGGTCTCTTTGCCTACATCATGCTACTCTCAGATGAGGCAGCAAAAACCTGCTGACAGATTCCCTTTAATCTAAATCATAATATAGAGCAAGATAGCCTGATTCCAGGGATATGTCACTTACTGTACTGTGCTTTATAGTTTCAATACAATCAGTGTTTTATCAGCAGGAGATTATTACCACAGGACTAGGCATCACGTGCACAGCAGTGAGGTCTGTATAATCCTGCCCCCACCAATGACACTGCTAGCTGACAATGCACAGTGTACACAGGAGCTGCCAGTCAGGGGAGGGGTAATGGGGTTATACTACAGCCCAGAAGTCTAAAGCGGGCTTTACACGCTACGATATCGTTAATTCATCATCGTCGGTGTCACGTTGTTTGTGACGCACATCCGGCGTCATTAACGATATCTCAGTGTGTGACACTATGAGCGACCTTAAACAATCACAAAAGAGGTCAAAAACCAAAAATCGTTTTCTGCTCATTAGCGATGTTGTTCCTCGTTCCGCAGGAGCGACAAACATCTCCTTACCTGCCTCCACCGGCAATGCGGAAGGAAGGAGGTGGGCGGGATGTTACGTTCCGCTCATCTCCGCACCTCCGCTTCTATTGGACGCTGCAGAGCAGGTATGGGCATGTAACGGGGGTAAGCGAGGTTGTGCGGCACAGGCAGCGATCGCACAACCGACGGGGGTGGGTACGATCGCTTGCGATCTCGCTAGCGAGATCGCAGCATGTAAAGCACTCTTCAGTTCTGCTACACCTGCATTAGACAAAACAGGGATTTTAGCAAAACTGCGCCAAGCAGCCTAGTAAGTGATACATCGCTGGAATCAAGCTTTCTTCATACATCATGCTGCTCTTACATTGTATAGCTTACAGATTCCCTTTTTAAAAAGCCACATTGGTTACAATAGGAAAATATTTCCCTTTCACCAGTTTTCATAAATCTCCTCCAATATTATGTCAGCTATTTAAATGCAGAAAAAAAATTACAATAAATGTTTAGAAGCACAGCTCTTGATCTAGGTCTGTGTGACCTCTCTAACACTGTTTTTTTTTGCTTGTGACATGATGGTTTCACGTTAATATAGCCAACATCCCTGTGGCATAGAAAGGAAATACCTTTCCTGGAAACCAGCACATACCTGGTGTGTGAGCCATGGCGTCTGTAGTGAGATGCTATCTGCCATCTACCGCCTCAGAAATAGGAGAAACAACTGTGATCTCAGCATTGTCATGGATCTTAGTGAGGGCTTTGTTCTCACGCTGCTTTTTTGCAGTAAAGCAGCTGATTAGCACGGCGGCTCAGTGGTTAGCACTGCACTCTTGTGGTGGCTCAGTGGTTAGCACTGCAGTCTTGCAGCCCTGGGGTCCTGGGTTCTAGTCTCACTAAGGACACCATCTGCAAGGAGTTTGTATGTTCTCCCTGTGTTTGTGTGGGTTTCCTCCGGGTTTTCCGGTTTCCTCCCACGTTCCAAAAACATACAGATAGGGAATTTAGACTGTGAGCCCCAATGGGGACAGAGCTGCCAATGTATGTAAAGCGCTGTGGAATTAATAGTGCTATATAAATGAATAAATATTATTATTATTATAAAAAAGCAGGTTGTTCTGTGTTTTTTGTTGCATTTTTTGTAGATTATGTTTCATTTCTATGCTGCTTTTTACAGCACAAGCAAAAGCCATGAGATTTTAGACATCTTATACACACACTTTTTTTCCCTGACTGAAATGGAAAACTGAACTGCTGCGTTTTTTAAAGAAGCAGCATGTCATCTCGTTCAGCACCGTATTTTCACCATTGAAAGCAATGAGAAAGTGCGAAATCATGTACTGTAGACAAATGACACAGCAAAAACGCAGCCAAAAAACACAGCAAAAAATGCCGCAAAACCACCCACAACCCAAGCACTCAGGGAGACTGGGCCCGGCCGCAGTGATGTCAGGTCAGCTGAAAGTTGACCTGACATCACCGGATCTCAGAGGTCACGGAGCCCGGGGGTCACTTCATGGGGAGAGGGAACTGCAGTACCGCCGCTCAGAGGCAGAATTGGCTGAACAAGGTATTTAGATAAAGCCTTCCCTACCAGTTTTACAGTGATGTGGCCACTATTGCAGAGCCTCTTTAATATCCAGGAATGAAAGCAGTGAAGCCATCTGTTAACGTGCAATGATTGGGGAAACGGGATCTCCTTTAAAGCATAGTGATCCAGGCAGTAAACCATATGGATATACAGTACAGACCAAAGGTTTGGACACACCTTCTCATTCAAAGAGTTTTCTTTATTTTCATGACTCTGAAAATTGTAGATTCACATTGAAGGTATGAAAACTATGAAATAACACATGTGGAATGAAATACTTAACAAAAAAGTGTGAAACAACTGAAAATATGTCTTATATTCTAGGTTCTTCAAAGTAGCCACCTTTTGCTTTGATTACTTCTTTGCACACTCTTGGCATTCTCTTGATGAGCTTCAAGAGGTAGTCACCGGAAATGGTCTTCCAACAGTCATGAAGGAGGTCCCAGAGATGCTTAGCACTTGTTGGCCCTTTTGCCTTCACTCTGCGGTCCAGCTCACCCCAAACCATCTCGATTGGGTTCAGGTCTGGTGACTGGAGACCAGGTCATCTGGCGTAGCATCCCATCACTCTCCTTCTTAGACATATAGCCCTTACACAGCCTGGAGGTGTGTTTGGTGTCATTGTCCTGTTGAAAAATTAATGATGGTCCAACTAAGCGCAAACCGGATGGAATAGCACACCGCTGCAAGATGCTGTGGTAGCCATGCTGGTTCTGTATGCCTTCAATTTTGAATAAATCCCCAACAGTGTCACCAGCAAAGCACCCCCACACCATCACACCTCCTCCTCCATGCTTCATGGTGTGAACCAGGCATGTAGACTCCATCCGTGCGTCGCACAAAAACACGATGGTTGGATCCAAAAATCTCAAATTTGGACTCATCAGAAAAAGGCACAGGTCTAATGTCCATTCTTTGTGTTCTTTAGCCCAATCAAGTCTCTTCTGCTTGTTGCCTGTCCTTAGCAGTGGTTTCCTAGCAGCTATTCTACCATGAAGGCCTGCTGCATAAAGTCTCCTCCTCTTAACAGTTGTTCTAGAGATATGTCTGCTGCTAGAACTCTGTGTGGCATTGACCTGGTCTTTAATCTAATCTGCTGTTAACCTGCGATTTCTGAGGCTGGTGAATCGGATAAACTTATCCTCCGCAGCAGAGGTGACTCTTGGTCTTCCTTTCCTGGGGCAGTCTTCATGTGAGCCAGTTTCTTTGTAGCGTTTGATGGTATTTGCCACTGCACTTGGGGAAACTTTCAAAGTTTTCCCAATTTTTTAGACTGACTGACCTTCATTTCTTAAAGTAATGATGGCCACTCGTTTTTCTTTACTCAGCTGCTTTTTTCTTGCCATAATACAAATTTTAACAGTCTATTCAGTAGGACTATCAGCTGTGTATCCACCAAACTTCTGCACAACACAACTGATGGTCCCAACCCCATTTATAAGGCACGATATTCCACTTATTAAACCTGACAGGGCACACCTGTGAAGTGAAAACTATTTCCGGTGACTACCTCTTGAAGCTCATCAAGAGAATGCCAAGAGTGTGCAAAGCAGTAATCAAAGCAAAAGGTGGCTACTTTGAAGAACCTAGAATATAAGACATATTTACTGTTGTTTCACACTTTTTTGTTAAGTATTTCATTCCACATGTGTTAATTCATAGTTTTGATGCCTTCAATGTGAATCTACAATTTTCAGAGTCATGAAAATAAAGAAAACTCTTTGAATGAGAAGGTGTGTCCAAACTTTTGGTCTGTACTGTATAATCAGGGTGTCTATCAAAACAAATCAGAAAAAAATAATTTGTCCCTACACCTAGGATAGCAGCACGTATAAGTCTGCCAGTGTAGTGACAGGAGGGTCAGCCTTCGGTGAGTGGGGGCGCCACTTCACATCTAGGGTGTCAACCTCCGCTGCGAGGAAAGGAAACATTAGGGGAATAGTGCTGCACCCCTCCCCTCTGTGTATTTAAAATTAGTTGTACTTAAATATTTATTAAATTGTGTATAGTATTCACACGGGTGTGTGTTTTTCAATAATTGGATTTTAATTGATATTAATAAAATCAAGTTTTAAAGGTTTTTTTCTGGTTTGTTTTGCATAGTGGTCCAGAGCATCACCCATCAGATCTATCGCCTGTTACTAACTGGTATACGCTGCTAGTACTCAAACAGAGCAGCTGAGACAATATAAATGAGGAAAGTAGTCGTATTGATGGAGGTCCGACACCTGTGACCTTCAGCAAATGGCACAGCCTGATGCCAACAATGTACACAGCAGGACACCTGTTATGATTCAGTGACCGAGGAGGATAAAAAAAATGCGGAATCCCAAAAAGGTGACAGAGTGGCTGGAACTTAACGAACTGCAGACCTAATCCTGATACACAACTAGAACTAGCCGTGGGACGAGCCTACGATGACCTGGACGCCTCGACAAAGCCGGAGAACTAATTAATCTCACAGATAGAGATATAAGAAAGCTAATTTGCCTCGGAGCAGTCCCCAAAGATAGATAGGTAGCCCCCCATATATAAAGGCTACGGTGATATAGAAAAACACAATACAAAGCCAGAAAAGACAGATTTCAGCAAAGGTGAGGCCCAAACTATCTTTATAGGAAAGGATAGGAAAGAGCAACTGTCTGCAGCTGTAAAAACCCTATTATATACCAGCACTTCTGATGTGGAAAAGCCTGAGGTCACACAACCTCTCCCCCACTGTATCAGCACTCTGATGTTACTGGAATCCAAAAACACTATTAAAGCAAAAAACAACAACAAGAAAGTGGAAAACAAATAGCAGACGTACAAAGACCACTTATCTGAGAGGAGTTCTGGTAGTGAGCAGAGCTGATTACAGAATGTCCTTAACACACAGGAGACATTGACCACCGGCAAGTAACAAGAGAAAACTACTCTGTTAAATAGCCCAATCTGACCCTAATTGCCAGTCCTCCACAGGTGTGTGGCTTTCATTCCACACATCAACTGCACCGCCAGCACAGACCACAAGAGGGAGCCCCAAACTGGAAAACGTATTCACAACAGACACCACAGCTTTGTCACATTCTATTGTGGCTGCTCCTGGGTCCTGTACATCAATTCCTAGTTTTTGAAAAGGAAATTATCAGTGGGGGGTGCTGGTGTTGGTGTTTGATATTGATGACCTATTCTAAGGTCAGGACATGTTTATCAAATTTGTGGAAAATCCCTTTAATCAGTATGTAATGCATTGTGGCTGATCTAGTGGCTGTATTGACCTCGGCTGTCTGTATTATTCTCTAATTTATATTATAATGTGTTGTACAGAATTTACCTGCTTTAGTGCTGAAGATTATGAGCGGGACATTTGCCCCAATATCAGACCGATATAGTCCTGAACTTCGACAGCTCATTCTCAGCATGCTCAACTTGGACCCTTCTAAACGACCGCAGCTGAATGAGATCATGGCTCATCCGATCTGTATACCCGCACTTCTCAACCTGTACAGCGACATTGGCAGTGTAAAAATGAGGTTAGTACCATATACTGCAAGTGGATGAGCATCTCATGTAATGCTAAGGTATAGAAACATTTCTGTAGTCTGAAATTGGAAGACAAGACATGGTCTTAGAAAGGGGTAGCTCTACTGTCATACTGATATTCACACAATACTGAGGAATGGTGACGGATGTTAGGCTAGGTTCACATTTCCGTTGTTTTGCATCAGTCACATGCGTTGCTTGACGCATGTGACTGTTGCGTGGTACAACGGATGACAAAGAACAGAATTCATTGTCGGACTCCGTTGTGTGCGGGGGGCGGAGTTCGATGTGGGTGGAGCCGAGCGGGGCCGTGGCGTTGAGGACGTCAGTGCCGCGGGGACTGCAGGGCTGGGGACAGGTGTGTGTGTGTGTATACATGCGGAGTGCTGGAGGGGGCGGAGCCGAGCGGGGAAGTATCGGCCTCCCTGCACATGTATCCAGGGTAAATATCGGGTAACTAAAAGCAAAGCACTTTTTTCTTGGTTACCCGATATTTACACTGGTTACCAGCGTACACCGCTTAGCGCTGGCTCCCTGCACAGGTAACCAGTGTAAATATCGGGTAACTAACCAAAGCGCATTGCTTAGTAACCCGATGTGTATCCTGGTTACGTGTGCAGGGAGGCAGAGAGAGCATGCGCAGCGAAATCCTACGGATTGCGCTGCTCAAAAAATGTTACAGGCTGCGTTTCTTCCGCCCCGCGGTCAGTCGTTCCACGACTGATCAGTCGGGCGGAGGGTGCAACGCAGCATCATCAGTGACAATCCGCCGCTCATACAAGTCTATGGGAACAGCGGAATCCGCTAAACGGATTCCGTTGTTTACCAGAGCAGCAGATTGTGACTGATACAATTTAACGGAAGTGTGAACCTAGCCTTACAAGGGCCTTAAAAGACATTGGGACATTTATCAAAACTGTTTAAAATAAAGTCTGTCTCCTTTGTCCATCGCAACCAATCACAGCTTAGCTTTCATTTGTTAAACAGCTCTGGTAAAATAAAAGCTGTGAGATGATTGGTTGTCCTTGGATATAACTTTCTACAGAACATTGAAGACCAAAAATATATAATGAAGCCAATAGTCCGAAACGTGTATAACAAAAGAAAAAAACCTTTAAAATATAACCTTTAATAAAGTTTTTCTTTTTAGTTTATCCTTAAAGTAGTATTGTTTCTTTTCACGGGAATATGTTATTGTCCTAGTTACATAATTGATGGTAGAATTGTTTATATGTGCTAAAGACACATTTGGGGGCTTGGGTTATCTGTTTTAAATATGCACACTTAGTAAGTGGGTACAGCTAGCGGAACCCATTTGAGTTCCTATTTCTATAAAGATACCGTAGCTCCTGCCCCTGATACATTGTATCCGACGGAGCGCAACCTGCGTTCCATACTCCCTGATGACGTGACTTACGGCCTTCTACATACTCTGAAGCACATAATGCTTTCCACTGCGTATGACAATGTCACTTCTTATTCTATGCACATTGATCGTCACTTCCAGCACACAGCATTCTCTGGAACTCATGATGTGTTCCACCGCTCACAGCAACGTCACTTTCTATCTACAGAAGGGGATGTCTATTCCAGCTGTTTATGGCTCACTGTTTAGTCTGTTTTCTGCACACACTACCATTATATGCAGCGGCCATTTATGTCTAGTGCTCTATTATTTTTTTTTAGATTTGGCTATCTGTTTGAGCAGGTAACTATTACTGTGCAGAATTATTAGGCAACTTAATAAAAACCAAATATATTCCCATCTCACTTGTTTATTTTCACCAGGTAAACCAATATAACTGCACAAAATTTAGAAATAAACATTTCTGACATGAAAAAAAAGCCCAAAAAATTAGTGACCAATATAGCCACCTTTCTTTATGATGACACTCAACAGCCTACCATCCATAGAGTCTGTCAGTTGCTTGATCTGTTTACAATCAACATTGCGTGCAACAGCCACCACAGCCTCCAGACACTGTTCTGAGAGGTGTACTGTTTTCCCTCACTGTAGATCTCACATTTTATGACGGACCACAGGTTCTCTATGGGGTTCAGATCAGGTGAACAAGGGGGCCATGTCATTATTTTTTCATCTTTTAGACCTTTACTGACCAACCACGCTGTGGAGTAGTTGGATGCATGTGATGGAGCATTGTCCTGCATGAAAATCATGTTTTTCTTGAACGATACCGACTTCTTCCTGTAGCACTGCTTGAAGAAGTTGTCTTCCAGAAACTGGCAGTAGGTCTGGGAGTTGAGCTTCACTCCATCCTCAACCGAAAAAGGTCCAACAAGTTCATATTTGATGATACCAGCCCATACCAGTACCCCACCTCCACCTTGCTGGCATCTCAGTCGGAGTGGAGCTCTCTGCCCTTTACTGATCCAGCCTCTGGCCCATCCATCTGGCCCATCAAGAGTCACTCTCATTTCATCAGTCCATAAAATCTTAAGATATTTCTTGGCCCAGTCTTGACATTTCATCTTATGTTTCTTGTTTAAGGGTGGTGGTTTTTCATCCTTCCTTATCTTGGCCATGTCCCTGAGTATGGCACACCTTGTGCTTTTTGATACTCCAGTAATGTTGCAGCTCTGAAATATGGTCAAACTGGTGGCAAATGGCATCTTGGCAGCTTCACGCTTGACTTTCCTGAATTCATGGGCAGTTATTTTGTGCCTTTTTTGCCCAACACGCTTCTTGCCACCCTGTTGGCTATTTTCCATGAAACGCTTGATTGTTCGGTGATCACACTTCAAAAGTTTAGCAATTTCAAGACTGCTGCATCCCTCTGCAAGACATCTCACTATTTTGGACTTTTCAGAGCCCGTCAAATCTCTCTTCTGACCCATTTTGCCAAAGAAATATATATATATATGAACCCTTATCAGCACTTGCACTTTGAGCTAAGTATCCTCAGAACACACGTTCTTTCTTTTGGAGATTTTCCTTTTTATAAATAATTGATTGCTAGCTCTAATTTATTTATCATCATGAAACTCATGGGTTTGAGGATTATATCTGTTTGATATTGCACTATTCATGTATTGGGACGGTTTACCATATATCTATTGCCCAGTATCAGCACCTGTACTTTAAGTTAATTAATTGTATGCGTCTGAGGAATATATCTGTTTGATATTTTGACACTGGGCTGTGTATACATTCACCAGGAATATACACTGATGAGCAAAAGGTATCTACTTTAAAGGTTTTTATTGTATTTTAGACTCACTTAACAGTAAATACAAAACAAATGCCTGTGTATAACCCACCCTTTTTGACACAATCCCTGTGATTTAAAAACCCTATTCTTTCCCTTTGGTTCTGTTACTGCTTATCCTGTGGGGTCGGCACCCTAGATTAATTAATTGGTGCCCCCACTTCTCGGCGGCTCGCCCTTCCTACTTTTTCAGGGTCTTTACAGTTTTGGGTCAACTCATTAAGAGGGTCAACACTTGTTTTAAGTCACCCTATATCTCTCCTATACTGGTGGTGAGAAGAAAACTATTCTAAATTTCTTAAATATATATCACACTTTTTCATCAAGTCTGCACAGGTGCCTATACCTACTCCTCATCCCCTAGCATACAGCAGTAGGGAAAAAGTAGGAAGGGCGAGCCGCCGAGGAGTGGGGGCACCAATTAATTAATCTAGGGTGCTGACCCCCACAGGATAGGTAGTATGCAAATCGCATACTTGCTGTCATGCACCCACCTGTTCCCCCGACACTGGAGAATCCTGACAGCTCACAGTGTGCACGCTGTAAGGATTCACAAGTCTGCAGTCACATAGAGTGACTGCAGATTTGAACTCCAAGCCTGGATGCCTCCAAGCCTCCAAGGACCTTTATGGTCCTTATTTTTTCCTATATCCTCCCAACTTTTCAACACAAACTTCCCAAACTGGTAATTTATGCTACTATTAACCCTAATACTGTTTTGCTGCTCAATCACATTAATGCAGATATAATAGTGAAATTACTTTTGTTACCCCCAATAATAGTGGTGACAAGCAGATAGTGCCCAGATAGTAATGTCACCGCAAAAATGTTGTCAACCAGAGACCCCTATTATGCTAAATTGTTATTGTGGCAATCAGAGGGCGGTGATAGCTCCAATAGTGTGCCAACTAAGTTTTTCTTAAAGTGCTCCCAAAAGTAATGGAACTTAGTAACAGAGCTGGTGGCCTGCAATCTCTGCCGCAGCATTCACTTTCACCCATCTCCAGAGGACAGCGATAAAGTTGAGAGTGATGCCTGGAATCTTTAGGATAATTCCCTAAAAAGGACATCAAATTCACAACAAATAATGGAAAAAATGCCAGAGTTAGCAATGCAGGGTTAACATGGCAGGTTTTTGAAAGATGAAGATATTGTTGTCGCATTTGTAGTGGCGGGTGGGGATGGATCCTCCTGATCATAAATGCACACAGATAAAGGTTGTGTGGGGTCTCACGGTTACGTGTAGTGCACCACACTCGCTAACAGATTATTAGGGGCACTTGTTCTACCTCCACCATATACAGCGGAAACCAGAAGTTTACATACACTATCTAACATCTGCAGGTTTTTCTCACTATCCAACATGAAATCAGAATAAACCTTTCCCATTTTAGGTCAGTTAAGAACCAAAATTATTTATATTTGCCAAATGCCAAAATAATGGGAGAGAGGGAGAATGTTTTAAGGCATCTTTCTTACTTTCTGCAAAGTCAAAAGTTTACATAACTAAGAGTACTATGCCTTTAAATAATGTGGAACAGCCCATATGATGATGTCACGTCTTTGGAAGCGTCTGATAGGTTTATTGGCAACATCTGAGTTAATTAGAGACACACCTGTGCATGTATTTTAATGCACACCTGAAACACACTGCTACTTTGTGTAGCATCATGGGAAAGTCAAAAGAAATCAGCCAAGATCTCAGGATGTGTTTAACTATTTAAGGAGTAGAGGAAAAAAACAGCATCTACTAAGGAGATCCAAAAAAGCCCTTCTTTATTGCAAAAACCATACATATAAAAACAGTGCAATATTAAAAGTAGACTACGTCTACACGTTTCAGGCCCCAAAAACTTGGCCCTTAATCATGATTAAGCTCAAAAACTTGGCCTTAATCATGATTAAGGGCCAAGTTTTTGGGGCCTGAAACGTGTAGACGTGGTCTACTTTTAATATTGCACCATGTTTGGATAAAAATGCATTGTTTTTCCAAAAAAGAAGGGTTTTTTTCGATCTCCTGAGTAGGTGGTGTTTTTTTCCTCAACTCCTTGTGCATGCTTTTTGGCAGGATCCGGCCTGGGCTGAGCTGTTGGGTTTTTTATTTTCTATGTTTTAACTATTTAAGACCTGGATCTTAGCTTTTGGTCATTTTCAACAATGGAAGGGTGAGTCGATGCCAGGTTTATCTGTTAGTGGCTTATTTTCCACAGGAACAAATGATCAGACATGTTGATATCCAACATGCCCTGTCCTCCTTAGCCCTGACATTTACCATATAAATGGTTGTCGGCTGGTCCTAACAAAATCAGATTCATTTCTTCTTTATATAGCAGCTTTCTGCTCTGACTAAGACGGTTCTTCATTATACATTACTCTAGAATATGATCAGTGGCAAAAGGCTGCGGCCCTCCTGCTGCAGGGACCTACATTAGAGACTGACAGAGTTTGATTTTTTGCTTTAGTTAGAATAAATGTTACATTTTGTAGTTCTTCATCTCTAGAAGTAGCACTAGTTGTGATCTGGCTATGACTGATGCATCGTCCCACAGTTTACATGTTTTGGTGTGGGGTGTGGGAGGTGTTTCCCATCTTTATATGTCACGGCTAATAGGACTGCTGTGATGATAATTGCCAGTCAGAAATGCTGCACCTGGTTACATAACCTTACTTTTCTATGATTCATAAGAAATGACTTATACTCATACACGCTGCATTCATTACGTGACTCTGCAATCTCAGACATGACATTATGTTATGTAAACTGTGCCTGCCGAATTCATGAGAACGCTGCTTATCCCACCCATACCACCTACCTAACACAGTCACAGCGATACGGCTTACACTCCGCAAATCTGTCACCCACCATCATCCCACATACACAGAATGTCACATCTTAAAGTTTACCCATTATGTCTAGATCATTTTCCTTCGATATATTGCTAACACTGCAACACTGTATAGAGATTGTCATTATAATTGTACTACCCTCTCTGCATAATAGATCACATACTTTAATAAGTACGCTTTCTAGTAATAAGAAGTTATCCTAACTTTTATTTCGGGGGGATCCAACCTCTGAGAAGTCATGGCTTATCACTACAATATACAATCACTTTATGATCTCTTAGGGGCACTTTGCACACTACGACATCGCAAGCCGATGCTGCGATACCGAGTGCGATAGTCCCTGCCCCCGTCGCAGATGCGATATCATGGTGTTAGCTGGCGTAGCGAACATTATCGCTATGGCAGCTTCTCATGCACTCACCTGTCCTGCGACGTCGCTCTGGACGGCGATCCGCCTCCTTATTAAGGGGGCGGGTTGTGTGGCGTCATAGCGACGTCACATGACAGGCGGCCAATAGCAGCAGAGGAGCGGAGATGAGCAGGATGTAAACAACCCGCCCACCTCCTTCCTTCCGCTTTGCCGGCCGGGAGGCAGGTAGGAGATGTTCCTCGCTCCTGCGACTTCACACACAGCGATGTGTGCTGCCGCAGGAACGAGTAACAACATCGGACCGTCGCAGCAAGGTAATTATGGTTTTCGCTGATGCTACACCGATGATACAATTACGACGCTTTTGCGCTCGTTAATCGTATCATCTAGGCTTTACACACTACGATGTCGAGAGCGACGCCGGAAGTGCGTCACTTTCGACATGACCCCACCGATATCGCACCTGCGATGTCGTAGTGTGCAAAGTACCCCTTAGGGGCTATCTCTAGGACCCCACCAAACCTGAGAATGAAGGGGCTACTGGCACTGCTTCAGTACGATGTCCTCTCTTCATTTTTTTCCCTCCAGAATGACGCTGCAG
Source organism: Anomaloglossus baeobatrachus (assembly GCF_048569485.1). Classification (NCBI taxonomy): domain Eukaryota; kingdom Metazoa; phylum Chordata; class Amphibia; order Anura; family Aromobatidae; genus Anomaloglossus; species Anomaloglossus baeobatrachus. The sequence continues at coordinate 107,735,000 of NC_134354.1, read as the reverse complement.
GTTAAGTCTTTGTACAGGAACTGCAGAGGGCTCCATTGAATTCATCTGCATGGCTTTGGTTGGTCAGGAATCGTCCAGTGCAAAGAGAAAACTTCCCCATTACACGCAACGACGTATCTAACGATATATCGCTGGGGTCACGGATTCCGTGACGCACATCCGGCATTATTAGCGACGTCGTTGAGTGCGACATCAACGAGCGAGCGTTAACGATAGAAAATACTCACCTTATCGTCCATCGTTGACATGTCGTTCCTTTTCAAAAAATCGTTGATTGTGGAGGTCGCAGGTTGTTCGGCGTTCCCGAGGCAGCACACATCGCTATGTGTGACACCCCGGGAACGACAAACAACAGCTTACCTGCGGCCGCCGGCAATGCAGAAGGAAGGAGGTGGGCGGGATGTTACGGCCGCTCATCTCCGCCCCTCCGCTTCTATTGGGCAGCCGCTTAGTGACGCCTCTGTGACGCCCAACGAACCGCCCCCTTAGAAAGGAGGCGGTTCGCCGGCCACAGCGACGTCGCTAGGCAGGTAAATTCGTGTGACTGCTCCTAACGATATTGTGCGCCACGGGCAGCGATTTGCCCGTGACGCACAACCGAGAGGGGCGGGTGCTTTCACCAGCGATATCGCTAGCGATATCACTGCATTTAAAGCCCCCTTAAGACATTGGACTGATGCAGCACCACAGCCTCTTTATCCTCACAGTTGTTGGGGTGTGGGTATCCTCGAGATTGAGATCTCAGTGATCATCCTAGTCATATGCCATCACTTACCTAGATAGGAATACCTTTTCAATCTTGTTACAGTGATGTAGAGCTCTCTTTATGGTAATGGAATTATGCTGGTATTGTATATCAATATTCACATTTTATCTAAATGTGGGTGAAGAGTCAGAGACCTTTCTTAGTGGCTTGTGTCACCAAGCTAAAGCCTGGACATTCAATTTTTGTAGAGCCAATAACTATTCATTGCCGAGTCTAAAGGGGTTTCTCTTTATAATGTATTTAGTCTTAATGAATGACTCTTTTTCCCCTTTAGAGTGGAGAAGCCTCTGGCATCAATGCCTGCGGTAACTCGTGGACGGCCAGCTGGCCGGATCCCCAGCGCCAGATCCCGTGGTAAGGATTTCCAAGCTTGATCTGCATTATATTACAGTGCTTAAAAATGGTATTACATACTAGATGAGTTTGTTATCTGGTGTAAAATGTCATCTGGCAGCTCTACTGTACTACAGATTCTTCGTAGACAGAACACATTGAGCGTTGAATGTTCTTCCCAAAAGGTAAAAATGGAGAGAGTATTACTATGTTGGCATTATGTGTTGTAGATGTTATGAAAGACCATAGTAATAAAGACCATTATTGTCATCTGCCTACAATATGTGACTAGTTTATTCTCTTCCCGACATAAGGCACACAATTACTTCTGTCAGGTTCCTGTCTTTGATGCAGGCTCAGGAGCTGAACCTGCATGTCACAATGTGACTGCAGGTATTATGCCAGGTACAAGAGGACTCCTGGCAAGCGGAGCAACACAGAGGGTACACCAGTGTAAAAATACAACGCAAAGCCCTGATGCTAGGAAGAAGGGAGCAGGGTCACCTCTTAGGTTGATCCCTGCACTTTTCAACGTCCGTAGATGGGTCCTTTACCTTGTATGCCGTCACGTGCCTAGGCTCTCGCATGCCCTGAGCTCACCCTGATTAGTGAAGGCCAGCTTCTCACCAATGCTATAAGACAACAAGAGAAAGATAAGACAAATAGGTGGGGAAAGACACAACAAATAACGCTCCACAGTTTCTCCAGCAGCTGCAACAGAACTGACACCTCAGCTTCTCCAGAGACAAACTCCTTCAAAGTGGACAGCATAGGTATGAGCTATAGCCAGAACAGGGAGGAGCTGAAATTTATAGCAGATATAAGATATTGGGGTATGCCCATAGAATATTCAAAAGTTATGTTGCAAATAGTCAACTGGGTCACAAAAATAGTTTTGAAATAAAAAGACATTAACTGCCAAAAATGTGAGAAGAATCAAACACAATTTTTCTTTTTCATAAATTTCCGAATTTGTTTTGACCACTTAAATAATAATAAAAAAAACCAAAACTATATATAAACTTGATATTGCTACTGAAATATTGAAAAGTCATTTTTGCCATACAATAAATACCATGAAAGCAAAACCCAAAAAACTGTTTCACTGCACTAAGAATTTATTTCCTGTTTTCTAGTAGATTGTATGGTAAAACGAATAGGGCCATTTAAAAATACAATTCATCCAGAAAAACAAGCTCTTATAAGTCTGTCAACAGAAACATATAAAATTATGGCTCTTTGGGGGGGAAGGGGGAGGAGGAAAAGAAACGAAAGTGCAAAAATGGAAAATTGCCATGTCGGAAAGGGTTAAAAGCCTAGGGCCATGTTCACAAATGAAGATTATGTTCACACGTTGTCGACAATTTCAGCTGTGGATTCGGTTACAAATCCACAATGAAAACACAGACAAAATCTACATGTTTCACTTGCGGATTTTTTTTATGCGGATTTGGTTACAGATTTAACCCTACTCCATTTACTCAGCATTGAAAATAGTGAAATCTGCATTATAATGAGCCTTCTGTAGATTTTAAATCCGCACCATGCTTCCATTTTCATGCGGATTTTGTTGTGGCAACATTTGACAACTGTACTGTACTGTAAATTGTTGCGGATTTTCAGTGAGGAATCCGCACTGCAAATCTGTGATGTGTGACCTTGGCTTAAAGGTCTTATCAAGGTTTAAATAGGGGTCACATACTCAACATCTTGTCCACTGTATACATGATATGTTTTTAGATAAGTGTGATTTCCTCCATTGGGGTCCCCACTAATCCCTAGAACAGGGATGTGTGTCCCACATACTCCCCTTGGCACAAAGCTGCGAACAAGAGGAATTGAATAGAGTGTCCATTCGCTTATGCTCCCTGCTGCTCCATTCAAAGTCTGTGTGTCATGCCGGGGACGAGAGGACCCCCGGCAAGCGACCCAACACAAAGGGTACACCAGAGAAACAGTACAGTGGATTGTGCTAGGGAGAGGGATGCAGGGTCACCTCCTAACACTCACATGAGGCTGAAATTTGCACTCTCTAACGGTCCTACACGCGCTCTTTCCCCCGTGCACCGTCAAATGCCAATGCCCTCACTGGCCTTGAACTCATCCTGACTAGTGCGAAGGCCAGCGAGACGCCAGTCTTGCCACTACAATAAAACGCAAGGAAGGGTAAGGCAAACAGGGGAAAGACAAGACAAATATCTCTCCACAGGTACTCAAGCAGGAAGTTTCTCAGCTGCAACAGAAACAACACCTCAGCTCCTCCAGAGGCAGTCTCCTTCAAAGTAGTTAGTTGTAGAGTGAGCTATAGCCGGAATAGGCGAGAGTGAGGACTGACTTTATATAAAGCGGAAGGGTGTGACTGCAGCGGAGATTAAGGGGCACTTTGCACACTACGACATCGCAGCTGCGATGTCGGTGGGGTCAAATCGAAAGTGACGCACATCCGGCGTCGCAGTCGATATCGTAGTGTGTAAATCCTTTTTGATACGATTTTCGAGTGCAAAAACGTCCAAATCGTATGATCGGTGTAGCGTCGGTCATTTCCATAATTTAGGAAGGACCAATGTTACGATGTTGTTCCTCGTTCCTGCGGCCGCACACATCGCTGTGTGTGAAGCCGCAGGAGCGAGGAACATCACCTTACCTGCGGCTCACGCCGGCTATGCGGAAGGACGGAGGTGGGCGGGATGTTTACGTCCCGCTCATCTCCGCCCCTCCGCTTCTATTGGCCGCCTGCCGTGTGACGTCGCTATGACGCCGCACGACCCGCCCCCTTAATAAGGATGCGGTTTGCCGGCCAAAGCGACGTCGCAGGGCAGGTGAGTGCATGTGAAGCTGCCGTAGCGATAATGTTCGCTACGGCAGCTATCACAAGATATCGCAGCTGTGACGGGGGCAGGGACTATCGCGCTCGGCATCGCTAGCATCGGCTTGCGATGTCGTAGTGTGCAAAGTGCTCCTAACAGTTACAAGTTAATCTCAACAGGATAGAAAAGAGACATTGATCCCATCAGTCCTGAATAGAATTAAATATGCTCCTACTCAGGATAAGCAATGAGCGGATTCTGAGATTGATCTGTTATCAACCAACTCTGAGAACTTATGATCCCCGATTTCCCACCCCCCCTGAGGTTTCAACAGGGCATGACCCACTCGTGACCGTGTCACATTGACTCTCAGCTCCTAGACATAGGATAGATAGGCAGCACACATGCTCAGATCCATTCAAATCCTTTGGCTTGTGGACTTGTGCCCAGATGAGAAGCAATGGGGATTGGGGGACAGACATCCACGCTAATCTAAAAAAAAAATGAATTATTCAATTAATCGGTGGTCTTTTTTCTTAACTGAAATACCCCTTTATATCGAGACTAAATATGCCAGTAATGCATCAGATAAACAGAGGGGGTTTTTTTTACACCTTACTGAGTATTCAGAGAAAATCTGTGCAGAGCAAAAATAACTTTAAAATCCATATATTGTCCATTATTGCTCTGGATTCCTCGTGGAGAAGCAGCACAATCCATCCTACAATGGAGCTATTCCGCCTGCAGATTCAATACAGAAAAGAGATTACGCTGCGGATTTCCCTGAACACTATGTGACGTGTGAACATGAACTGAAAAGGTTTCTGAAATTTCCCTAGAATGACATGTTCTAAATTTACAGAGAAATAATCATTATGGTAAAAATTGATTTTCTACATGACGTCTCCACATTTGCATAGAAGCGTGCAATCTCTGTGAGGTCGATGGCGGTTCTCTGCTCCGCAGATGGTGATTTATACATGTTATTCTCGGTCTCAGCACCAGAATATAACCATCTGGGCGCCCATAATTCAGTCTTATTCCAGCTTCTGTGTGTTTCTTTGTCATGTTCTTCTGATTCTGAATTTATGTAATTTTTCCTGGAAGCTATTTAGATCTCATTTGTCATTCTTGTGAACATCCTACCAGTTGTCTCTGGGGGCTAATGAAACGCTGCTATAGATTGGCCGCTCATTTATTTCACATGACAGGTGCCCATTACGGAGCCAAAGGCAGATCTGTGCCGCACATTCCATTATTTCCTATAATCACCGGGTTTTGCCAGGACTTGTTATGCTGGAGGAGAGCATTCGGAAGTTCAGTTAATTGTCATGTTTGTGTTGATTTCTTCTGATCAGGTGGCCGTGTGGGATTTTCTGCGAAGCCAGGTATTCCTCCCCCTCTGTCCTCTGTGTACACTTGGGGAAGTGGGATCATCACTCCTCTCCGCCTGCCAATGCTGAATACAGAGGTGGTCCAGGTGTCAGCTGGCAGAACACAGAAAGCCGGAGTCACCAAGTCTGGGAGGATTATCATGTGGGAGGTGAGCATCAGGAACTCTGACCCTACGGTACACGCAAGAGACATGTGCGTAAAGGCCGCTTTACATGCTACGATTTATCTGACGATATGTTGTCGGGGTCACAGTTTCCGTGACGCACATCCGGCATCGTTAGCGACGTCGTTGTGTGTGACACCTACGTGCGACTCCGAACTATCGCAAATAGGGTAAAAATCGTTGATCGTTGACACGCCGTTCAGTTTCAAAATATTATTCGTCGTTTGGCACGCAGCAGACATATTGCTACGTTTGACATCCTGCCAACGACGAACAACATCCACACGACCGCCTTGGTCAAACAATATATCGCTGAACAATGTAGCGTCATTTGTGAGATGTGTACGTGTGACCGCTACAAAACGACCTATGAGCGATCTCATCAAATCGTAACAACGATCTGGGTGAGTCACATCGCTAACGATTACAAGCGATGCCGCTGTGTGTAACGGGGCCTTAACACTGAAATAACAAGGCAAGTAAGACATAGTAAAGAAGAAGGGTAAAGGAAGGGATGGGATTCCGATTCATCAAGTGGCCATGGTAATACTTCTAAGAAATGAGCATGGCTATGTATTCAGTACAATGTCTTTGACCATGTAGCAGAGCCGTGTATGTCTATGGCCATGTAGCAGAGCCGTGTATGTCTATGGCCATGTAGCAGAGCTGTGTGTGTCTATGGCCATGTAGCAGAGCCGTGTATGTCTATGGCCATGTAGCAGAGCCGTGTATGTCTATGGCCATGTAGCAGAGCTGTGTGTATAATATATACACTGCAGAAAGACACTAGCAATAGATGTATTACCTCCCTATTCTACCTTAGTACATTTAAAATTAGTAATAATGACCCATCCCCTTTACACCGCAAGGGAAGTTTTAATAGTAAAAATGTTTTTTTTTTTTCTATTTTCAGCTTTGTAAACCTGGGGTTTGTCTTATGGTAAAGAGCGTCTTATAGTCCAAAAAATATGGTGCTTCGCTTTGTTAAGCTCTGGGGACCCAGTCATAGCCACAGCTACTTGAAAGTATGAAGAGGGGCCGGTCGTGTGTGACGTCATCAGTGACGTCAGATGCTGCCGACCTGCCTCTATTCATTATTAGGAAGTTTGTACTGTGCATGCGCTAAAGAGACTGCTATGCGCAATACAAGCAGGACCATCCTGGCAGACGAAGGATGTCACTGTGAGGAGAGAGGATCCTCCAATCACTGTTGAGCGCCAGGACTCCATCTGAACCTTGTGTCTTCAGCATCGAAGCCGCTCACGAGTATATTCTGTGTGTGTCTGTCTTCCGGCTCATACACATCACCATACTGTATATACAGGTGCACACCATAGTCTGCATTATGTCTGTATAAACTATATGTATATATTGTGGATGTGTGTACAGTATAGTGCTGTATATACACTATATGCAGCCCCCAGACCCAATGTTGTATATATATATATATATATATATATATATATATAATGTATATGACTGACGATTCTGTTTGGGGCTCGTCATTGTGATAACCCAAAAAGCGGTGCATGCAGCTTTTTTCGGGCTGTCAAAATGACGACTAGCTCCTAGCGGTTAATGTTTGATGGTGAGGACTGTTTGCAGAATTGGAGATTTTACAAGAGTGGTGGTGGTACTGGGGGAGGTTTGAGGGGTAGAGACAAAACTGGGGAGGAGGTGGAGTCTCAAGGGGGCCCAAAAATGTTTGCAGTATGGGGCCCTGAAATTCCTGGTGGCGGCCCTGGTGACATCAGAAGATGCACCCAAGATGCCGATAAGTACTGAAAGATTCGCAGGATTCTGGTCTGGGGACCATAACTGCTGATGTGACCGGTGCACCAGGGAAGGGAAAATCTTTTTGGACAAATCTGCTCCCAAGGTTTACCTCTGATGTAGCCATTAGTGAGATGCTAACACACATGAGATGAGTTTATTTTTAGTTTGTATTCTGGAGTTTGGCATAGAGTCAACATACAACTTTTTTTTTTTTTAGTTTTTTTTCCAAAGCTTGTCCATTTTATCAGATTATCATCGCTATATAATGAATTGTGCTCTCTCAATATAAACTTTGAACTTGCTGAGTCAATGTAGTAAACAGTTGTAGAGAAAGTAGGAATTAGTCCCTTTTGCTATCCTGGGTTAAGAACAATTATATTCCAAGATTATTATTATTTTATCTACAGTGCTGGCCAAAAGTATTGGCACCCCTGCAATTCTGACAGATAATACTCAGTTTCATCTTGAAAATTGCAATCACAAATTCTTTAGTATTATTATCTTCATTTAATTTGTCTTCAATGAAAAAAAATAAAAAAAATTGTCATAAAGCCAAATTGGATATAATTCCACACCAAACATAAAAATGGGTGGACAAAAGTATTGGCACTGTTTGAAAAATCATGTGATGCTTCTCTAATTTGTGTAATTAACAGCACCTGTCACTTACCTGCGGCACCTAACAGGTGTTGTCAATAACTAAATCACACTTGCAGCCAGTTGACATGGATTAAAGTTGACTCAATCTCTGTCCTGTGTCCTTGTGTGTACCACATTGAGCATGGAGAAAAGAAAGAAGACCAAAGAACTGTCTGAGGACTTGAGATTCCAAATTGTGAGGAAGCATGAGCAATCTCAAGGCTACAAGTCCATCTCCAAAGACCTGAAAGTTCCTGTGTCTACGGTGCGCAGTGTCATCAAGAAGGTTAAAGCCCATGGCACTGTGGCTAACCTCCCTAGATGTGGAAGAAAAAGAAAAATTGACGAGAGATTTCAATGCAAGATTGTGCAGATGGTGGATAAAGAACCTCGACTAACATCCAAACAAGTTCAAGCTGCCCTGCAGTCCGAGGGTACAACAGTGTCAACCCGTACTATCCGTCGGCGTCTGAATGAAAAGGGACTGTATAGTAGGATACCCAGGAAGACCCCACTTCTTCCCCCGAGACATAAAAAAGCCAGGCTGGAGTTTGCCAAAACTTACCTGAGAAAGCCTAAAATGTTTTGGAAGAATGTTCTCTGGTCAGATGAGACAAAAGTAGAGCTTTTTGGGAAAAGCCATCAACATAGAGTTTACAGGAAAAAAAGAGGCATTCAAAGAAAAGAACACGGTCCCTACAGTCAAACATGGCGGAGGTTCTCTGATGTTTTGGGGTTGCTTTGCTGCCTCTGGCACTGGACTGCTTGACCGTGCGCATGGCATTATGAAGTCTGAAGACTACCAACAAATTTTGCAGCATAATGTAGGGCCCAGTGTGAGAAAGCTGGGTCTCCCTCAGAGGTCATGGGTCTTCCAGCAGAACAATGACCCAAAACACACTTCAAAAAGCACTAGAAAATGGTTTGAGAGAAAGCACTGGAGACTACTACAGTGGCCAGCAATGAGTCCAGACCTGAATCCCATAAAACACCTGTGGAGAGGTCTCAAAATGGCAGTTTGGAGAAGGCTCCTTCAAATCTCAGGGACCTGGAGCAGTTTGCCAAAGAAGAATGGTCTAAAATTCCAGGAGAGCATTGTAAGAAGCTCATTGATGGTTACCGGAAGCGATTGTCCGCAGTTATTTTGGCTAAAGGTTGTGCAATCAAGTATTAGGCTAAGGGTGCCAATACTTTTGTCTGGCCCATTTTTGGAGTTTTGTATGAAATGATCAATGATTTGATTTTTGTTTCATTCTCTTTTGTGTTTTTTCATTGCAAGCAAAATAAATGAAGATAATAATACCAAAGAATTTGTGATTGCAATCATTTTCAAGAAGAAACGGAGTATTTTCTGACAAAATTGCAGGGGTGCCAATACTTTTGGCCAGCACTGTATATTTCATGTCTAGTGATGGGTGAATACTAGCTATTCATGTTCAGATTATTCGTAACAAATCCCAAAGTACTATTCCGGTATTCATCACAAATAACCTAATGCAAGTCAATGGGGAACCGGAGCATTTTTCTTGTCGTGGCGAATACTGGGATAGCACTTGGTATTCAGTAAGCATTATCTGAACACGAATAGTTACTATTTGCCCATCTCTAGTAATTACACCATGATTGATGCCACGCAAAAGCGTTAATGAGTGCAGCATTTAGCACATTGTTACCATAATGCACATTATATAACTAATGCCGTCATGTGAATGTTGTGAGATTCAAAGACCTTAGAAATATAGCCCCTGATACTCACCACCAACATTAATAGCAGAGCCTTTATGATTGAGCCTATTGCCATCCAATTGACTTTGTAGAGGCCTAAGTAAGCCTGTTAATTGGTTTCTGCTTCTATACCATCTTTTGTCCTACATTTCAATAGATCTTTCTTCATTCTTCTTTTAGGCCCCTCCGATAGGTGCTGGAGCACCTTCCCTTCCCGGCTCTATGGAGCATGCACAGCCTCAATTCATTTCACGCTTCCTGGAGGGCCAGTCTGGAGTTACCATAAAGCACGTGTCCTGTGGCGACCTGTTTACTGCCTGTTTGACAGGTGTGATAGGAAAAATACATGATATATTGCTTCTCTTTCCAAATTACATAATTTCTGACGGTCCAACGGTCTTCATTAGAGATGAACGAACCCGAGGTTCAGTGTTCATACCGAACACAGACTGTACAAAAAATAACAGAGTTCAGGTTTGGAACTCAGGTGCTTTACGTATGCAAACTACTTCGCTGTGCTTGGGTAAGTTCTGTGCTCGGCCCAGTGTGAGCCGCTTGCAGTGTTTGAATGGCTCACACTTGGGGTAACAACTGCATGATCGGATGTATTGTGCACCAAACAAAAAAGGAAGAACCCAGCCCACCCTCCATTGGAAGAGCTGTTTATGGCTGGCTGTATGTGGGCGGAGACCCGAACTGCTCAGTCAGTGACTTCCATTGGGGTTCAGGTCAAGTCCGGGTCCAGAACAGAACTGTATCTAAAGTCCGGCTGAACCCGCCTTCATGGATCCACTCATCTCTAATATTCATAGATATTAGGCAGAATTCAGATATCCATATATATCACTATATACTTACTATTTTGTATATGCTCATTTTGTGTTTTTCTGTTGGGGTTGGGTTTTGTCTGTGAAATGGCCTCGATGTGACTCTGCTCTTACTATTGCACATATGCCAACATAAGCAATGGTTCATTTTTTTTATTTTCTGTATTTTTGCACTTTGTACAAATAATGGTGTGACCGTCTCTCCCTGAGCTAGGCACTTCATCTATATAGCTTCATACTGACAGGTAGCTGCAGTTGGGCTCCGTTCTTCTCTGCCCTTACTCAAATTAATGTCATTCACACAGGTAAGGTTTTTAGACTAGAGTAGGACCGTCCCGACTGGGCTTACCTTGTTGCGGTGGGATGGCTTTTACACTTTTTGATCAAACAGTGTTAACTAAGTGCCCTATGTTTTCTACATGTACTACTAATATTTACCTATTTAATTACTATAGGGTTTATACTCATTTTGTGCTTTTCTCTTGGGTTTTGTCCTTGAATTAAGCATGGTGTGACAGTGTTGTTACTATTGCACATATACCAACTTATTCTCTGGCCAATTTTTTGGTTTATCTACTGTATATAACACAGTCTGGACCGCAGCTTTAGGGCTGACCGCAGGTCTTCTGACCTGAACTCTCCAGTGTCATAAATGCCTATAAGGCTGTTGGCTTCGGGTCAGGAGACTCCAGTTCAGAAATCACAGACCGTGCTGGGACTATGATACACGGACAGCTCAATTTGGCCTTATACAGAGATTGTCATTCATTTTTGAGTTTATAAATAAGAAAAGTAAATGTAACTGATTGTTTTAAATCAGGCTTTCATCTCTCTGCAGACAGGGGTATCATCATGACATTTGGCAGCGGGAGCAATGGTTGCTTAGGACATGCCAATTTTAACGATGTCACTCAGGTAAGGTTTATTAATTTTATTATACTGTTGCTTTTGCTAAATACATGAAAGGTCACTTACTGTGAGTACTTCCCAGCAACCGCTTAAAAAAAGACTGTCTTGTGCTACCGAGAATCTCTATCTGTGGAACATAATGATGGAAATTATCAACACAAGTGCAAGGCAAATTGGAGGAACCAACCACCTCTAAGTAGAAAATTAAAATGACATCCCAACGGGCAACTACAGCACTTTTCCATGCCATCAGATGGGATAAATTTGCTCACATGTCCTCTACTTGCCCTTCCTTAGCGCCTCTTCATTTTGTAATTGTAATTCAATTCTGTCTTTTGGCCAACCTTTTGGTTCGCTTTGAGTTGTATATAAGCACTGTAGGGATGCACGCTCTAGGGTGAGCTGGACTACACCTGATTGCTCCCATACTGTTTGCCTCACATTGGTACCTCCACTTTGGCTGGCAAGAGATGCCGTCTCCCTGGCCCGGACGGCTTCTGTTAGGCCCGTTTCACACATCCAGCTTTTCGACGGATGCCGGATCCAGAACACATGCAGTATAGTACATTAATTTACAGTGGAAGCGCAACACCATGCTGTTGTGTGCTTCATGCACAACCGCATTTGTCCGCATGATGTCGTGCTTCCACTGTAAATAAATGTACTGTACCGCATGCGTGCTGGATCCGGCATCTGGCGAAATGCCGTATGTGTGAAACGGGCCTTAGGAGAGTAATCTGCATATGCAGAAACTACTGGTATAACTGTTGCTGCTTCTGCACTTGAACCAGTTGATTAACAAGTTCCTCCATCCTTACAGACTGTGTTTTTGCAATGCTTTAAGCGGGCTTTACACGCTACGATTTCACTACAGCGATCTCGTTGGGGTCACGGATTTTGTGACGCACATCTGGCCGCTGTAGCGATGTCGTAGCGTGTGACTCCGAGGAGCGATTTTGGATCGTTGCAAAAACGTCGAAAATCGCTCCTCGTTGACATGGGGGTCCGCTGCCAGTTATCGCTGCTGTCGCAGAGGCAAAGTTGTTCCTCGTTCCTGCGGCAGTGCACATCGCTGTGTGTGACGCCGCAGGAATGAGGATCATCTCCTTACCTGCCTCCAGCCACAATGCGGAAGGAAGGAGGTGGGCGGGATGTTACGTCCCGCTCATCTCCGCCCCTCCGCTTTCACTGGGCGGTCGCTTAGTGACGTCGCTGTGACGCCGAACGGACCGCCCCCTTAGAAAGGAGGCTGTACGCCGGTCACCGCGACGTCGTGTATGTGTGACGGGGGTGCCGGATTTTGTGCGCGACGGGCAGCGATATGCCCGTTTCGCACAAACGATGGGGGTGGGTCGCATGCTAGTGATATCGGGTCGGATATCGCAGCATGTAAAGCCACCCTTAGTTGCCTTTACCCAGGACATGTTGTCATCTGTCCTCTTTGGAACTTCTGGCCCACATTCAAACACCAATTGTAGGGATTCATGCTCTCAGGTAGGTAGCGTTCACACAGGCAATGCGGTTAGATCCATACATGTGCAGTTTTATTGTTTTCATAGATTTCAGAGATTCAAGAATCAAAACAGCTTCTTTTGGGCTCAAAGGTATACCATCAAGTTCATTCAGCAGGTACATACAGTGGGTACGGAAAGTCTTCAGAGCCCTTTAAATTTTTCACTCTTTATTTCATTTCAGCCATTTGGTAAATTCAAAAAAGTTCATTTTTTTTCTCATTAATGTACACTCTGCACCCCATCTTGACAGAAAAAAAACAAATGTAGAAAGTTTTGCAAATTTATTAAACAAGAAAAACTGAAATATCACATGGTCATAAGTATTCAGACCATTTTTGTTGATGACGTTGCGTCCGTTGCGTCATGCACACGGAGCTGGAAAGGAGGACGGCAATGATGGACGTAAGATAGGAAGGCGCCGGAGCGAGACCAGCGATGCCCATCTGACCGGACCGCCCCACAGGTGTGTATAATAAAGGTGTTTTTTGCGTTATACAGCGTGGCCTGGGCTCTTATATACAGTATACTAGAATGTTGTATATACACTGTGTGCAGAATTATTAGGCAAGTTGTATTTTAGAGGATTTTGTTTATTATTGATCAACAACTATGTTCTCAATCAACCCAAAAGACTCATAAATATCAAAACTTAATATTTTTGGAAGGTTTTTTTTAGATTTGGCTATCTTAGGAGGATATCTGTTTGTGCAGGTAACAATTACTGTGCAGAATTATTAGGCAACTTAGTAAAAACTAAATATATTCCCCTCTCACTTGTTTATTTTCACCAGGTAAACAAATATAACTGCACAAAATTTAGAAATAAACATTTCTGACATGCAAAAAGAAAACCCAAAAATTAGTGACCAATATAGCCACCATTCTTTATGATGACACTCAACAGCCTACCATCCATAGATTCTGTCAGTTGCTTGATCTGTTTACGATCAACGTTGCGTGCAGCAGCCACCACAGCCTCCAGACACTGAGTATGGCACACCTTGTGCTTTTTGATACTCCAGTAACGTTGCAGCTCTGACATATGGCCAAACTGGTGGCAAATGGCATCTTGGCAGCTTTACGCTTGATTTTACTCAATTCCTGGGTAGTTATTTTGCGCCTTTTTTGCCCAATACGCTTCTTGTGACCCTGTTGGCTATTTGCCATGAAACGCTTGATTGTTTGGTGATCACGCTTCAAAAGTTGACACTCAACAGCCTACCACCATCCATAGATTCTGTCAGTTGCTTGATCTGTTTACGATCAACATTGCATGCAGTAACCACCACAGCCTCCCAGACACTGTTCCGAGAGGTGTACTGTTTGCCCTCCCTGTAAATCTCACATTTTATGATGGACCACAGGTTCTCTATGGGGTTCAGATCAGGTGAACAAGGGGGCCATGTCATTATTTTGTAATCTTTTAGACCTTTACTGGCCAGCACGCTGTGGAGTAGTTGGATGCATGTTATGGAGCATTGTCCTGCATGAAAATCATGTTTTTCTTGAACGATACCGACTTCTCCCTGTACCATTGCTTGAAGAAGTTGTCTTCCAGAAACTGGCAGTAGGTCTGGGAGTTGAGCTTCACTCCATCCTCAATCCGAAAAGGTCCTACAAGTTCATCTTTGATGATACCAGCCCATACCAGTACCCGACCTCCACCTTGCTGGCGTCTGAGTCGGAGTGGAGCTCTCTGCCCTTTACTGATCCAGCCTCTGGCCCATCAAGAGTCACGCTCATTTCATCAGTCCATAAAATCTTTCAAAAATCAGTCTTAAGATATTTCTTGGCCCAGTCTTGACGTTTCATCTTATGTTTCTTGTTTAAGGGTGGTGGTTTTTCAGCCTTCCTTACCTTGGCCATGTCCCTGAGTATGGCCCACCTTGCGCTTTTTGATACTCCAGTAACGTTGCAGCTCTGAAATATGGCCAAACTGGTGGCAAATGGTATCTTGGCAGCTTCACGCTTGATTTTCCTCAATTCATGGGCAGTTATTTTGCGCCTTTTTTGCCCAACACGCTTCTTGCGACCCTGTTGGCTATTTTCCATGAAAAGCTTGATTGTTCGGTGATCACACTTCAAAAGTTTGGCAATTTCAAGACTGCTGCATCCCTCTGCAAGACATCTCACAATTTTGGACTTTTCAGAGCCCGTCAAATCTCTCTTCTGACCCATTTTGCCAAAGGAAAGGAAGTTGCCTAATAATTAAGCACACCTTATATAGGATGTTGATATCATTACACCACACCCCTCCTCATTACAGAGATGCACATCACCTGATTTACTTTATTGGTAGTTGGCTCTCAAGCCTACACAGCCTGGAGTAGGACAACATGTATAAAAAGTATCATGTGATCAACATACTCATTTGCCTAATAATTCTGCACACAGTGTAAGGGCTCAGTGGTGCTGGCTGCAGTTTATAGGGGAAAAACCTGGTGACAGGTTCCCTTTAAAGGTTTACTGAGCAATAATATGTTTGTTTGCATGAGATCTAATTATGTAACAATATATATGGCATATATATTTAGTCCAGGGCTAAATGCTGTATTTTAGCCTAGGTTCTTGGCAAGCGCCATATTGCAAAAATAACAGCATATGCTGCCGATTGCAAAACAAGGACGGGATCATTTGCAAAACAGAATCAACTAATTAATAAGAAATGCGTCTCTCGGAGAAAATTCACAATGCCAGCTTGTTTAGGCAAATGATAACGGCACAGTTACATATTGCTACATGTAAATGTATCACTAAGCTTGCCAGTGGATTTTCTGGCTGCCGTGCTTCAAATGAATAATAAAAACTTTAACATTTATTATTGAAACACCACATTGTTATTGGCTCTACACATGTTAGTTATGTTACCAGCAAATCCATAATAATATAGTGTTAAAATGTATGAAACCAAAGGGAATCCTAGAACTTTCCTTTGTCATACAAATTACAATAAAACCCCAAATTACAATTAAATCCCAGATGATGATGATGATAAGGCCAAAAAGTTTTGAGACTGATGGAATTGTGCTGTTCACAAATTTTGCTGCATCAGTTATCATAGTGGTATTAACTCTTGATTGGTATGACGTAAGATCAGATGAATTGCAAAAAAATTGCAATTGTTTACTGCCATGAAAATTACCTTAATCGCCTCATTTCTACTGAATTTCAATCCTTCCACAAAATGACCTGCTAACATTATTTCAGAGTCAAAAGGGAAACATATGTGCAAACCTTAAAATTCAATTAATGTATTATGCTTAAAGTGTTATTCTAAGAAAATTATCAAACATGTAACCATGCTAAATTAAAGGGGCTGTCCAGGCACAAGGTATTGATGATCTCTCCTTTGGATATGTCATCAGTAGAGATGGGTGGGGAACAGACACCCCGCATCCCACACTGATCAGCTATTATAAGCTCCGGCGGTAAAGTTATTGAACCAAGCTGTAATATGCTGATCATTTCAAAATGTAGTGTCAGGTGACAGATACTGCAGAGCAGCCAGGTACTGGAGGACAGCTGAGTACTGAAGAACAGCCTGGTACTGGAGAACAGTCAGATACTATAAAACATTCGGGTACTTGGGAACAGCCGGATACTCGAGAACAGTCAGCTAGTGGTGAGCATCCGGATAATGCAAAATATGTGGGTACTGCATAACATTCGGGTACTGGAGAACAGATCGGTACTGGTAAGCAGCCAGGTACTGACAAAAAACTGGCTACTGGTGAACAGCTTGGTACTGAAGAACAGCGAAGTACTGGAGAACAGCAAAAAGAACAGGGTACTGCAAAACAGCTAGGTATTGGAAAACAGATGGGTGCTGGAGAACAGCCAGGTACTGCAAAAGAACAGGGTACTGAGAACAACTGGGTACTGTAGAGCATCCGGGTACTGGAGAACAGCCGGGTAGTGGATAAAAAACAGGTACTGCAAAACAGCCGGATACTGAAGAACAGTGAGATACTGCAAAACAGCCTGGTACTACAAAACAGCTAGGTACTGGAGAACAGATGGGTGCTGGAGAACAGCCAGGTACTGCAAAAGAACAGGGTACTGGGAACAGCTGGGTACTGTAGAGTATCCGGGTACTGGTGAAGAGCTGGATGCTGGTGAACAGGAGGGTAGTGGAGAAAAAACAGGTACTGCAAAACAGCCGGGTACTGAAGAACCGTGAGATACTGCAAAACAGCCTGGTACTGCAAAACACCTAGGTACTGGAGAACAGATGGTGCTGGAGAACAATCAGGTACTTCAAAAGAACAGGGTACTGGGAACAGCTGGGTACTGTAGAGTATCCGGGTACTAGTGAACAGCCGGGTACTGGTGAACAGCTGGGTGCTGGAGAACAGCCGGGTAGTGGATAAAAAACAGGTACTGCAATACAGCCGGGTACTGAAGAACAGTGAGATACTGCAAAACAGCCAGGTACTGGGGAACAGCCAGGTACCTGGGAAACAGCTGGTACTGGAGAACAGATGGGTACTGGAGAACAGCGGGTACTGCAAAATATCAGGGTAATGGAGAACAGCCAGGTACTGCAAAAGAAATAGGTACTGCAAAACAGCTGGGTACTGGGGAACAGCCTGGTCATCGGGAACAGCCGGGTACTGGGGCACACCCAGGTACTACAAAACCGCCCGGTACTGGAAAACAGCCAGGTTTTGGAGAACAGCTGGGTACTGGGGCACACCCAGGAACTACAGAACAGCCAGGTACTGGAAAACAGCCAGGTTTTGGAGAACAGCCGGGTACTGGGGCACACCCAGGAACTACAAAACAGCCAGGTACTGGAAAACAGCCAGGTTTTGGAGAACAGCCGGGTACTGGGGCACACCCAGGAACTACAAAACAGCCAGGTACTGGAAAACAGCCAGGTTTTGGAGAACAGCCGGGTACTGGGGCACACCCGGGTACTGCAAATTAGCTCCTGTTCTACATCCAGCAACCCGCAGAGCTTTCAATAGCTGATCTGCCGGTGAAGCATTTCCACTACTTGATCTTCTCTTACTCTATATGGTCAGGCAGTAGTACTTTGACTGACCAGCCGATAGTCAATCCTAAAAACCCCTGTTGTCACATTCTGAAAATTAACTCAAAGGAAATTTGAATTGAAAATGAGATCCTCTTTTTTTTTTTTTAAAATAAAAAATCAGTCTTGCAGAGATGTGAGTTTGGGCATAAATATGGATAGGATATAGCAAATCAGAAGATTGGATTGTGTCAGATGATGTGTTTACTGAATGGATGGGAGACAGGTAAGACCGAAATGGAAGAATGTTAATCTGCAAAGCAAATGTAAATAGTAACCATCACTAAAATGGACTTTTGATGCCAGTGTATCATGTGTGGTCAACGAAAGTCCATTAAAATGCATCTAAATCCAAAACAAAGAGACTCGTCACCAGTTCATCTGTCAGATAATAATTTTCCGGCCCAATTCATCTTTAGCTGTATAATCGGCAATAACAAAGGCACTTACTCATATGTCAGCATAAATGGTGCACTGGACTGGACGGTGCCCTGAACCTGGGCCAGTTACAGGTACCTGTTAGAGCATTCTTATGGGTAAAGAGTTGGCAATTTTTTGCTTCTCCTCATACATTTAGCTAAAGGATGCATACACCTTTGTACAGATCGTATTTTTTTATTATTCATTTGATTTTTAAATGCAAACTTAAGCAACTTTCTAAGTAATCTTTGTTAAACATGTTCTACCATATTCCTGCTGCAGTGTGTCTGTAAGGGTACCGTCATACTAAGTGACGCAACCAGCGATCTGACCTGGCAGGGATAGTTGGTGCGTCGCTACATGGTCGCTGGTGAGCTGTCAATTAGGCAGATCTCCACACCGATCAGAGATCAGCCACCAGCGACCTGTGTAACGACGCTGTGCTTCGTAACCATGGTACACATCGGGTTAATAAGCAAAGCGCTTTGTTTGGATACCCGATATGTACCTTGGTTACCAGCTTACCGCAGGCTTTCAGAAGCCGGCTCCCTGCACATTCAGATCCTTGGCTCGCGCTGTCAAACACAGCGATGTGGGCTTCACAGCGGGAGAGCAATGAGCAAAAAATGAACCAGAGCCGTGTGTAATGATCAGCAATTTTACAGCAGGGGCCAGATCGCTGCTCAGTGTCACACACCGCGAGATGGCTGATGAGGTCACTGGTACGTCACAAAACCTGTGACTCAGTAGCGATCTCGCTAGCGATCTCTCTATGTGAGAAGTACCCCTAAGCCCTCTCTTGCTGAGTGATCTGCAAAGAAGATACAACTCCATCAGAGCTCCAGGTTTGTCCACACAACTTATTTGTCAACGGATTTCTGCTGGGTCTGTTCTGAAACATGATTACTGCACATGTGGACTTAGCCCAAGTCCATCTTTGATCTTAACAGTAAGGACATGTTTGACAATCTGGAGGCTGGGGATACTTCGCTTAACAACCTTAGCCTTTCCAATGGGATCTGTTAAATAGTAGTAATAGTTTTTTACCTAACCATCTTTAACTACTTTTATTTTCTTGTCGTATCAGCTGTGTATTTCTTCTATACATAATTGGTAAAATCATGTCAGAACCTTGGCTTGCTTTTACTTCAGTTTTACTTTCATTGAGACCATACAAAACTGGTTGGTTTTGCCCCTTTAAATTTAAATTTCCAGATAAGAAAATCTTTGGCTAGTTGAGCAATTCAGTTTTCTAGATATTTGGTGAAAGCCTCATTTACATTCTTAGGCTCTGTGCGCACGTTGCGTATTTGCATGCAGTTACGCTGCGATCTGCACCGCAGCGTAACTGCATGCGTCCTGCGCCCCCAGCATAATCTATGAAGATTATGCATCAGACGTGCGCACGTGGCGTATTAGAGCGCAGCGCTTCGGCTGCTGCCCGAAGCGCGCGTTCTAAGAAGTGACATGTCACTTCTTTCCTGCGCTCTGCATGCATCCCCCGCTCTGTCTATGGGAGGGGCTGCTCTCAGAGCGCATGGAATCGGTTTTTTTTTGTTTTTTTTTCACTACGGACTCTTTCTGCAGCGATTTGAAGCGCACATGTGCTGTTCAAATCGCTGCAGAAATTTCTGCAGGGACAGAACGCTATGTGCGCACATAGCCTTATCCTTAGTTAATAATATGCTGGCTCAGTGGTTAGCATGGCTTCTTTGCATCGCTAGAATTCTGGGTTCAAATCTAGAACATCAGTTTGTATGTTCTCTGTGTTTCTGTGCTACTTTCTTGGGTAATACAATTGCTGCTGGATTGTAATACAATTGCTGCTGGACAGCTGGAAAAAAATGTTAATAGGTAAACTCTGGTGATGAGCGAGCACTACCAGGTACTCGGTACTTGTAACAAGCAGTCGGACGTTCATATAGGCGTGACTCGAGCACGCGAGTATAATGGAAGTTAATGGGGGACTTGAGCATTTTTCTTGGAAATCTTCTGGATAAATGCTCAAGTTCCCCATTCGCATCCATTATACTCGTGTGCTCGATTTGCACACATCCGAGCATCCAACTACTGTCAGCGAGCACCCGAGCATGGTAGTGTCCGCTTTTCGCTAGTAAACTCTTTTCTACTTTGTATATGTTTGCAACCCCCACTTGGAACAGGGAATGATGTGAGTGATGACAATCTCTGTACACCATTGAAGAATATTTAAGCGATATATAAGAAACAGAAATAAAAGCTAATTTTAATATTATCTTACAATATGCCTAAACCTTCTTACACCTCTCTTCTAAGCTAACTCTTTATTTGCTTACATGCTTCAGTGAATGTCTTCTCTTTTTCTATTTGTTCCTTAAAGCTTCACAATTTGCTCTTCTTGGTATCTCATGGTAAGCTTGTATCTTGATATTATACTAGTTATTGCACATATATTGGCATTTGTATTAACAGATTTTGCATGTGAAGTATCAACAACTAATCATGTTATCGTTGTCAGCTGTCACTTTCTGCTGCACATTTAATATACAGTGTGTCCACCCAAATCCTGTCCACCGCCATGAACTTGAGATCGGCAGCAGCTATAGGCATAGAAGTGGTGTCTAGGTATAGTAAAGTATCCATGCGCTACGCAATGAAACCAGTATAGCACCACCTGGTGGAAAACAGAGTTAGCATTTTTATCTCGAAAATGGAACAAGATAGAGAAAAAAAAGTGAATTAAAAAATTGTAGGGCATCATCAATTCAATACGAATCGACACCTTGCATACAGACATGCTATGATTAGAACATGTAAAACTCACAAGGCTGCGGACGTGAAGCGATACCTCATTGAGACCTTCCTACAAGTCATTGGGTATGGTGGCTGCGTGGAGTGGCCTCCACGCTCACCTGAGCTGATCCCATTGGACTTTTTTCTGTGAGGTCACATCAAACAGCAGATGTATGCGACCCCTCCACCAACATTGCAGGACCTACGACGATGTATCACAGATGCTTGTGCAAACGTGTCACCTACCATATTGCACAACGTGCAGCCAGATACAGTATGCTGTCAAGAGACCAGATGTGCATGGCAGCTGACAGTGGCCACTTTGAGCATCAAAGTTAAATGAGCGCCATATGCGTGACCAGAATTCAATGTTGGAGGGGGGTCATGGGTTTCATATCATAGCATTTCTGTATGCAAGGTGTTGATTCGTATTGAATTAATGATGCCCCACAACTTTGTAATTCACTTTTTTTCTCTATTTTGTTCCATTTTTGAGAAAAATATGCTAACTCCATTGTTTTCCACCAGGTGGCGCTATAGGTGGTTTCATTGCATAGTGCATGACTACTTTACTATACCCAGACCCCACTTCTATACCTTTAGCTGCCACCGTTCTCAAGTTAATGGCGGTGGACAGGATATGGGTGGACACACTGTATAAAGCTGAATGTATGTATGTATATGTATGTATGTATGTATGTATGTATGTGTGTGTGTATGTCCGCTAAAGGAATCCGCACCGCCACATTTACAATCACAAAATTTTGCACAGACATCCCATGTTAATCAGGGAACATCATAGACTATGTTTTGACGGGAAAATTTAACCCTGCGCTTTACAGTTACTCTCCAAAAACCAGCCTCCATTAAAGTCAGAGCTATTAGGTTATTAATAGGAGCTGTAATTGGTTGCTATAGGAGCAAAATAAATTGTTAGTATAAGAAGCTTATGTGTGAGGTAATAAGATGTCGGTTGAGAGACGGATAGAGAGAGAAAGAGAGAGAGAGACACAGACAGTCAAAGAGACAGACAGGGAAAGAGACAGAGACAAGAGACAGAGACAAGAGACAGGAAAAGGGACAGAGACGGACAGTTAAAGAGACAGACGGGGAAAGAGACAGACGGGGAAAGAGACAAGGAAAAGGAAAGAGACAAGGAAAAAGACAGACGCGGAAAGAGACAGATGTGGAAAGTGATAGACCTGGAAAGGGACAGATGGGGAAAGAGACAGACGGGGAACGAGACAGACGGGGAACGAGACAGACGGGGAACGAGACAGACGGGGAACGAGACAGACGGGGAACGAGACAGACGGGGAACGAGACACACCTGGAATGAGACACACCTGGAACGAAACACACCTGCAACAAGACAGACGGGGAATGAGACAGACGTGGAATGAGACAGACGTGGAATGAGACAGACGTGGAATGAGACAGACGTGGAATGAGACAGACGTGGAATGAGACAGACGTGGAATGAGACAGACGTGGAATGAGACAGACAGGGAAAAAGACTGAGAGACAGACAAGAGAGAGACAGACAGAGATAGAGAGAGACAGAGAGACTAATACAGAGAGAGACAGAGAGACTAATACAGAGACAGACAGAGAGACTGATACAGACAGACAGAGACTGGGAGAGAGACAGAGAGACAGTTACTATCCTGGAAAACACCCGTGCAGTACAGCTAGTTGGACTATAAAAGCAGAAGTCCAGTGTTGGCCGCACACTTTGACCTCTGGTACAAGTTATGATTAACAGGCAGTTAACTATCTAGGCATTGCAGGGAGTAGTGGTGAAGGAAATTGCAGATACCACCTAGGAGAGGTAGCCATCCTACAAGACTATCCTATAATACAGTGTCTGACCCTTTAACATGTCTTGCCGCATTACCAGCGATAAATACCAAACTAGAAACTCATCTTCAGAGATCCTGTTTTGGCCTGTTTGTTACTCATCAGTGCAGAGTCTGGATGGCTGAATGTGACACCCTTGACGGACCATAGGGGAAAAACTGGCCCCCCTTAGAGAGAACCTATCAGTCGATTCATGATGCTAAAACCAATGGCAGTAGAGCTTGGCTGCATGATTGCAGACAGATATGGTTTTTTTCCGAAACACTGGCAATTCAGAGAAAACATAGATTGAACAGCCGACCAGGGACCATAGGAATAGACGAGGTTAGTCCGGTGCTGTCCACGAATGGCTCCTCCCATCACAGGTCTAGTGACCGGTCTCTACAAATTTACACACATGGGAGATATCTGTCAATCAACTATCGTAAAGTGGCTCTTTAAACTATGTTTTCTTTGAAACACCCAAGAAACATGGCTGAAAACTTGCAGCCAGACACTGATTTTTGCTGCCCGGAAAGGTTTTCTTTAAAATAAAGAGACCAGCAAAATATGGGGTATTACAGACACTACTCCATAGGAGAAAATTAAGAAAATGCCCTCTCAGAACAAAATGAAATATCTCATAAAACACCACCTTGGAGATGTGGGTACCCAAAAAGTCAATGTCTGATCCTATAAAGGCCATCTCTCAGTAGGATCAACCCTTTTAAGCCATTTATATGGCCATGTGGGTCATTAAAAGTTGAAAAAAAAACCATACCATGATATCTGCAATCCAATGTTTAATGCGGGCGTCACACGAGACGAGCTATCGTGCGATGCATCGTCGGGGTCACGGTTTTCGTGACGCTCATCCGGCATCGTTTGCGACGTCGTTTTGTGTGACACCTCCGAGCAACGTTGAATCGGTCACAAATCGTGAGTCGTGTACACGTCGCTTATTTTTAAAAAATCATTTATTTTTCATGGTGCCGGTTGTTCATCGTACCCGGGGCAGCCCACATCGCTCCGTGTGACACCCCAGGAACGATGAACACAGCCTACCTGCGTCCCGCGGCACCCGCCGGCTATGCAGAAGGAAGGAGGTGGGCTGGATGTTTACGTCCCACTCATCTCCGCCCCTCCGCTTCTATTGGCCGGCCGTTGTGTGACGTCGCTGTGACGACGAACGTCCCTCCCCCTTCAGGAAGAGAATGTTCGCCGCCCACAGCGAGGTCACTCAGAAGGTAAGTACGTGTGACGGCGGTTTAATGACTTTGTGTGACACGGGCAGCGATTTGCCCGTGACGCACAAACGACGGGGGCGGGTACGATCGCTCGTGCGATTGCACGATAGATCGTACCGTGTGACGCCCGCATTATTCAAGAGAAAGCCGCGTTTTTATAAACATGTAAATAAATTAATATCTATGGGCCAGGCACAGATCTCCCTAAGAATCTGTCTCCAGAGCTTATTTGAAATGTAAGTGGCTGTTACCAATGTGAGACATGTAGACCAGGAGAGCTGACTGTCAGTCATTACATTTTCTAAGATGTCTTAGGACAGTGTTCCTACTGACAGATTTCCTTAAGTGAGCTTGCTACTTGACCAAGGATTAATAGCAATTCAGGAACTCATCTACAGACAATCTGCTAAGCCCGTTTCGTTTGCCTTTAGCTAATCACACCAAAATACCAGTCCATGGGATCCCAAGCACCTCATTGTGGCACGTATAATTGGTATCACTTCTCGCGATGCACTGGGGAGGGAGTGGCGCCCAAGCTAGGAAGCTACAGAAACAGACCTTACATAGCTTCCATACTTGCAGAAATATGACAAAAACAAACTCCCTTGGAGTCGAATGGACCCCATGCGACTAATTAAGGATAAAGGAGAACTAGTTTTCCCCCACATTGCCCTAAGTGTTTTGCACTTAACGAGCCAGAGTCTTCTCTACACTGATGAGGGGCAACATCCTGAAACCGGCTGGCTATATATGAGTTTTTGATATTTGTCCCTGGTCATGTTTCAAGACTTGTTACAATGATAGACATTCTATAAGGATAAAACGCCACTCACCAACTGTACAAATAATCTTTATTGTAATTTATTAAAGGGTTGGACTAGCTGCAGGAGAAAGCAGTGAGCGCATTGGGTGACAGGCAGGAAAACGCAGTGAGCGCACTGGGTGACAGGCAGGAGAAAGCAGTGAGTGTACTGGGTGACAGGCAGGAGAAGAAAGCAGTGAGCGCACTGGGTGACAGGCAGGTGAAAGAAGTGAGTGCACTGGGTGACAGGCAGGAGAAAGTGAGCGCACTGGGTGACGGGCAGGAGAAAGCAGTGAGCGCACTGGGTGACAGGCAGGAAAACGCAGTGAGTGCACTGGGTGACAGGCAGGAGAAAGTGAGCGCACTGGCTGACGGGCAGGAGAAAGCAGTGAGCGCACTGGGTGACAGGCAGGAAAACGCAGTGAGTGCACTGGGTGACAGGCAGGAGAAAGCAGTGAGCGTACTGGGTGACAGGCAGGAGAAGAAAGCAGTGAGCGCACTGGGTGACAGGCAGGAGAAAGAAGTGAGTGCACTGGGTGACAGGCAGGAGAAAGCAGTGAGCGCACTGGGTGACGGGCAGGAGAAAGCAGTGAGCGCACTGGGTGACAGGCAGGAGAAAGCAGTGAGCGCACTGGGTGACGGGCATGAGAAAGCAGTGAGCGTACTGGCTGACGGGCAGGAGAAAGCAGTGAGCGCACTGGGTGACGGGCATGAGAAAGCAGTGAGCGTACTGGGTGACGGGCAGGAGAAAGCAGTGAGCGCACTGGGTGACGGGCAGGAGAAAGCAGTGAGCGTACTGGGTGACGGGCAGGAGAAAGCAGTGAGCGCACTGGGTGATGGGCAGGAGAAAGCAGTGAGCGCACTGGGTGACGGGCATGAGAAAGCAGTGAGCGTACTGGGTGACGGGCAGGAGAAAGCAGTGAGCGCACTGGGTGACGGGCAGGAGAAAGCAGTGAGCGTACTGGGTGATGGGCAGGAGAAAGCAGTGAGCGCACTGGGTGACAGGCAGGAGAAAGCAGTGAGCGCACTGGGTGACAGGCAGGAGAAAGCAGTGAGCGCACTGGGTGACAGGCAGGAGAAAGCAGTGAGCGCACTGGGTGACAGGCAGGAGAAAGCAGTGAGCGCACTGGGCGACCGTTGTTTTACATGGCTAGACAGTTCAACTGGACAGGTAAAGCCTTTATTCACTTATCATACGATCAGAAGATTGTTTTTACAGTGGGTGAGTGCCGCTCTACACTTACACTTGTGGGATTAATATTGAATAGTGAAGCTTCTGTGCATGGGAAGATCTGGATGGGACCAAGGCGCACAGATAGTGCAGTACCATAAGAAACAAAATGTGTGTGAGGGTGATTGTATCGCTCACCTTTAGGGGCTGTATAAGGACACCACTCCTGTAGAACCTGATGTGCCATAGCTGCAACCCCGTGGCTGGAGTAGAGTACTGTCCAGATAGCAGTTTGGCAAAGCGGAGGGTATAACAATGCTCACGAAAAGGAGGAGACCCGGAGAATCAAAGCAAGGTTTTTTATTCAATGAACAGCCTTGCTTTGACTCTTCAGATCTCCTCCTTTCTGTGAGTGCAGCCCACATGTCTTGATAAGCTCCGCTTTGCCGAAGCTACCATGCATAGCAGAGCACTTCCATTACTGAGCAACACTGTGCTATGTGTAAGCAAATAGCAGGGATTGTGCCAAGGGACCAGTAATAATAATAATAATTTTTATTTCTATTGCGCCAACATATGCTGCAGCACCTTACAGTTCAGAGGGGACAAGTACAGACAATTGAGACACTATAGAGTAACACATAGTTCAACATATAAGAGGATTGAGGACCCTGCTCACAAACTTAATATCTATGAAGAAGTGGAGATGCTACACTGATGTACAGAGTTGTTATCTCTCCTAGTTGGTATTTTGAGAGAACGTTAAATCCTATCAGAATTTGGACTTTATGTCTTACTTGTCTGCTAACCACAAAGGGATGTACAAGGACCATATGTAATTGGTGGCTAAACGTCTGTTGGAATGGCTTCAATTCTAGAAACCTTGAATCCTTGCCGTCTAACACCTTATATGTTGTGGTCAATAGTGACAATATCATCCCCATCCATCAGCACTCTATAATCATGATCACTTGACTCATATTTGCAGTATTTTTTGGATTATTCCACATTTTGCAGAAACCTTAGTTAGGCTCCTATTGTGACCAGTAAGGCACATCTTACACTTCTGTAAAGTATACATGTTATATGTAATATGTTGGAATCAATGGTGAAACTTTCAGGAGATTGAGAAAACTTTTGGTATAGTTCTGTGATAGGATGGCATACACTTATACAGAGCGGCCGGGGATTTTATATACAGCGTTCCAGAATGCTGTCTATAAGAGCTCAGTGGTGGTGGCCGCAGGTTATAGTCGCCAAATCTGGTGACAGGTTCTCTTAATGCAAATTATAAGTTTTCTTCTTGATAAGATCCTTAAGATTGACTTTCTCTGCTTTCTCCAACAGCCCAAGATAGTAGAAGCTCTCCTGGGTTATGAGATAGTTCACGTGTCCTGCGGGGCTTCACATGTTCTTGCTGTTTCAAATGAGAAAGAAGTGTTTTCCTGGGGCCGCGGGGACAATGGTAAGGCTTGTCTTGACCTCTCTGACATAAATCTGTGTAAATAGCTTATTTGACTGTCTGACATTGATATTACATACAGGTCTGGTACTTAATCCTGCTGTACACCATTGAAGCTCTAACCTTTGTACATGTAGAACGAGAACTTCTTAGTTTGGTTTACAAGGCACCAAAAGTTTTGTCACATGTTATAATGATGCTAATCAGTTTACATTACAGCCTATTAGCACATTGTGCACACAGATGAGCCCATGTAATGTGATAGATTTTCATTTTAGTAAAATTTAGAAATTCAAAAGTAATAAACAAATCACTCTATGGTGCAGTTCTTTCTATCATTCTTTTGGTAGCATCATTTTGTTGTTACCTTAAAGGGAACCTGTCAGCACTTTTTTGGCCTATAAGCTGTGGCCACCACCACTGGTCTCTTATATACAGCATTCTAACATGTTGTATATAAGAGCCCAAGCCGCTGTGTAGAACATAAAAAACACTTTATAATACTCACCTAGAAGGTCGCTTTGGTGCACAACAGTCGGATGGGTGGCGCCGTTCTCCAGGACCGGCACCTCCTTTTTCGGCCATCTTGGTCTTCCTTATTCTGAAGCTGTGGTGCATGACACGTCCTACTTAATACACACCAGCATTGAGGTCCTGCGCGGTTGCACTTTGATCTGCCCTCTGCTCAGGGCAGATCAAAGTATTGTAGTGCGCCTGTGCAGGACCTCAATGCCGGCGAGTGTGTATGATGAAGATGCATCATGCATCGGGGCTTCAGAATAGGAAGGCCAAGATGGCCGAAAGGGGAGACGCTGGTCCCGGAGAACGGTGCCACCCATCTGACTGTTGTGTACCAAAGCGACCTTCTAGGTGAGTATTATAAAGTGTTTTTTATGTTCTACACAGGGGCCTGGGCTCTTATATACAGCATGTTAGAATGCTGTATATAAGAGCCCACTGGTGGTGGCCGCAGCTTAGAGTCACCAAATCTGGTGACACGTTCCCTTTAAACTTAATAGTTCTGCAAGTTACTAAATCAAAACCCACAATTGAATGTACCACCAGAGAGCCAAAATATGACAAACCAGAGAACTAAAAGCCCAATAAAATGATAAATCTTTATAAGCTATACAATAAAAAACGCCAAATGTCTATTATCGTATTACATACTTGCAAAACAAACCAATGCAAAATAAACACCTAATAGAAAGGAAGTGGGTAAGGGGGAACAGATATAAAAATATAGAAATAGGGGTAGAGGGCGGTAGACAGTATCTCCAAACCCAAGTGCACCCTAGTAGGCACTTCATAACCGCGGAGGTTGGCACCCTACTATAGACAATACGGCGCCCCAGCTGGATGTGAACTGACCTTAAAAAGTCTCTACTGCTTGGCCTATATAGTAATCCAAAATGCTATTATCCAGGTAAGAAAGTGTGTGAGGGTATAGCATTAGTGTACTAGTAATAAAAAATGCATCCAATCCATTTTGCATAAATACACCAAACACAGTATATCACAAAAATGAGTACACCTCTTCCATTTTTGTAAATATTTAATTACATATTTTCATGGGACAACAATGAAATTATGACAATTTGATACAATGTAAACTAGTCAGTTTAGAACTTGTATACATTTGGTGTGTCCTCTAAATAACTCAACACTCAGCCATTAATGTCTAAACTGCTGGCAATAAAAGTGAGTACACCCCTAAATGAAAATGACCAAATTGTTCCCAATTAGCCATTTTCCCTTCACGGTGTCATGTGACTCGGTGTTACAAGGTCTCAGGTGTGAATGGGGAGTAGTTATGTAAAATTTGGTGTTATCACTCACGCACTCTCTCATACTGGTCACTGGAAGTTCACCATGGCTCCTCATGGCAAAGAATTCTCTGAGGATGTGAAAAAAAGAATTGTTGCTCTTCATAAAGATGGCCTAAGCTATAAGAAGATTGCCAACACCTTGAAACTGAGCTGCAGTAAGATGGCCAAGACCATACAGTGGATTAACAAGACAGGTTCCACTCAGAACAGGTCTCACCATGGTTGACCAAAGATGTTGAGTGCATGTGATCAGCATCATATCCAGAGGTTGTCTTTTCAAAATGGATGTATTAGTGCTACCAGCATTGATGCATAGTTGACACAGGGGTGGGGGGTCCACCTGTCCGTGCTCAGACCACACACTGCATCAAACTGGTTTGCATGGCTGTCGTCCCAGAAGGAAACCTCTTCTAAATATGGTGCACAAGAAAGCCCGGAAACAGTTTCTTGACGGCAAGAAGACTAAGGACATGGATAACTAGAACCATGTCCTGTGGTCCAGTGAGACTAAGATAAATTTATTTGGTTACAATGGTGTCAAGCGTATGCGGCAGCAACCAGGTGAGGTGCTCAAAGAATGCAAAGACAAGTGTGTCTTACCTACAGTCAAACATGGTAGTCATGGTTTGGGCCTGCATGAGTGCTGCTGGCTGTGGGGAGCTACAATTCATTGAGGGAATTATGAATGCCAACATGTATTGTGACATCTTGAAGTAGAGCATGATCCATCCTCCCTTCAGAAACTGGACCACAGGCAGTATTCCAACATGATAAAGACCACAAACACCTGAGGGTAAAGGTGCTGTACTAGCCAAGCATGTCTCCAGACCTAAACTCTATTGAGCATCTGTGGGGCCTCAAACGGAAGGTGGAGGAGTGCAAGGTCCCTAACATCCACTAGCTCCTTGATGTCATCATGGAGGATGGAAGAAGATCCTGTGAAGCTCTAGTGAAATTCATGCCCAAGAGAGTTAAGGCTGTGCTTGTAAATAATGGTGGCCACACAAAATATTGACACTCTGGGCACAATTTGACTATTTTCACTTAAGGGTGTACTCTACTCACTTTTGTTGCCAGCGGTTTACATATTAATGGCTGTGTGTCAGTCCATGTGATGCAGGGGCGCAACACATTTTTTATAGTGGTTGGTGCCAACCTCCATGGTTGGGAAGGGCCTATTAGAGCAGACTTGGGATAGGAGATATTAATATCTGGCGACCTCCCTCTATCCAAGGGGTCGAGAACCTTTTTCGCTGAGAGAGCCATGAACGCAGCATATTTTAAAATGTAATTCCATGAGAGTCATACTTCCCAGGGGTGAGTGGCAGTGGTGGAGCAGCTCAGAAGGTCCCAGGAGATAAGGTAGGCAATGCTGCAGGCACAGAGGAGGGTGTGCGGAGGGTCGGCGATATTGCCGCAGGCTCGTGGGTTATCATGGCGGCAGGCGCCATTGATCTGCTAATTGCCTGCTTTGAATCTCTCGCAGTTGACGAGATCGACTTCAAGAAAATGGCCCAAGTGTGTGCACAAATCGATGGAATGGACTTCAAGAAAATGGCCACAGAGTCCTATCTGCACACGCTCCACCTCCGCAGCCATTTTCTTGAAGTTGATCTCGTCAACTGCAGGAGATTCAAAGCAGCCCGCAGTCCGCCGGCTACTGCGTGCTTGCCGCCACGACACCCCATGAGCCTGCAGTATCGCCGACCCTGCGCTACCACTGCCACCCTTGTAAGCCATATGCGGTTTGTAAGGCGTAACCCCATTTATCCAACAGTTTTGGGGGAAAAAAAAAATGCATCTTACAAACCGGAAAATATGGTAATTGTTTTATTAAAGACTTGTCTGCAAGTCAGATGCAGCTATCAAAAGAGACACATCCGGCTCATGAGCCATAGGTTCTTGACCCTTGCTCTATCGATATGTACATATTGATATCTGTCCCTCTTCCTTTCTATTGAAATGTTTATTTCTCACTTGTGTTTGTGTGTTGCGAGCAAAAGATTTGATATTTGGTGTTTTTAATGTGTATATATAATAAAAAATTATCATCTTAGTAGGGTTTTAATTGTCTGGTTTGTTACAAGTTACCATATGTCAGAATGGAGAAACAAAGGTATGTCTCTCACTGATGGACCTGGTCTTTCTACATGGACGACCTTTGTTTTAATCATACATGTATGGCCAGACGTGGCTTCACACATTGATAGCAACCATGGGCTAAATACGTCCAGCCATCAGCATCATCAGAAGGAGCACTATATATCCTATAAACTTTGTGTATCTCTGACTTTCATAATGGTGAATATTGTCTCTAAGGGGTACTTTGCACACTGCGACATCGCTAGCCGATGCTTGCGATGCCGAGCGCGATAGCACCCACCCCGTCGCACATGCGATATCTTGTGATAGCTGCCGTAGCTAACATTATCGCTACGGCAGCTTCACACGCACTTACCTGCCCTGCGACGTCGCTCTGGCCGGCGACCCGCCTCCTTCCTAAGGGGGCGGGTCGTGCGGCGTCACAGCGACGTCACACGGCAGACGGCCAATAGAAGCGGAGGGGCGGAGATGAGCGGGACGTAAACATCCCGCCCACCTCCTTCCTTCCGCATTGGCGGTGGAGGCAGGTAAGGAGATGTTCCTCGCTCCTGCGGCTTCACACACAGCGATGTGTGCTGCCGCAGGAACAAGGAACAACATCGTATCTCCTATTGGTGCAACATTGTGGAAATGACCGATACTACACAGATCACCGATTTACGATACTTTTGCGATCGTTTATCGGCGCATCTAGGCTTTACACGTTGCAACGTCGTTACCGGCGCCGAATGTGCGTCACTTTAGATTTGACCCCGACGATATCGCAGTAGCGATGTCACAGCGTGCAAAGTACCCCTCAGTGTCAGGGTTATGATTTTTATATATTTTATTTTTTTTGTGCCTTAAATGTACAATATACAGGTTTGGATTTGCCCTTTTATTCTGTTTTAGTTCTACACCTTTTAGAGTGATTGACCACTACTTTGATGCTGATGATGATCCTTAGGACTGGCTCACCAGCCTTTCCGCTTTGTACAATTTGTATATCCAACCTCAGCCCGAGCTTATAACTGCTGATTGCTGAGAGTCGAGCCCTTTGTAAACTGATACTGATGACCTAACGATGCCATTCATTGTCTCAAACACTGCTTTTTTTTGTAGTAGAAAAGTTTTGACATGGCTTAATGGCATTTTCTTTTTAGTATATATGGTACAATACATCACATAAATACAATTAACATTTTGAAAAAGCTTGAGGCAACACAGAATAATTCTACATTGGCTCACAATAACATTTGGTTGCATTTATTTGATTTATATAGTTTATTTCATTACATTTTACTACTGATTGTAACTGGATAATCTACACTTGACATTAGTTCTGTGGCTTCCTACTATACGCATGCCTCCCCACTTTAGAATATATTCCCTGGTGCATTCAGCCCTTCTCTTACACAGCCATTTAGAAGGATAACTCACTACATCCCACAAGATCAACTCCTCAAATCCTTTAAGCAGCTTTCAGCATTTTAGTCATCTGATTTCCTCCAAATTTTTGGATCACTTCAAACTGATGATTTTTAACTGTCAGGATACAGCTAGAACTTTCTTTTTTATTCCAAATTTAGATTATCTTATTTTTGGCCCTTGTGCAGTCCCAGTTAACCATGGACCCACGCAAATACGATCCATTGGGTCACGTAAATGATTCTACAAATGGAACTAACGCCGTTCTTTGGCTGAGTGTCAAATATCATAGAATCATAGAATGGTAGCATTGGAAAGAACCTCAAGGGCCATCGGGTCCAACCCCCTGCGAGTGCAGGCTTTCCTAAATCATCCCAGCTATATGTTTATCCAGTTTCCGCTTGAAGATTTCCATTGATGGAGAGCTCATCACCTCCCGCGGTAGCCTGTAGTTTTTCCTGCACTGTGACTACCTTTCAGATGTTTGTTGACCGCTCTTAAGTCTCCTCTCAGCCTTCTCTTTTTCAAACTAAACATCCCTAGTTCTGTTAGGTGTTCTTCAGATGACATGGTTTTCAGACCATATATTGAATTTTATACCAAATGACAACACGCTGGCACCCGGCGTAAAGGAGAATTGCACACTAAGTGCAAACATGTACAATTTCTTTGAACTTAGCAAGGCTGATTGTTAAAGGGGTTTTCCAGGTGCAAAAAACCCCTCTCTGACTGTCCATGTAAAGAGTAAACAAGACCCCCAATTATCTTTATGTAAATTTTTTGTTTCCCTTCAGCCCCATGCAGCCTTCCTTGTGGTTTGTTATAATTTACAAGTAGAATAAGGTTTATGACACACTTGGAATTATGGGTGTTCAAGAACGGTTCAAACCCGTCATTAGATACAAGAGAACTTGGCACATCAAAATTGAATATAAGGATATTATTATACAGGCAATCCAAAAAATGTAATGTTTCAACCCCTATATTTGGATCTTCATCAGACACAATAAATTATTGTGTATGGATATGCCTTTAAGATGGTTATAGTGTCAAAATCACTGTGAGATTTATAAATCAGATTGCTGTTCTGTATAGATGTGATGGCGCAGTATAGCAGAGCATCTTACACGAATCCCTACACAAGAATCTATTGTGTCTGATGAAGACCTAAATATAAGGTTCAAAACGATACATTTTCGTTTTTTTGGATTGCCTCTATAATAAAGTCCTTATATTCAATTTTGATATGCCAAGTTCTCTTGTTATAATTTACATCCTAAACTTCTTGCCAGCTCTTCCTCTGTGCCTCTTGACTACAATTCCCAAGAGGCAGAGCTTTAGGCCGGGGCCACACGGGGCACTAGTGCGATCCTCGCATGACACTCGGCTCACGCTGGCAGCACAGCAGGAGCCGAGCGTCATGCCAGTGTCCCTGCGACTGAGGTCCGACTGTGCGACCGGATCACAGCTGTGGGGGGCGGGCCGGCTCTGCGGAGGGGCGGGAGGGATTTCTCTCCCTCTCTCCTCTGTTGCTGGCTATTGCGATTCTTGCTCTGCACTCGCGGTACACCGGTGTATCGCGAGTGCAGTGCGATTTTTCTCTCGCTCCATAGACTTGAATGAGTGCGAGAGAAAGAGTCTCGCATTACAGTCGCAGCATGCTGCGATTGTTTTCTCGGTCCGATTAGGGCAGAGAAAATAATCGCTCATGTGCGCTGACACACAGGCTAAAATTGATGTTTTATCGCACTCCACTCGCACTGTTTTTCTTGCCGTGTGGCTTAGGCCTTAGGCTACGTCACAAAGATGCACCAAAATGCATGTATTTCCTTCTCCCAGCAAAGTCTATGAGATTTTGATTTTGCTGTCCACACTGGACATCTTTTTTTGGCTGCATCTTGGCTGCGTTTTTTAAGATGAACCCAAGATGCAGCATGTCAATTCTTTTTGCGTTTTTACGGTGTTTTTCAGCCCTTCCAGTCAATTAGATTTGACTTAAAAAACGCATTGGGCAAAATGCGGTAAAAACACATTGCGTTTTTGTTGCATTTTTGCCACGGTGCGTTTTTGGTAGATTTTAGATACAATCAAGATGCACTGACAAAAAAGATACCGCGTGTGAACAAAGCCTTATGTCCCACAGCTCTCACCTTTTATGCCCACCCACCCCACTACAAAGCACCATACAGTCTCAAGATGGATAAATTCCTGCACACATAGTTTCTATTTCCTAACATTCTTCCCCTTTGCCTATTAGGTGCTGTTTTGACCCTGGCCTGCCATCAGTAATGTTTCTTCTGCTGACACTGGCATATAAAGGCTCAGTGTACTGTAGAGTAACACTGAATCATATAATTTAGTAATTTATTTGAATGTAATCCAACCCTCTGGAGTGTCCAACACCATTCTGTGCGGCTAAAGTCACAAGCTGAAAAGTCCCAAGCTGATAATATAACTTGCCTGCAATGTGCTCTCCTTGCTCTCCCTCCCTGTGCACATGCCTGGTCACTGTAAACTTAGGCTGCTTTCACACATCCGGTTTTTGCTGTGCGGCACAATCCGGCTCTTTGCAGAAAAAACGCAACCGTTTTTTTTTTGCCGCCGGTTGCGTTTTTTCCGCATAGACTTTCATTAGTGCAGGATTGTGCCGCATGGCCTTGAGTTCGGTCCGTTTTTTGCCGGATGCGGCATATTTAGCCCATGCGGCGGCTGGATGGAACGTTGCCTGGCGCGTTTTTTTGTCCAGCAAAAAAAAAAACGCATCGTGCCGCATTTGGCCGATGCGGCGCTTTTTCCAATGCATGCCTATGGATGCCGGATGCGGCAAAAGCCGCATGCAGTTTTTTGCATTGCGCATGCTCAGTAGCGTGCCACAATCGGCAAAAACCGGATGGGCCGCATGTAAAAACTTATGCAAAGGATGCGGTTTTTTCGCCGCATCCGTTGCATAGGTTTTAGAGCCGGATTTAGCCGCACTGCTAAAACCGGATGTGTGAAAGTAGCCTTACAGAGAGACGTCACCATTCAGCATACACTGCAAATTTGTGCTTTGAATGGACTGTAGCAAGAAGTAAGAACCTGGGGGCAACATCTCCACATATGTGACAGGGCAAGAACAGAGCCAAATATTGATAGCAAGTAAATTAGGAAGTTTCTTCATCTCAGATAGGCTTTACAATGCTTTGGTAATCTGTTTGCCCGGAAAACACCTTTAACACAATTGTGTGAATTTGGCCTTAGGCATACAAACATAGGTTCATTGAAGCCAAAGTAAGGATCAATTAAAAGAAGAATTTGGAGCATATCCATGTGCAGTGTCTTTTTTTCTCCCCTTATTTTTTTGGAGCCAAATTAGGAACCAGGACTGATGAGAGTACGTTCTGCATGCAGCACTCTGAACTATGTAAAAATGTATTTTCTCCAGTAATGTTCTTATTTTCCTTTTTACAGGACGGCTTGGTCTTGGCAACCAAGAATCTCATAATTCTCCTCAGCAGGTAGTCATCCCACAGGAGTATGAACCACAAAAGGTTGTATGTGGCATTGACAGCTCTATGATTCTGACAGTGGGAAACCAGATCCTGGCCTGTGGCAGTAACAGGTTAGTGAACACTAGATTAAAAAAAACAAATTGAAAGTAATAACAGTGGACTAGCACTAACTAAAGTTGGCCGTAGTCCGATAAATGTTGTTCTTCCAGCTACAGGTAAAATATATCTTTGTACCGTGTTAGCCAGTAGAGATAAAAAAAATTGGTTTACAAGAACTGAAGTCCTCAGTGGTTGATACCTTTTTTAATGGCTAACTGAAAAGATGGTAATAATAGCAAGCTTTCCAGACTACTCAGGTCTTTTCTTCAGGCTCAGTTTTTCCAGCTGACGCTTTCCACCATTAATATATGGATGGTGTTGGACGGCCTCATCTGGTTGAATTTTGAAGAATAGTCTCCAGACGCTACAGTTACATAGGGTCCTGTTATTACTTTTGAGTTGCTTTTTTTGGGGGGGTAACCAGAGGACAGGTTAGAATATCAGAAGCAGATAAAAAATAGAAGGTTGAGGTTGATCGTGTTTATTCACATGATGGCATGGTCAGGAATAAGCGCTTCATGAAAAATATATGAACCAACAAACTGAGTCCTGATATACGATACCAAAGCTTAGTCCCGAGCCACTGTCTTTAGATAAAGACAAAACATTCACATTAGGATTTATAAGAAGTGAATATACTTTACCTATTTCACCGCCCACTACAATAACACTACACACCTTTAGCCAAACAATTGTGGCTTGTGCCACATATTTATAACATTTAAAATTGCAACATAAATGATCTAAATACTTTTATGCCCAAAATTACAAAATGTATTCTAGAAGTGATACCTTTATTGGCTAACCAAAGAACTTATATTTGCAAAATTTCAAAGCACTAAAGCTCCTTCGTCAGGCAGGTTTAGAAATCAATTACTGAGACAAACACACAACATTTAAGAGATGTTACAACAGGACATTTGTGCATGGGAAAGATGGAGTGATGTCTCCTAAATACAAGTCAAGGAAATCAAATTAAGGTTTTTGTTATAAATGGAGATGTGGTGGAAGTGATAGCTCAGTGATCTGGAGTCAGTCTGGTGGAGGTGTGAAGTGTGTCCATGTAGTGAGCCATAAATCCAGATTGATTCCTTTTGTCAAATACATGAACTTGAATTTCGAGATTTTTTTTATCTCTGTCACCCTTAAAGGGAACCTGTCAGGTGCAATATGCACCCAGAACCAGGAGCAATTCTGGGTGCATATTGTTTATCCCTGCCTAACTGTCCCTGTATACACTAGCATTGATAAAGAAATCTTTAGAAAAAGTATTTCTAAAGATCTTTTATCTTATGCTAACGAGAGTGGGGACTAGTCCCACGGGTGTTATATCCCCCAACTAGTCCCCCCTCTTAGCATGTTAGCAAGCCCACAGGGGCGTGCAAGCATGCTATTCAATGCAGCATCACCAGCGGTAATGCTCGTACCTGTGTTCGCTTTGACCGCACTTCTGAATGCCGGGCACTTCCGGTCATGAGCAGTATGAAGCCGGGTGTACGCATCGCGGCTTCAGAGAGGTGTACTGTGCTTGACCGGAAGTGCCCGGCATTCAAAACAGCATTCACCACGGACTTGAGTATGTGCGTCACCGCTTGTGAAGCTGCATTGAATAGCATGTTAGTACACCCGTGTGGGCGTGCGACCATGCTAAGAGGGCGGACTAGTCAGGGGATATAACACCCTTGGGACTAGTCCCCACGCTCATTCGCATATCATAAAGGGTCTTTAGAAATACTTTTTCTAAATATCTCTTTATCTATGCTAGTGTATACAGGGACAGTTAGGCAGGGATTAGCAGTATGCACCCAGAACTGCTCCTGGTTCTGGGTACATATTGCACCTGACAGGTTCACTTTAAATTGACTTTTCAGTATTAAGACTTTTAAATCTGCCATTCTGTGTCTTGGTCCTGAGAAATGTTTTTCCACGTGTATTCAGCTAATTTCCTATAGTGTTCCTGTGTAGATTCATCCTTGTTTGTAGTTCTTGCTTAGTTTCCTCAGTATAGGTCACTCCATAATGTATACCACATTGGAGGATGTACATGAAAAGAAATCTATGATCTTAGTCCTGATATGAGTTGGGTATGCGGACTGGATTTGTTGGTAAAGTGCGGGTACAGGTCCACAGAGGGCGATGCAGTCAGATTATTGTGTAAATTGGGTTTAGCTTTAGCTACATTGAGATCTGCTTTCCTCCTGAGTCTGGTGAGTTACTTTTTCTTGTTGATAATAAGGTAGTGTTGTAAAAATCCAGTAACGTCTCCTTGATTAAAGACATGAACCCGGTTCTTGTATTCATTCCTGTAGAGAAACAGTTTTATTTTGGATGGTTCTTTTCTTGTAAAAAAAATATCCAGTGAGGTGATTCCGCAGTCTTTCAGATAATCTGTAGTAAAGTTTCTGTAAAAAATGAGTGTTGTAGGTAAAATGAGTTGGATTCCTTATCATGAGGCTTTTAGGGATTAAGTTTTCCTTTTTGCATCTGGACAGTTTCTTCAGTAAGTTTTTGAAATCCATCTGTGTTTGATACATTGGGGCATCTTCCATTCTTATGATGTATAATACAAAATTATATTGTGGTACTGTATTAGCCAGGAAAATCGATATAAATACTTTTATGCCCAAAACTGACAAAAGTATTCTAGGATTATGTATCCCATGCACAAATGTCCTGTTTAGAGATAAGTGAACCCGAGGCTCGGTGTTAGTACCGGACACAGACTTTTTTCCCCAAAAAACAGAGTTCGGGTGCTTTACGTATGAACACCACTTGCGCGAGTATCACTGTGCGGGGGTACACTTGGTGCTTGCAGTGTTTGATAGGCTCGCACTGGGGGTCCTAGCTGTCAGACAGATCTCAGACCCTGCTTGCATCTGTCTGACAGCTAGGACTGCACTGCACGGCCAGCCTCCCTACATGCCGCTGTCACTGCGTCACAACAATGCTGACTCCCTTCCGCCCCATACCATAACCCAAAACTTGGAGGAAGTGCCATGATTTCCTCTTAACAACTTGACAGTAATTAATAAACAGAACCTGACCCCCTCATATATCTTCCCTTAACCTATGTGAGGCTGACAAAAAAAACTATCTGATATCTCCATACATGGCTGTTTATACATCTTACCTGTTTTACCAGATTTAACACCCTAAAATAATCTAAGCATAGACCCTCAGCGCCTACCTTTGACTCCTGATTTGGAGCTAGCCATGCACTTGTTAACCTATACGTTAACGACCCTTCAGATCAACTGGAAGTGTCGCAAGTAATCAATTATCACAAACAGTAAGGGTTGGTGGAGATCTGCTACCGGACAGGGGTAGGAGCAGGTGCCTGGAGACAGCTGACTAGTTTGACACTGTGGCCGGTGGTGTTTTTACAAACCGTTGACATGAATTACTTGGTTTTGCCAGGTTTAACAAGCTGGGCTTAGATCAGATCGTATCTAGTAATGAGCCCCCTCCAGAGGGTCAAGTGGAGGAGGCCTACACCTTCAGTGCTGTACAGTCAGCGCCTCTGAACCAAGAAGCCATCCTATATGCTGATGTGGGCACTTCTCACTCTGCTGTAGTGACAGGTAAGTTAGAGTGTGTAGGAAAAGTGAGAACGGAGCGTGTTTACAGTGGGATTTAGTGTCTGTAATCACTCAAATGATCAACACTCTACTTCTTTTGTGAATGGCAAGGAAAGTTTTTCCAAAGCTAATATTAGTGTTGATTTACTATTTTATATGCAAACACACATAGACCTGAGATGTGTGCGGGGACTTTGTGAAAATCCCTCTTATTATGCTGTTTTTCTTTTTTCTATCTTTCAGCTTTGGGTCAATGTTACACTTTTGGTAGCAATCAACATGGACAACTGGGGACTAGTTCCTACCGGTATAGCAGAGTTCCCTATCTTGTGAGTGCGCCACAGGGAATAAAAGTGACAATGGTGGCATGCGGTGATGCCTTCACTGTAGCTGTATGTACAGGTGAACTTATTAGTTTATTAAGACCCTTAAATATACTTTGGTCATATTCCTGTATAGACCGATATGTCCATGACACAATTATCCCCACAGCTTTTTCCTTGATATACTTGGTTATGTTATCCAGTTAGTAGACAGCACCTTTAATTTACACATTAATATAATAACTCTTATAATACATGACCAAATCACAGTATACGAGTAAAGGGATCATCTGCACATTACAATATAGCTTACTTAGGAATTACCATGTGACATTTTTGGTACATTTTTATACCACCTGAAAAAAAAACTTATGGAGATTGTGAGGACTTTAATTTTCATTATATTACTTGAGAGTACCATTGCCAGTCAAGACAAGTTCCAGACTTGACCATATAGCTGGAATAAACCCCTTTGTGTCACGGGACCGCCCTGGAATAGCACAATCCCCGCCGGCGCATGTTAGATCGCGCTGTCATGGTTTCACAGCACAACTTAAGGGGTGTCATGGGTTGATTGGAGATCCACCCGTGCCTGTTAGCTGCACATCTCTGTGTCACGCTAGGTACAGGGAGGTACCAAGGGAAGGGAAGAGAAACCCTGTGTCTAGGGAAGGAGATGTTGATCCCTTACCAAGCCTACTGCTGGGCCATGGGTTCCCCCACTGCCCTAGATAGGTTCCGCAGCTATGTGTTGAGCTGGTTACCTGACCTTAGGTTGACCCTGATCTGGGCCCTAGGTATGGAACGGATGGGATGAGCTCTTTGTCAAACCCACCAGGCTCTAAAGGACACACAGGGATAACAAACAAGGAAAAACAACTTATCTTCAGTAGACTCAGGGACAGAAACTGCAACAACCTCCAAGATTATCCAGATGTGTGCAAACCGACTGGTAGCACTGAAGACTTGATACAGATACAGTGCCTACAAGTAGTATTCAACCCCCTGCAGATTTAGCAGGTGTACACATTCGGAATTAACTTGGCATTGTGACATTTGGACTGTAGATCAGCCTGGAAGTGTGAAATGCACTGCAGCAAAAAAGAATGTTGTTTCTTTTTTTTTTTTTTTTTTTTTTTTAAATTGTGAAAAGTTTATTCAGAGGGTCATTTATTATTCAACCCCTCAAACCACCAGAATTCTTTTTGGTTCCCCTAAAGTATTGAGAAGTATTTCAGGCACAAAGAACAATGAGCTTCACATGTTTGGATTAATTATCTCTTTTTCCATCCTTTTCTGACTAATTAAGACCCTCCACAAACTTGTGAACAGCACTCATACTTGGTCAACATGGGAAAGACAAAGGAGCATTCCAAGGCCATCAGAGACAAGATCGTGGAGGGTCACAAGGCTGGCAAGGGGTACAAAACCCTTTCCAAGGAGTTGGGCCTACCTGTCTCCACTGTTGGGAGCATCATCCGGAAGTGGAAGGCTTATGGAACTACTGTTAGCCTTCCACGGCCTGGACTGCCTTTGAAAGTTTCCACCCGTGCCGAGGCCAGGCTTGTCCGAAGAGTCAAGGCTAACCCAAGGACA
This sequence comes from Anomaloglossus baeobatrachus, assembly GCF_048569485.1. Classification (NCBI taxonomy): domain Eukaryota; kingdom Metazoa; phylum Chordata; class Amphibia; order Anura; family Aromobatidae; genus Anomaloglossus; species Anomaloglossus baeobatrachus. The sequence continues at coordinate 107,692,972 of NC_134354.1, read as the reverse complement.
ACAAGGAAGGAGCTCCGGGAAGATCTCATGACAGTGGGGATATTGGTTTCAGTCATTACCATAAGTAACGTACTCCACCGCAATGGTCTCCGTTCCAGACGAGCCCGTAAGGTACCTTTACTTTCAAAGCGTCATGTCAAGGCTCGTCTACAGTTTGCTCATGATCACTTGGAGGACTCTGAGACAGACTGGTTCAAGGTTCTCTGGTCTGATGAAACCAAGATCGAGATCTTTGGTGCCAACCACACACGTGACGTTTGGAGACTGGATGGCACTGCATACGACCCCAAGAATACCATCCCTACAGTCAAGCATGGTAGTGGCAGCATCATGCTGTGGGGCTGTTTCTCAGCCAAGGGGCCTGGCCATCTGGTCCGCATCCATGGGAAGATGGATAGCACGGCCTACCTGGAGATTTTGGCCAAGAACCTCCGCTCCTCCATCAAGGATCTTAAGATGGGTCGTCATTTCATCTTCCAACAAGACAACGACCCAAAGCATACAGCCAAGAAAACCAAGGTCTGGTTCAAGAGGGAAAAAATCAAGGTGTTGCAGTGGCCTAGTCAGTCTCCTGACCTTAACCCAATTGAAAACTTGTGGAAGGAGCTCAAGATTAAAGTCCACATAACTGAGCAACATAACTTGTTGGTTTGTAAGATTTATGCATCTGTTAATAAATCCTGCTCTTGTTTGAAGTTTGCAGGCTCTAACTTATTTGCATCTTATCAAACCTGCTAAATCTGCAGGGGGTTGAATACTACTTGTAGGCACTGTATATGAAATAATACTGGCACCGAGTAATAGAAAGTAAAGGTATAGAAGACAAGGAAGGTACTGATGAACAGCAGCTGACAGGTTGAGGAACTCCTCAGGGTCCTAAAGGGTAAGGGATGAAAACCAAGCAGAAATAATGGAAGGTCAGGGAGCAGTTTGTGTAGACAAACGCTGTGACCTTCTGTAGACGGACACCACAGATCTGTCTGTCACCCGTGACAACCGTGACAGTCTGCTGATCAGATTACGATGCGAACCCGCATTAAAAGGACAGACACGACCAAGGATATATATATGTTCTTGGTCGTGAAGTGGTAAAGGCGTTGCCCAATTTAAAAAACAAATTTTCGTATAGCGTTTGGAGTAGTAATTGAGCGTAGGTTCTACTACTTTGGATTCTAGACATAAATTTATGTAGATATACATAGATGGAAATTTTGTAATGCGTATTTTAACCTGTGGGGGCACTGCAGGGAATGCACCTCCCCCTTGAAGGAGGGATTGTTCGACAGTCACAGCAACGTTGCCGAGCGGGTATGTGTGTGTAAAGCTGCCGTAACGATAATGTTCGCTACGGCAGCAATCACCACATATCGCATGTGCGACGGGGGCGGGTACTGTCGCGCTCGGCATCGCTAGCCGATGCTAGCGATGTCACAACGTGTAAAGTACCCCTAACACTTACCGCCAGATTTTCCTACAAATTACAGCTAACTGCTGGAGATCCCATTAACATTTTATCATCTGCTTATTGTCAGCAGAAAGGGATAAGTAGATATTGTCCAAAGCCAAGAACCGTGGCTTAGGCCTTTGACTCAAGTGTCTCCTGATGAGAACTAACAGAACAGTCACAAAAACTATGAAAAAATTGACAAGTTGCAGATTTGACATTACTTAAAATGTGCAAGGGGCAGGGGGCGTGTCCAGGATGCTGAGCTGAGTGGACGTGGGGAAGAGGAGCTCCTGTTGACCCTCAGCTAAATCAGCACTTATCATAAGCACAAACCTACTCACCGGCTCTCAGGATGGGACCACGGAGGATTAAACCATCGCAGCAGGCATCGGTGGCCCCCCCGCTGCACACCACGGCGCTGGATACTTTCTTGGGCCTGGAACAGGGTCCAGGGGAGGCCCGGACGCCATCTTTCCAGGAGCATGGAGGGGAAATGGAGGCACTGGCCCGGCCTGCTAAGCAGCAAGAGAAGGAGGAGTGGGTGAGCGGGGACACAGGGGAAAGTGGAGGAATCTCTGCAGCAGTTCCAACAGGGAATGCCTTGGCTCAGCAGCCCTGCACTGCATCGGATCCTCAGGCACAGCAGCAGCAGGCCCAGGAGCACATAGTGGCTGTGGGAGATAAGGTGGAGGTCGGGGGGCAGCCCTCCCCACTGCCGGGAGAAGGGACTGCAGCCACAGCTGGTAATATCAGGGAACAGAGCAGCCTGCTTCCCCCCTCTGGGCCTCGGTGTGGAGATCAACCTTCCCAGCTTCCCCAGCACCAGACTAAAACTCCAGTGTCTATTACTGCAGGTGCTCACCTTAAAGGGCCAGACACCTTCTATAAGGACATGCATGATTTCATAAGTAAACTTCCTTCTAAAGAGGACTTTCAATGCCTCATACGTGAGGTTAAAGCAACTTGCAGGTCAGAAATAGCTGAAGTGAGGAGAGATTTGCAGCAATTGTCTAGCAGAATTGAATCCCTGGAGGAAGAGCATGACATCACCAGATCCCATGTATCAGAATTACACAAACTGGCAACATCGCAACAAAAAATAATGGAGGATATGCAGTCTCACATAGAGGATCTCGACAACAGAGGACGCCGTTGCAATGTCCGTGTGAGGGGGGTCCCAGAGTCAGATGGGCCCGAGGACACAAACTCCATACTACAATCCATCTTTAATGAAGTGTTGGACGCTCCCCCTTCTAACATCATCAAGCTGGACAGGGCACACTGGGCTTTACAGCCGAAGAATTTATCCACCCAACCCCGGGACATCATTTGTTGCATTCACGACTTCTCCACCAAAGAACTGATCATGGCTAAGGCTAGAATGAGGCGCACGGCACCTGTGTTCAATGGCAAGGAAATCCAGCTTTTCCCGGATCTTTCTCGCATCACACTCCAGAAAAGGCGGCACCTCAAACCCCTCCTCACGAGCCTGAAGGAGCACCAGGTTCCATACCGCTGGGGTTACCCGTTTGCACTAACAGCGCGCAGAGGGGGTAAATCGGCGACCCTTCGCACTCCAGCAGATACCACTCTGTTCTGTGAAGCACTGGACATTCCAGCGGTCTGTATCCCAGATTGGGACTTGCAAAGGTTGGAAGGGCCGCCCCCTCCCGTGTGGTCCAAGGTGAGGGGTGGAGGGCGTGGGGCTTTGGGGGGGAGAGGAGGTAGGGGCCGCGGGTCGCCCCCCTCCCCGGCTCACCGTTGAGGACACTTCTTAACCTGGTTGGTGCCTATTTCTTATACCCTCTGAGTTCCAGTGGCTGAGCATGCTTTGTGATACTGTGACTCTCTCTACAGCAAGCCTCTGACTGTCCATTGTGTCATCTGCGGACCTCTGGGTCTGTTGAGCTGCATAAGGGGGGGGGCTGTAGCCACAATGATGCCGTGGGTGGTAGGGGGGTTGGCGGGAGCCCGGTCCCCTTACTTGGAGTTAGTGGTTGAGGTTTTTTGTTTTGTTTTTTTTTCCCTTGTTTCCTTTTGGCACGGGCCCGTGCCCACTGGACTGACCCCCGTGGGAGGGCTACTGGGGAGTGAGGTGGGTGGCTCTCTTAGCTCAGACGGGTTGGGGAACCTCCCTCTAGGTCTCTCCCTTCCGGGTTGACCCCCCGGGAATCTATGCCTAAGGTTTATGCATTTTGGTTAATGTTCTTAATTCATGTTCATTTCTATGTTTGTCCTTGTCTTCCCCCCTCCCCGATGTTTTTTCCTTATGTGTCCTTTCAGGTACCACCCCTTCTAGAGTCCCTGGGAGCTGCGGCCCTTTGTCGTATGGACCATCTCCTCTGGCCGGCTTCACAGGGGAAGTCATGCCCCCGACGGTATAGGTGTGCCATTAGCTTTTTCTTACTTCTAAGTTTTAGATATGACCCGCATTATCTCTCTTAACGTAAAAGGTCTGAATTCACCCCGTAAGAGGAAATTGCTGCTACAGGAACTGAAAACATCAGGTGCAGACATAGCCTTTATCCAAGAAACACATTTTGTGGAATCAAACACTTTCAAATTTGCGTCCCACCGCTTTCCCATCCATTACTCGGCTTACTCGGGCTCCAAGAGGGGGGGAGTTGCTATTTTAATATCCTCCAGTTGTCCTCTACAAATTACGGGTTCTCACTGCGATCCAGAGGGTAGATATGTGATTCTGGAGGGCCAACTGGGGGGATCCCCGCACATAATGGCCAACATTTATGCACCTAATGAAGGGCAGATACGCTTTCTTAAGAAAATACTCGATCTGATAGGCGGACTGGCACCGGCCTCTACGGTGTTGGGGGGAGACTTTAACATCCCTTTTTCGGAGGTGGCCGACAGACTCTCTGTGGGTGGACACCCTCCATCGGGTGCTTTGAAAAATTTGTCCCGGGACTTTCGTAGGCTCATTAGATCAGGGGCTTTATACGACGCTTGGAGGGTGGACCACCCGGGAGAGAAGGCCTTTTCCTTCTACTCGCATCCGCATCAGACGCACACCAGAATAGACTATTTTTTCATTGACTCACAGCTGCTGGGGCGTCTTGAGAGGGTGGAAATGGGATCCATTACGTGGTCAGACCATTCCCCACTCATAATGGACTTCAAGAAAGATGGTCCTCGACCTAGGCCTCAGCATTGGCGCCTTAATGAATCTCTGATCAAAAATCCCGACACTAGGGCCTTTTTAAATAAGCAACTGGTCGAATTCTTTCAGTTGAACACGGGCACGGTCACGTCGCCGGCAACACTCTGGGAAGCTCACAAGGCAGTGATGAGGGGACTATGCATTAGAGAGGGCGCCAGGGCTAAAAAGAATGCCACAAGCCAGCGGGACTCTATAACGGCCCATCTTAAGCTACAGGAGGGGAGACTGGCGGCTGCCCCATCACTGACTATTCTTAGGAGAGTCATCAGCCTTAGGGAAAAGTTGAGAGACTTGGCAATTGGCAGAGCAGAAAAATTGCTAACCTTTTCCAAACAAAGATACTATGAAAGGAGTAATAAGGCTCATACCTTACTCGCCAGGCAGCTTAAGGAGCGCGCTACATCCTCATGCCCTCAGGCTCTGCGCGACGAAAAGGGCACTATCCACTATCACCCCGCTTCAATAGCTGACATTTTTTTCAATTACTACAACAAGCTTTATAACCTTCCGGTTCCCCCGGGCATGGCTTCGCGCGGGGCTGGGGCACTTGGGGACTATTTTTCGGCCCTTGAGCTCCCTTCACTGCCTTGCGGAGCAGCCGCGGCTTTGAATGAAGAGATTACTACAGAGGAACTGGAGCAAGTTCTGGAAGCCCTGCCTGGCGGGAAGTCACCGGGCCCGGACGGCTTTACTTATTTTTATTACAAGGTGTTTGCGGCGGAGCTCCTCCCACACATGGCCGCCTTGTTTAACTCTTTCCTTCAGGGTGACCCTATCCCTCCATCCATGCTACACTCCCATTTAATCCTCCTGCCCAAGCCACCCAGGGACCCATTGGACTGTGCTAATTATAGACCAATAGCCCTTTTGAACTCCGATTTGAAGATGTTCACCAAGCTCTTGGCGGCCAGGCTTAATCGATGGTTGCCCCAACTCGTGTATAAAGACCAGGTGGGTTTTGTCCCTTGCCGTCAGGGGGGGGACAACACCAGGAAGGTCATAGACCTGGTGGATGTGGCAAATCGGACGAAGCAACAGGCGTTGGTGTTGAGTCTAGATGCAGAGAAGGCTTTTGACCGCCTTGCGTGGCCTTTTCTCTTCAAGACAATGGAGGTCTTTGGGATCTCGGGTGGCTTTATGCGGGCCTTGAAGTCCCTGTATAGCGCTCCTACGGCCTCTATCAAACTCCCCCTCCACATCTCTAAGCCTTTTCTCATCTCCAATGGCACCAGGCAGGGGTGCCCCCTGTCCCCCCTCCTTTTTGCACTATGCATAGAGCCCCTCGCGGCCTCGGTCAGGAGCAACCCAGACATCTCGGGGGTCCTGGTCAGGAATAAACCGTTTAAAATCTCACTTTTTGCCGACGATGTGCTCATTACACTTACTAACATCCATGTGTCCCTTCCAATTTTAATGTGCACCTTGGGTAGGTACGGGAGCCTTTCGGGGTATAAGATCAACTCTAGCAAAACGGAGGCAATGCCCTTGAATCTCGACCCGGTGGCCCTGGATTACCTGCGTTTGAATTTTAAGTTTCGTTGGAAGACAGATGCGGTCAAGTACCTGGGGGTTAACCTCACATCTACTTATGATTCCCTCTATAACCTTAACTTCCCCCCCCTTTTCCGAGAGCTGAGAACTCTTTTGAGCAAGTGGTTGCCCCTCCCTCTTTCGTGGATGGGGCGCATTGCGGCGGTTAAAATGAGCTTGCTCCCAAAATTATTATATTTCTTTGAAACCCTCCCAGTTAAGGTACCAATAAAGGAGCTGAAGTCCCTTCAGGCGGCTATCCTTAGATTTATTTGGTGTAACAAACGTCATAGGGTGGCCAGGGAGGTGTTGATGGCTCGGAGAAACAGGGGGGGGCTTTCTGTCCCGGACATCCTAAAATACTATTGGGCGGCCCATCTTAGGAGGATCCCCTGTTGGGTGTCCCTTTGGGCATACAACAGGTGGACTGAGATTGAAAAACTTTGGCTGGCGCCTATACATCCAAACGCGCTCCTGTGGCCCCCGGCCCAGTGTGATTCGCCCCCCCCTCTTCTTGGACCGATGCAGTTCACTAGGGACCTCTGGGCATTTTGCATTAGAAGATTTCCTTTGGCATCCCCCTGCTCCCCTCTGGTGTCCTTCATATACCAACCCTTGCTCCCAAGCAGTCTGGAGTCGGACATGGTGCACCCCTGGCTCAAGGCAGGTCTATTCAGATTTGCAGACATTATAGATGGAAGTACAATGCAGATCCATTCCTTTGAGTACCTTAGAGATAAATTCTCTCTCTCTAATCGAGAGTTTTTCCAATATCTGCAGATCAGAGACTTGGCTGGCTCCTTGTTTGGCAGGGCAGGGGCCTCGATTCCCACAGATTTTGAGAAAATTTGCAGAAGGGGCACTGATACTAAGGGGCTGATTTCGGAAATTTACATTTTGCTTTCTGATTCACGGGAGGGGCCCGAGGGGTCTTTTCCATACATGCGGAAATGGGAGTCTCTATTGGGAAGGCGGATACTTCCTCAGGAATGGGCAGCAATCTGGGGAAACGCCGCCAAGACGTCAATATGCACACTATATAAGGAAAATATCTATAAAATTTTGCTATTTTGGTACCACACTCCAGATTTCCTTCATGGCATAGACCCCTCCATACCGGCTTGTTGCTGGAGATGCGGGGGAGGCAGGGGCACCATTCTGCACATATTCTGGTCCTGTCCAGGGATAGTCCCCTTCTGGGAGCGGGTTAGAGGGTTGATCCATAAAGTACTATATATAGAGGTTGATCTTGATCCCCTGATCTATGTTCTGGGTCTTGGGAATGGGGGATTGGGAAAAACGGCCTCTAAGCTTTTGTCCCACATCCTTACGGCGGCCAGATGCTTAATTGCAAAGAATTGGAGGCAGCCAGGGACACCCTCACTCCAGAGCCTCAACAAGTATAGATTACTGGACGTTAGACGCATGGAACATCTCACGGCACTATTGCATGACACAGTTGACCGCTTCCAGGCCGTGTGGGCACCATGGGACTACTTTGCGGGACAGGAGGATCTGTGAGACTGAGGCCTATGGGTCCTATGGAAGGAGCATGGACTCTTGAAACCCTTCCCTCTTCCCTCCTATTTCTCCTCTCCCCTCCTAACCCTCCTCACCTGTCCTGTCATTGTTTGTCTAGGTTCGATAAGAATTGTGAATTTTATGTTTTATTTTATGTATGAAAAACGTAAATTGAAAATCTCAATAAAAATTCAAAGTTTAAAAAAAAAAAAAAAAATGTGCAAGGGAAAAACGGGGCAAAAACACAGAGTGAACATACCCTAATTCTGTATTTTTTTTATCACAGATTTTTCGATATCGTTAAAAAGATTTTAAAAGAAATGACTTTTCACTCCTGTGGAGACGTCAGTATTTGGGATTAGTGTTTTCATTCTCTGTATTGCTCACCTCAGTAAATAAACACAGTTATTCCACTTAAGACGCAGGCATCATTGCCATTTCAGGTAGTGTGTAGCCGATGACGTGCAGCACTGTGTACCAACATACTCATATTACTCACCAGAATAACATATGACCGGCTTGTTGACCATCCTCTCATCGAGAAATCATAGTGGAGTATGTAATATATTCACATGATCGCTAATTAGGGAATTGTAAAGTCAAAAATACATTTTAAAAAGTTTTCAAGTACTATAAGCTATTTGTTTCAAGAGTTTTTCCATCTCATAAAGTAAGGACATATGACTTTATGACTTGAATCTGACATCACTTAATGGTCTTTGGGTCCTGACTTCTTTGATGCTCACTTATCTTGAGACTGAAGACAAGCAATGCAGATGTAGCTCTTTGTCCCCCTGTGTCCCCTTCACTGTTTTTGCCTGATCAGCACCCACGGCCATTTAGACACTTAATGAACAGCATTACAGCCCCATGCAAGTAAATGAGGCCGGGTGCTCAATAACAGCACTGTGCAAGAAAAACTTAGTTTCAGAGGTTGGACAAGTCGGACGCCCAATCATATATTGATGGAATATCCTATCTGAATGTGTTGATCGATAGGAAAAGAAGCTATGAAACCTAGAATTGTTTACTAAATTGTCCTCCGAGCAGAGAAAAGTTTCTTCCTACTATAAGTCCAATGAAATTCCTGAATAGATTGCTTTTACAATGATGTTTAACCAAGAAGGAAAAATAAAATAACCTGATATACCATAAGTGTAAAGTAGATGCAGATCTCATCAATGGGACCTGCATCGTTCTCGATCATGGGTCTCTGATGCATGCTGGTGACAGTGAAGAGGCGGCAATATTACCCATACAAATAAATGAGCCATATCTTCAATGTCAGCAGCAAGTGGGGAGGTGAGGGCATCGTTCTTGACATTGGTGTTGGTCTCATTGGTGGGATCTGCATCTATACATTTATGGCATTTCCTGTGAATATGTTATAAATATACAGGATGGGAATACCCCTAACAAGCTGTAGGGTGGTGCTTTAATAGTAAGTCTCCTGCCCCAGGTCTTTAACGCACCTTCCAGCGGCTTCTTCGTTCTTTGGTGTCGCTCCGGTCCCGTGACGCCATCTTGTGCCCTTAACTTCTGTCTGGCTGGAAGTTAGAAGTAACATTACGAGCACTCAGTACAAGTCTATGAGAGCCAGAACGAGGTCAGAAGAGGCTCTCATAAAGATATATTGATTTGTGACCTCCGGCTTACGCCAAGAAACACTAGTGCTGCCAGAAGGTCACAAATCACAGGAGACCAACCAGAGCAGCGGTGATAATAGATGAAGATGCCAGAGGGTGAGTATTAGACAAAGGTCAGAGGACTTAGATTTAAAGCACAACTCCAGCGCTGAAATAAAAAAATGCTGGAGTGGTGCTAAAAGATTTTCTCAAATCTATCCGGTTCATCAGGGTTGAATGCGTCTTGGGTATTTTTTAAAAGGAGTGTAATACATGGATGATTCGCGTCTGAGAGTGCAGAGGCTGTTCTTTCAGATCATCATCTCTATTCAATTTTCAGCAAGCACAAATCCCTTTACCAACTAGTGGCAATAATGAAAATGAAAGAACAAAAATAGAGGAAATAACTTATAAAGCTATAATAAATCAGTATACAGTTTAAATCCTTAATCCATTCCTCCTTATTGAATTAGTTACATAAATAAAGATGCCTCACAATTAAATATTCCACTATTATGTATTGAACAAATGGTATATTTGGACAAATCTAACAAGTTAAAATAATATATACAGTTGAAACCAAAAGTTTACATACTCTGTCTAAAAAGACATATTTGCAAGGTTTTCTCACTAACTGACATGAAATCAGAATAAACCTTTCCCGTTTTAGGTCAGTTAGGAACCAAAATTATTTATATTTGTCAAATGCCAGAATAATGAGAGAGAGAATGTTTTAAGGCATTTTTTTTACTTTCCGCAAAGTCAAAAGTTTACATACACTAAGAGTACTATGCCTTTAAACAATATGGGACAGCCCATATGATGATGTCATGTCTTTGAAAGCCCTTGATAGGTTTATTGGCAACATCTGAGTTAATTAGAGACCCACCTGCGGATGTATTTTAATGCACACCTGAAACACACTGCTTCTTTGTGTAGCATCATGGGAAAGTCAAAAGAAATCGGCCAAGATCTCAGGAAAAGAATTGTGGGCTTCCACAAGTCTGGTTCATCCTTGGGTGCAGTTTCCAGATACCTGAAAGTACAAACAAGATGGGAATTTCCAGCCATCATACCGCTCAGGAAGGAGATGGGGTCTGTGTACCAAACATGAACTTGTTTTTGTCAGACATGTGTATATCAACTAAAGAACAAAAGCAAAAGACCTTGTGAAGATGGTGGTGGAAGCTGGTAAGATTGTGTCATTATACACAGTGAACAGAGTACTGTATCAACATGAGCTCAAAGGCCGCTCTGTCAGGACGAAGCCAATACTCCAAAAAAAACATAAAAAAAAGCCAGATTAATATTTGCAAATGCACACAGGAACAAAGGCTTTCATTTTTGGAGAGCTGTCCTGTGGTCTGAAGAAACTAAAATTGAACTGTTTGGCCATAATGATATAAATAATAAAAGTTATTATTTAACATCCGGAGGATACCCAGCTGGACTACTCCCCTTTTCCCTTTTTCTCTTTTCCTGGATTACTTGTGCGGTTGGCTGCTGTAGGTCCCTGCTTGGATCCTGGGTACATACAGTCATATGAAAAAGTTTGGGCACCCCAATTAATGTTAACCTTTTTTCTTTATAACAATTTGGGTTTTTGCAACAGCTATTTCTGTTTCATATATCTAATAACTGATGGACTGAGTAATATTTCTGATTTGAAATGAGGTTTATTGTACTAACAGAAAATGTGCAATCCGCATTTAAACAAAATTTGACTGGTGCAAAAGTATGGGCACCCTTATCAATTTCTTGATTTGAACACTCCTAACTACTTTTTACTCACTTACTAAAGCACTAAATTGGTTTTGTAACCTCAGAGCTTTGAACTTCATAGGCAGGTGTATCCAATCATGAGAAAAGGTATTTAAGGTGGCCACTTGCAAGTTGCTCTCCTATTTGAATCTCCTATGAAGAGTGGCATCATGGGCTCCTTAAAACAACTCTCAAATGATCTGAAAACAAAGATTATTCAACATAGTTGTTCAGGGGAAGGATACAAAAAGTTGTCTCAGAGATTTAAACTGTCAGTTTCCACTGTGAGGAACATAGTAAGGAAATGGAAGAACACAGGCACAGTTATTGTTAAGCCAAGAAGTGGCAGGCCAAGAAAAATATCAGAAAGGCAGAGAAGAAGAATGGTGAGAACAGTCAAGGACAATCCACAAACCACCTCCAAAGACCTGCAGCATCATCTTGCTGCAGATTGTGTCAATGTGCATCGGTCAACAATACAGTGCACTTTGCACAAGGAGAAGCTGTATGGGAGAGTGATGCGAAAGAAGCTGTTTCTGCAAGCACGGCAAAAACAGAGTTGCCTGAGGTATGCAAAAATTTGGACAAGCCAGTTACATTTTGGAAGAAGGTCCTGTGGACTGATGAAACAAAGATTGAGTTGTTTGGTCATACAAAAAGGCGTTATGCATGGAGGCAAAAAAACACGACATTCCAAGAAAAGCACTTGCTACCCACAGTAAAATTTGGTGGAGGTTCCATCATGCTTTGGGGCTGTGTGGCCAATGCCGGTACCGGGAATCTTGTTAAAGTTGAGGGTCGCATGGATTCAACTCAGTATCAGCAGATTCTTGACAATAATGTGCAAGAATCAGTGACGAAGTTGAAGTTACGCAGGGGATGGATATTTCAGCAAGACAATGATCCAAAACACCGCTCCAAATCTACTCAGGCATTCATGCAGAGGAACAATTACAATGTTCTTGAATGGCCATCCTAGTCCCCAGACCTGAATATCATTGAACATCTGTGGGATGATTTGAAGCGTGCTGTCCATGCTCGGTGACCATCAAACTTAACTGAACTGGAATTGTTTTGTAAACAGGAATGGTCTAATATACCTTCCTCCAGGATCCAGGAACTCATTAAAAGCTACAGGAAGCGACTAGAGGCTGTTATTTTTGCAAAAGGAAGATCTACAAAATATTAATGTCACTTTTATGTTGAGGTGCCCATACTTTTGCACCGGTCAAATTTTGTTTAAATGCGGATTGCACATTTTCTGTTAGTACAATAAACCTCATTTCAATCCAGAAATATTACTCAGTCCATCAGTTATTAGATATATGAAACTGAAATAGCTGTTGCAAAACCCCAAATTGTTATAAAGAAAAAAGGTCAACATTAATAGGGGTGCCCAAACTTTTTCATATGACTGTATAGGACAGGGGTGGGCAATTAATTTTCCCATGGGGCCGCCTAAGAAACTGGGATGGTTTTAGAGGGCAGGACTACTATAATTAATTTATTTATTTATATGTATATATATATATATATATATATATATATATATATATACATATATATATAGAAAAAAAAAGATGTAGAACCGAGTTAATTATAGTAGTCCGGCAGTATATATATGTGTGTCTGTCTGTGTGTGTGTGTGTGTGTGTGTGTGTGTGTGTGTGTATATATATATATATATATATATATATATATATATATATATATACACATATACACACACATATATACTGTGTGTATTATATATATATATATATATATAAATAAATACACACACACACACTGTATACATACATACACACACAATCCCAATATACTACATCACTACACCCCCCATATACTATAACTACATCCCTATACACTACACCTGTAATAAACTACACCTCTATATATTATACCATTATATACTACATAACTACACCCCTATATACACCTGTAATAAACTGCACCACTACACTCCTATATACTCAACCTGTATTTATACTACACCACTATATACTACACCACTACACCCCCCCATATACTACACCTGTAAAACTACATTCCCATATACTGCATTACTACACCCCAAATATTTGTCAACAGTTAGCCCCCTCCCCCAGCCCACCACCGCCCCCCGCCCCCCATTGTCCCCGCAGGTTACTAGTAACCACTCACCTCTCCCTTCTTATTGTCTCCTCCTCAGGCACCTCCGTACGTGCCCCCCACTGAGCTGCTTCTCTTTTACATGCCCAGTTTGCGCCCCTGCTGTTTTCCTAGGAGCCCCCGCCACTGCTTCTCTCCGTACAGGCCCCGGCTGCTGCAGCTTCTTCTCCTGTCGGGCAGGAACTTTTCAAATGACACACGCGCGCCGTACTGACGACATCAGGGCGCGCGTGTGTCACAGAGAAAGGTGTCGGGCAGAGAACAGAGGAGAGATTCCTGCCGCTGAAGTACATTGTGTATTTTTGGGGATGTTACCGGTATGAAATTTATCCCAGTATGGTTGTAGATAAATACTGAAATCCCCCGCAATAAGGACTGGAGTCTCTGGGAGAGAGCCGACAAAAGATAAAATTAGTTTAAGGATTTCCACCGAATACAGAGGCAGTATATAGAGGGCAACTATACAATTAACATTATGTATAGTACGGGCCTAACACACAAATATGCTACCTACATCTTTCTTTGAATTAGTACACGAGAAGGGAATAGTCTTTTGTACCAATACACTTGCATGTGTAGTAAAGGTTGAGTGATACTCGAGGCCCACTCAGGCTTTTTTCAGAACTCCTGTTCGATCCCTCATCATATGTGTTTCAGAGAGACATATGATCCCTGGCTGAAATTGATGGAGCCATGAGAACACAGCACATCTCTTAGCCGGAGTCCCCAGGTCTCTAACATTCCATGCTATTACATTAATTATATACGCCATAATCATCGAAGGGCTTTATCAAGTCAGAGTGCAGCACATTTACACCACAGAGCATATCTCCTGTATCCGTCTGCCATTCAGACACACTTCAGCATAAGGTAGACCAAATCTCTTGAAAATTTCCTCCCAAATGACCTGCATTATACAAACTGAAACAGTAAGAAATTTTTTTACATTAAGAGAAGTAGGGTTGGCAAAGAGACTGATTGCACGTAGAACTGAACATTTTGTGCTTCACCAATGTTTCAACTTAGCATCTTCCCGCTCATAAATACCAGAACAAAGAAAGAGCGACCATTAGCCAATGCGTATTTTAAAATATGCCATGGAAAAAAGAATGAGAGAAGGAAAGAAAAAAAAAGGGGGGAAGGAAATAGGGGATGGGTAGAGAAAAAGGTTAGAGAGATATAGTTATTATTTTGCAATTATTCGGACATGTCCTTAGATAAAGCAATCCACTAGGGAGAGAGTCCTACAGTTCAGCACCACAGATTCACTCCAGTCATTGAGCAACGCAGGAAAAGTCCCGACATCCAGATCCAGTCCACAGGGACTTTTCATTTGAGTCCAACCAAGCTAAAGCGTCAGAGGAAGAGTTAAACATCTGGACTCCACCCATGGCCACCACCCTTAGCTGGTCCGGATAAAGCATGGAATAAGAAATCTGCTTGTCCCATAGTCGTCACTTTATGTCTCAGAATTGTGCACCATATTTGTGGGCCTCCAATGAGAAATCTGGATATATCAATATTGTTCATCCATCAATAGTTAGTGCAGAGTGGTCTCTAGCTTTGCCTAGTATAAGACCACGGTCCTTGAAGTGCAGTAATTTAATCAAAACAAGGCTTGGATGGACGCCAGGTGGTAAAGATTTCGTAGGAACGCTGTGTGCCCTCTCAATGACGAAGAATGGGGAGAGATAATTTTTGCGAAAAAAAAAATCAATCAAATTACGGCCATTTTTTTTTTTCAGGTATCCCCACCAGGCGAAAATTATTTTGCTACAGCCTGTTGTCCAGACCATGCATTTTATTAAGAACAATATTGTTATTCCGCAGCCCTCTCTTAAGATCTTTTTGTACATAGGGCAGCTGGTCTTCTATTCCACTGACTCTGTCCTCCAATTCTGTAACTTTTGTGTTAGTTTTTAGTCCTGTCTGATAGGGACAATATCCTCTCTGAGTCCCCCCACATGGTTTGTTAGCATTTCGAGTGTGGATCCACAGGATTTAAAAGCAGCTAGCACATCCTGTAGGGTAGGTTCCACTTCAGGGTCCCTATTCTCATAGGGCTCTTCTAACCTGCTCTTCTCTGGCTGGAGCACATCTGTCTCACTGTGGGTGTCTCTGAGGGAGTGTGGCCATCTTGCCTATATTGTCACCCTGCAACCTCTCATCCTCAGCCATCTCAGCCTCTGGTACCTGCTGCTGTTCAAAGGTCCCCACATCCATCGTTTGGTCCATGGTGCTCCTGCCAAACCACACTTACTTCTATTCATCTATTGTGTGGCAATAACTTTATGGGCCAAAAACAACAATTTCCTGAGAAGATTACAAGGGTAGTGAGACCAGGCCTTCTCACAAATGATTCACAAAAAAACCACCTTAGGACAGAGTGGTACAGAGAACTGTAAAGTCAAAGTGAAGATAGTTGTGAACTCTTTCTAAAAGCCTCCAATAGGAGGACAACGGCACATCAGGTGTACAAAATCTGCCGTGGTAGATCACCCATTTAATATAACCTGCTAGGTGTCAGCTACTATGCATGGACTATATACATTTGAATCAGCTTGTTATTAATTGCCGGTGAAACATGTTAGTGAGAGGTCAAGGCCTCACCCCAATCCTCCTCTGATATGGAGAGTATTATTATCCTCCATTTTGCCTCAACCTATAAAGGCGATGAGGAGCATCTCCTGCCTAGTAACTGGGTGTATATAAAAAGAGATTAACCCCTTGCGTACAAGACTTCTATAGATCCCAATCAGGGGGTGTGAGGATAAGAGAGTTCTCAGTGTCTAAAGTAATAATAATAAAGTAGTAAATAATGTGTCTGGGGTCCTAGTAGACTTTGCTCAAAGGAAACAAGAACACCGCTATTGCCTTGACCCCTAAGTCTGACTAGTACTGAGCATTTCTAGAATGTAGAGATTTGGGAAGAGTCCAGTTATGCCACAAGGAGTACTCAGCTACTGTGTCCCTGAATTGAAACTTTTTTTTGGTGATTCCTCTCATGTGAACGACTAGTCTATGAATGGGCAAAAAGAAGAGTATTGCTCTAGTGCCTGCAAGTAACTCCATAGACTTAAACAGTGCACAAGGTGGTGTTCAGAGATTGAAAGTGGTTGTTTTGTGTCCAGTGTTGCAGAAACAAATGTGGCCAGCTAAGTAGTATAAAAGAAGTACGGGACTTCCCCAAGTGCTCATTCCTGGGCCTCTGAATAGTGGTCAATTTCAGTCTATTTCGGTTTGAGCCCCATCCAGAGGTACCAAGGCCCAATCTTCCCAACCTTTCCAGCCCAACCGTGCAACTGGGAAAATTTAACGTTCAACATTTAAGTACAACCTCAATTTAAAAAATATTTGGGACACTTTGTAAAATGAAATGGAAAATTGTCTAACTTTCAACTTCTGATTTGTATTCTGTGTTCTGCAATGTATAAAATATGGTTATAAGAAATTTCTAAATAATTGCATTCTTGTGTTCTTTACATTTTACAGTGTCCTACTTTTGGAGTTGGGATTGTACTATACTTTATCTCTGTACAGTCAGCTTTGTATTAAAGGGGTGGTCCACTACACAGCATAGTGGCCACATTGATGTAAAGAAGGCTTTTCTCAAATACTTTGTGTAGTACATTCTACCTCAAAAGCAGCGCAATTGCGGTTTGCTCATCCTCATCAAGTGGCCCCTGGGCTCCGTGACCGCTGAGATCCGGTGATGTAATGTCAACTTCAGTTGACCCAACATCACCGAGGCGGCTCCAGTCTCCCTGAGTGACTGGCTGTGGGCTGAGTTTCACCGCTCATCACAGCCCATCATCTCTCCTGCTCTGCAGCAAAGGAGAGAGCGTGCAAGATGCTGTGCTGTGATGAGCTGTGAAACTCGGCCCACAGCCCAGTCAAAGAGACTGGGGCCCACCTCGGTGATGTCGGGTTAACTGGAAGTTGACGTGATATCACCGGATCTCAGAAGTCATGGAGCCCGATTGTCACGTGATCGGGATGAGAGGACCACAATAGCGCCGCTCAGACGCACAATTGACTACAAAAGGTATTTGAGAAAAGCCTTCTTTATGAGCTTTACATCGATGTGTGGCCACTATGCTATAAATGTAATCTTGTTTTCATTTATATTACAATAAAACTTTGTGAACACTCCGGACTGATGTCTGGAATATGGAGAGGTTGCTAGGGCCATGAGGACAATACAGATGTAAAATTATAGCATACATATTTTCTCTTTCCAGTATGAACAGCAGTTTCTTACTTTTTGATACGCTATCCATGCTTAATAACATTTTTAGACAGCCTTGTCATTTGAATTTATGGTGGAAATAGTCCAGTCCCCTGTACAGGCTTTCAGCTAACCAGAAATGTCATGCAGGGGTGTTTTTCAAGTGTCAAGAACCCTGAGAAGGGTTGATAAGTGGTATACAGTATATGATCTGCTGACCAACAAAGGACAATCCATGGTTGGTGGTGGATTGTTGTTTTACCCTGACAATGCAGAATCGGCGAGTACATCATAATTAGACAAATTATTAGAAAGTGGTTCTTTTTAATTGAGACTGAGCTGCAAGGTGGCGTGTTTCTTGGCCCATCTTGGATCAGCTAGATGGCTATGTAGCTAGCTATTCAGGGTTGATAAAGGAATTATGACATCACGTGCTCTAGTCGATTATTCTCAACTCTCATGTGTTTTAATGGTTTCACCCAAAAACAAAATTGTTTGGTACTAATGATGGATGAGCAGAACAATGCTGTGTACTTGGTATTCAAAATGATGAGTGAACACTACGACGCTCGAGTGCTCGTTATTCGAGTCAAGCTGGTCAGAAGGTCAGATGGCTCAACGTGAGTAACAAGTATAATATAAGTCAATGATTGGGCAGTTCGGCTCTCCGCTCACATAGAGCCAGCCATAAACAGAGCATTTCTAGGGGAGGGAGGGCGAGATTCTTTGTTGTCTTTTTGTTTTTTGTGACACACTACATCCGAATACATTGTTTTTACCTCCAGTGAGAGCCATTCAAAGACTTCAAGTGGCTCATCCTGGGGTGCCGGACCCCACCATCCAGTGATGCAATCCTGTATTTTATGTTCAGTGTTTCACAAACAACACATCCAAGCATGGAGCGTACCCAAGCACCACAATGCTCGATCGAGTACCGAGCACGCTCACCCATCATTATTTGGTACCTTTCTGTTTTCTCTTAAAATAAGAAGAACCCACAATGGTCACTGATATAACTTGAAACAGATGAAATTAATTTTCAATTTAAATTTATTTAATATCAACTAATAAAAAACAGTCATTGCTTTTGAATTTTGATTCAATAGAAAATAAAAAACAAAAAGAAATGAAAATGACCTGGACAAAAATGATGGAACCCTTAACGTAATATTTTGTTGCATAAGCATTTGAGGTAATCACTACAAACAAACCCGTTTGATAACTCTAAGAGAGACTTCTGCACCTGTCCCCAGTTAGGAAACTCACTAATTCCCTATGGGACGGCCAGTGAAAGTGGAGTAAGCACCTGTACTGTCTCATAGAGAGTGAATAGAGCAGCGGTCACACTCTTCTCTAAGTGAATAAAAGTTACCTGTTCATACGATCATTTGGGTCCCAGCAGTTGATTTTACAAGTTAATGAACCTGTGGGTAGGCTGATTACTTCTCCCTACCAGAATACCTCTTGAAAGGGAACCTGTCACCAGATTTTGGCTTTCTAAACTAAAACTAGTACCTTTAGCAGCACCTGTGCTGCATTCTATAAAGGCGCATGTTAACCCCTGACCCCACCTGTAGACCCCAGAAATACCTTTTATAAAATCTCCGGCCATGTATGTAAATTGCCCATCTCGGTCCTATTGGCATTCTAATCTGTGTCTCCTGTCCCTCCTTTCGCCGTCCTCCCTTGCTGATTGATGTGGATGACGCCTCCGGTGCCATCCACGTAGGCAGGCAAAGACTCGCACCAGCGCAGACACATTTCCGTCTTGTGCAGGCACACTTTGCTCTACTCTATTGCGGATAAAGCTGAAAACAGAGGTGCGCCTATGCGAACCGGCGAGTTGTCTGCATAGGCGCGACATTTTGCCCGGGGAAGTGGATGACGTCACCCGCATCTTGCACATCGCCTGAGGCGTCATCCACATCAATCAGTACGGGGGAGGACGGTGAAAGGAAGGGCAGAAAGCGCAGATTAGGGCGCCTATTGGACCACACCGGGCAATTTACATACATGGCAGGAGATTTTATAAAGGTATTTGTGGGTTCTACGGGGGGGCTCAGGGGGTAACGTGCACCTTTATAGAATGCAGCATAGGCGCTGATTAAGGTGCTACTTTTTGGTTTAGAAGGCCATAATCTGGTGACGAGTTCCCTTTAATGTCGGGCACTAGGTGTGTAATGGATATATATATATAGAAATAACGCCCTCCTAGCATCTACAGAAAGTATTCTGCATCCACATATAATAACATATTGTGATCTCTGCAAGATGTCAAGCAAAGGAAGAAAACAAATACAATATGTACGTTCTATGACTGTACCATAATCCCTGAATAATATAAGCAAATGTTTTCTTTGCAGATGGCCAAGTCTTCACCTGGGGAAAAGGAGCTAGAGGACGATTAGGACGCAGGGATGAGGGAATTGGGGTCCCCAAAATGGTCCAACTTGAAGAGGGTCACCCCTATACAGTGACATCAGTGGCATGTTGCCATGGCAACACGCTTTTAGCTGTAAAACGTAAGTATGCCACAAGTGCCTAAGCTCATATCAGTATGCAGTAGCTAGGTCCGGCAGGGATATTCTGGCATGCCAGGCTTCCTGTCAGTGACGCTGATTGCAATAAGCCCTGAAAACCATTATGTATGGATCCCTCCTCAAATCGGTAATCATAATCCGGTGCCATTCTCTGAGTAAGAAGCCGAATCTGAATTGAAGTGCTGGCAAAAGTCCAAGTGAGGATGTCAAGAACTATGTGAAGAATGGAGGGCTTTTCCACTGACATTTCAGATATTCGAGCTCTCGCCTCTGGTAGAAGCGTATACCTTGGGGTATTTTAAACTCTGTGAGAGCTCAGTCCCCAGCTCGTTACACAAGGACCTCTCTTACTGTGATTTATATTCCCTGTTTGAGTGTTGAAAGGTGCATTGATTCTCACAAGCCGTGCCAATTTAACACATATGTCCAAGACTAAACGTTCCCATCACTACCCCTCCAGACCGTCTGTATTTCATCCAATTTTATTGACATGTTTCCAAGGTTAATTATTTGTGGGCAGCTAAATGAGGGTTTTTTCTAGTTTGTCGGCCTTCAGCACAGACGGCCAAGACAGATCATAGAATAGCCATCAATCACCAATCGAGTTTGAGTCTCATAGACCCTCTGACCTTAGATATGTCAATAATTCCTATTAAAGCAGTTCTTTTTTTTCCTTTACAAATACTGTAAGGATACATTTCCACTAACCAGACACCATGCGTTCTGAACGCAACGTGGCTTCTTCTGCTAAAATGCTAGTGTTCTCCACAGAAGACCACAGTTGCTCGTACCCACTATCAGGGTTCGGACCACTTCGGACTATCACTGTGTCCGCTGAGAACACTTGTGCCTCTGCAGCATAAATTGACAAGTTGTGGCTGCGCTTGTGAGTTTACGCTGCGGGGAAAAAAAGCACAGTGGCCATGAGATTTCTATAAATCCCATCCACTGTGCTTGTACTGCACAACACAGAATTTTTTGACTTGGTGAAAACACGCTGATTCCAAAACGCTACAAACACCGATGGTGGGAACTTACCCTAAAGCATTGTTCCACATCTTACCGTACTAAATAAAGTTGGTTTTTCTGCATGTTGTGGTTCAAGGATTCTGCTTTTGGGTTGTGTCCTTCGTAAAAAATCCAGCCTCAAACGACAAACCTTGAAATCCTTAACATGCTCTGAAATAGCTGGATTTTGTCCTCCCCAGTACACCTAATAAGGCTCAGCATTTCCCTCCCAGTAGTTTCTCACCCTAGAACACCTTGTATAACTGCACAAGAGCAGTCAGAGTCCTCGGGCATGCACCATTACAAACAGCACCAGACTTTGCTAATGTATGTGTCCTGTACTATGGGGCCATATACACTGAATTCACACATTTATACCAATATAAAGAAATAAATATATAACCCCCCATTCCCCTATCCCTGACTTCAAAAAAAGAAACAACAAAAAATCATGGGGTCCAAAAATTACAAATCCGAGAAATAGTGGGGGGGAGAATCAGACCATGTGACAAAACACATAGTTTGCCACCAATGACATACAATTATAAAACACTCAACATTTTACACCACGAATTTCACACATATTCGGAGATTGAAATTAAGTGGTGCTCAACCAATGCGACAGTCACTTGTACACAATCCTGGGATAGAAAAAAGGTGGCACACACCAAAATTAGAGTTTCAGACCACTACTACACTCCAAAGACCATACCAAAAGTTACTGGGGTTACATGTACTCATAATAAAGCATATGATAATTTAACCAACCAGCAATGATTCATGAAAGATAAATCTTGTCTGATCAACATGCTGGGTTTCTTTGAGGAGATAAGTGCAAACTTGGATATTGGTTTTACGGCTGATGTGATACCAAAGGTATTTGATACTGTACCACACAACAGCCTAATACTGAAGCTCCAGATGCAAAGACTAGGTTACACTATATGCAGATGGGTAAAAAACTGTTTAATGGACAGGAAACAAAGAGGCGTTGTATATTGTACTTTCTTTAAATGGGATAAAGTCAGCAATGGGGACCACGAGGAACAATACTGGGAGCAGTGGGGACCACAAGGATCAGTACTGGGAGCAGTGGGGACCACAAGGAACAATACTGGGAGCAGTGGGGACCACAAGGATCAGTACTAGGAGCAGTGGGGACCACAAGGAACAATACTGGGAGCAGTGGGGACCACAAGGAACAATACTGGGAGCAGTGGGGACCACAAGGGTCAGTACTGGAAGCAGTGGGGACCACAAGGATTACTAATGGGAGCAGTGGGGACCACAAGGATCAGTACTGGGAGCAGTAGGGACCACAAGGATCAGTACTGGGAGCAGTGGGGACCACAAGGATCAGTACGGGGAGCAGTGGGGACCACAAGGCTCAATACTATGATCAGTGGGAACCACAAGGATCTGTATCAAATCTTTCTGATCTCTTTATTAATGAGCTTGTGAATGAGATTGAGAGTACAGTTTCAGTCTATAGGACTAGATAACAAAATCTGACCATAACATTATATTACAGAATGGTCTGGATAAGATGGCTGTATGGGGAAACACATGGCAGATGAAGTTTAATGTTGACAAATGTAGAGTAATGCACTGCAGCCGCAGTAATCTTACTGCTGCATATATAACTGGAAATATACAAAGCATCAGAAGGATTTTTGTGCCCTGTATATAAGTAAGCTAAGCAGTAGAACTCAATGTCAGGCAGCTGCTGCAATGCAAGCAAATTTTGAGGTGAATAAAAAGAGCTAAAATCCTGTGATCCCAACGTATTACTATCCTTTATAAATCACTTGTAAGGCCACATCTAGATTATGGCATCTGGTTTTGAGGTCCACATTTTAAAAAGAATGTTCGAAAACATGAGTCAGTCTAAAGCCGAACAACTAGATTATTACATGGGATAGAAGGCCTCTTACATGATGAGATGTTGGAAAAGTTGGGCTTGTTCAGCTAAAAAAAGCCTCAGAGGAGATCTCATTTATATGTATAAATACATGTGTGGTCAATACAAAGGACTGGCATATGACTTACTCCTTACAAAGAACTTACAAAGGGCATTCATTATGTGTAGAGGAAAGATGATTCTTACATCGAAATAGTGAAGGGTTCTTAACAGTTAGAGCAGTCAGACTGTGGAATGCCCTACCACAAGAGGTAGTGATGGCCGATACTATAACAGCATTTACAAAAAGATGAGATGCTTTTCAACAATATTTTATTGTAGTCTATAACTAATTCAGCAATAAATAACGTATAACTGGTGAATTAAGGTTGAACTTGATGGACTTGTGTCTTTTTTCAACCTATGTCACTATGCATTTTATATAAACAACCAATGGCATGTAAAGCCCATAGGGGCTGCAGCTGTGGGAGAGATTCATTCATGATCTCAAAAGCTGAGGCTACATGATGATTTTGGCCTCGACATATGTTATGCAACCAAAGATCTCTGTGTGCGGCGGAGCATAATGCAACTGGATGGGTTCACAATTCGATATAAAAAGTTCTGCATATAGCAATAAGCAAGTCACAAAAAGCTTTTTAATTTATTGAGACTTGTCTGTCACGGTTGTGACACGTTGCAGGTTGCATTGCGATTTCAGTGCCAGATTCTAGCTATGGCATCTATTGGTCTTTGTGTCGTATAGCCTTAAAGCTGCTTTACACGCAGCGACATCGCTAGCGATGTCGCTGGTGAAAGCACCCGCCTCTGTCGGTTGTGCATCACAGGCAAATCGCTGTCCGTGGCGCACAATATCGTTAGTCCCCGTCACACATACTTACCTGCCTAGTGACATCGTTGTGGCCGGCGAACCGCCTCCTTTTTAAGGGAGCCGTTTATGCGGCGTCACAGCAACGTCACACGGCAGGCGGCCAATAGAAGCGGAGGGGCGGAGAGCAGCCGAAAGGAAGTGACGCCCACCTCGTTGCCGGAGGACGCAGGTACGGTGTTTTTTGTTGTTCCTGCGGTGTCACACATAGCGATGTGTGCTGCCTCAGGAACGACAAACAACCTGCGTCCTGCAACAGCAACGATATTTGGGTTTAGAACAATGTGTCAACGATTAGGTGAGTAATTTTGATTGTTAACGGTTGTTCCTACGTTTCACACGCAACGACGTCGCTAAGGAGGCCGGATGTGCGTCACGAATTCCATGACCCAAACAACATCTCGTTAGCGATGTCGTTGTGTCTAAAGCCCGCTTTAGCCTAAATCATTCACATAACATATTAAAGGGAAGGTATCTTACTCCATAGTGCCTCAATATAGGTGGATTGTTATCATATACTTTACTATGAGAATTACTAACCCCAGCTACTTTTCGGATGGTCTTTGGAGTGTACTATTGGTCTTATTCCCGCCACCACTGTTTCCCTGGATTAAAATTTGTTGAGCACCATCTTTTGATGGTAATATTTAGCTATTGTTTATTCTTTTTAAGGAAAATAGTAATTACAGGGAAAACATTTTTAGCCTTTGACTTCATCATTTTTTTTCAGGGGAGAGGTGATTATTGATTTTTAACACATAGACTCACTATTTTGTCTAGTCTAGTAGGAAATAGTCACACGAGCATTAAATATCTGAACCATGCGTGCGTTTTATAGAAAGCTTAATAGGTAGATTTATTTTGCAACTCTCACCTTAAAGAGAATATATCACCAGGTTTTTGCCACTTAATCTGAGAGCATCTTAGGGGTACTTTACACGCTGCGACATCGCTGCCGATATATCGTCGGGATCACGTCGTTAGTGACGCACATCTGGTGCCGGCAACGACATCGCAGCGTGTAAAACAAATGAGCAACGATCAATGAGCGCAAAAACGTGCAAAATCGTTGCTTGTTGACACGTCGTTCATTTCCATAATATCGGTGCTGCTGCAGTAACGATGTTGTTTGTCGTTCCTGCGGCAGCACACATTGTTATGTGTGACGCCGCTGGAACGACAAACATCTCCTTACCTCCGTCCACTGGAAAAGGAGGAAGAAAGGAGGTGGGCGGCATGTTCCGGCCGCTCATCTCCACCCCTCCTTTTCTATTGGGCGGAGGTTCAGTGACGCTGCTGTGACGTCGCTGTGACGCTGAACGAACCGCCCCCTTAGAAAGGAGGCGGTTCGTCGGTCGCAGCAACGTCGCAGACCAGGTATGTGCGTGTGACGCTGCCGTAGCGATAATGTTCGCTACGGCAGCGATCACCACATATCGTGCCACCGACGGGGGCGGGTGCTATCGTACCATCGTGCCATCGCCGATGCTAGCGATGTCGCGGCGTGTAAAGCCCGCCTTAATGTAAGGACAGAGATCCTGATTCCAGTGATGTGTTACTTACTGGGCTGTCTAGTGTAGTTTTGATAATATAACTGTTTAATCAGCAATAGATTATCATTAGAGGACTACTTGGTGTGCTGCCAGGTGGTCCAGCATATTCATGAGTTCTGTATAACTGCTGAATCTGCAACAGATAAAATATTGATTTTATCAAAATGACAGCAAACAGCTCAGTAAGTGACAAATCGCTGGAATCAGAGTCTCTGTCTCTACATAATGCTGCTCTCAGATTTGGGAAAAAACTTGCTGACATATTCCCGTTAAGGCCTCATTTACAACACATCAGTATTCTTGATCAGTATTCCATCAGTATTTTTGTGCTAAAACAGGAGTGTCTTCAAAACACAGAACAGGCGTCAATCTTTCAATTAAAGTTTTCTCTGTAAATTCCACTTCTGCCTTTGGCACACAAACACTGATAAAAAAAAAATAACAAAATAAAAAAAAAAAATACTGGTGTGCGAATGAGGCCTAAATAATGGTCCTGAGCAATGACTTTTGCATCATAAAAACCAGGAGCTAGATTTCACAACATATTTTAATGGGAACCTGTCAGGTTCAATATGCACCCAGGACCACGAGCAGTTCTGGGTGCATATTGCTAATCCCTGCCTAACCGTCCCTGTATCTAGTAGTATAGATAAAGAGATCTTTACAAAAACTATTTCTAAAGCTCTTTTATCGTATGCTAATGAGCACAGGGACTGGTCCCAAGAGCGTTCCTTCCCTTGCTAGTTGGCCCCATTAGCATGTCAGTATGCCCCTGTAGGCTGCTGTGGGTGTGCTATCATGCTAATCAATGCGCAGCGTCAGAGAAGATCTCACCTCTCCACCGTCATCGCCGCCCGACACTGGATTTCAACTCAGTGCGTATGATCTCAAACTTCCGGTCATGCGCACTACTTCAGTTTGAAGCCAGGACGCGTACACGAGGCTTCATAGTGCGCAGGACCCACACTCCGGGATCATGCGCACTGAGCCGAAATCCAGCGTCGGGCGGCAATGGCAGTGGAGAGGTGAGTGAGATCTTCTCTGACGCTGTGCATTCATTAGCATGATCGCACACCCATAGGGGCGTACTAACATGCTAATTGGGCTGACTAGCAAGGGAAGCAACGTCCTTGGGACTAGTCCCCGATCTCTTTAGCATATGATAAAAGATCTTTAGAAACACTTTTTCTAAAGATCCCTTTATCTATGCTACTAGATACAGGGACGGTTAGGCAGGGATTAGCAATATGCACCCAGAACTGCTCGTGGTTCTGAATGCTTATTGGACCTGACAGGTTCACTCTAAATGAAATAATCCAAGTTTTATATATAAATGAAGAAAAGAAGAACGTCCAGCGCAGTCCTCAGATAATAGGTTAAAAAATCCAACGTTTATTGGGGTAATTCCATAAAAAATACATAGCGGTCAGCAGATAGAATAGCTATAAATTAGGACCCCATCAAACTACGCGTTTCGACACATAGTCTTAGGCGGGCTTTGCACGTTGCGACATCAGTAACAATGTGTTACCGATGCTGCAGCGATAGTCCCGCCCCCGTCGCACGTGCGATATCTAGTGAAAGCTGCCGTAGCGATTATTATCGCTACGGCAGCTTCACACGCACTTACCTGCCGTGCGACGTCCCTCTGGCCGGTGACCCGCCTCCTTCCTTAGGGGGGCGGGCCGTGCGGCGTCACAGCAACGTCACACGGCAGGCGGCCAATAGGAGCGGAGGGGCGGAGATGAGCAGGATGTAAACATCCCGCCCACCTCTGTCCTTCTCATTGCAGCCGGGCGGCAGGTAAGGTGATGTTCCTCGCTCCTGCGGCTTCACACACAGCGATGTGTGCTGCCGCTGGAGCGAGGAACAACATCGTACCTGTCGCACCATCGGCATTATGGAAATTTCGGAGGCTGCAGCGATGATACGATAACGACGCTTTTGCGCTCGTTCATCGTATCAAAAAGGTTTTACACGTTGCGATATCGACTGCGACGCCGGATGTGCGTCACTTTCGATTTGACCCCATCGACATCGCACGTGCAATATCGCAACGTGCAAAGCCGCCCTTAGTCTTAGTCATGTTTGAACATGACTAAGACTATGTGTCGAAACGCGTAGTTAGATGGGGTCCTAATTTATACCTATTCTATCTGCTGACCACTATGAATTTTTTATGGAATTACCCCAATAAACGTTGGATTTTGTAACCTATTATCTGAGGACTGCGCTGGGCGTTCTTCTTTTCTTCATTCCTGAATATTGGCAGCCAAGCCTTCCGTGCGCTGGGTCCAGGCAGAGAGCGGTGATCAGCAGGATCGGTGAGCTGAATTTTTTCTCTTTTTTCAAGGTCTATATATAGTAATACATAATCTCGTGCGTTCCTTTATTGATACAACTATGTAAGAC
Organism: Anomaloglossus baeobatrachus; assembly: GCF_048569485.1. Classification (NCBI taxonomy): domain Eukaryota; kingdom Metazoa; phylum Chordata; class Amphibia; order Anura; family Aromobatidae; genus Anomaloglossus; species Anomaloglossus baeobatrachus. The sequence goes on along the minus strand of NC_134354.1, from coordinate 107,665,229 downwards.
CGCTATTCGTATTATTTCCTTCTTGTGTTCTGGTTTGGCGGTGAGACTAAACAATCTGTCTTGTAAAGAATCAGCGCTGCTTTATCACTCTCAGAGACATGCGGTCGATACAGGGAATCATCAGTCTTTCAGTCTACTTGTTAGTGGTATCAATGTCCCATGACTTAAAGCCACAGTGGGAAATACCTCCTCCGCGTGTACTCATGAAGTAACAGCTTGTCTCCATTATTTTTACAGCCGGCAGTGAAGATGTTTCTGTGTGAGAGAAGAACGTCAAGAGAGATCAGATCACTTGTCCATGAGTCCTGATAAACCACTGCCAAAAGCATCCTGCATACACCCCTGTAGTACCGTATATTCTGTGCCTGCCAAATATCCTAATTATTTATTACACGCCGATACAAGCAAAGTCTAAGGCTGCAGCGATGAGCTAGGTCAAGGTAACGAAAACTCCCTAGATTTCCATAAAATATCCGGCGGTTATGAGCTTGGTTACTTTGTGCACTCTGAAGAGCTGTTCTACCAACCATGTTCTCGTTTAGCTTAAATGCTGCATTTTCTTCATTGCATTTTTTATAAGAATATCCTCTGTGTTTAACAGTTCATGCAAAGTGGATGTGATTTGATGAAACATCTGCCTGCTGTGCGGTTGGCGTCTCCACGGAACTATGGGATTTTTTTAGGTGTTTTTTTTTTCTCCATTCACTTCTTTTGGGAGCCTGAAAAATACATTTGACATCGCAGTTCTGTGTGTGGAATTGCAGCCTTCCTGCTCTAAAAAGAAGCATTAATAACCATCTCTTCAAATTCTCAGGAAAAATGGATCAAAAAGGGGAAAAAAAGTACCAAACATTAAATAAACAGGAGAAATTGTTATCGTGGATTTTAGTGCTCCCACCTACAGAAAAAAACACAGATTCGGGCTTTACAACACAACGCATTTTGGAAACAAAGAAAAGCCAAAAAAAAACCATTTCTGGCTGTGTATTTACAATAATATATTATACGCTTGGTGCATAAAATGTATTATTGGGATTGTATATTGTAGTTCTCTTTTAGGCAATCACTATTCTATCTATCCATAAATCAAGAAAAGGTAGATGTCACACTGCGTAAAGGTATCAAAAGTAAGCAAGTAAGCTTTTAATCAATCCATGTGTGTAATGGCAACGTTCTAGCTCCACAGAGACTTTAGTTATAACAGCAGAAAAATTACAACCATGTCGCGTATCAGATGAAACATATGTAAACTTATAGGTATAATTTTTGATACCTCCATCTTTGACATCTTTTGTCATGCTGCTTAGTTTTTCCCATCTTTAACATCTTTTGTCATGCTGCTTAGTTTTTCCAGTAACTAATCATATAACCCTTTAAAAATATTGAATTTTATTGATACTTATTTAAAATCCACAACCTTTGTGCAAATACAATGTGAAATAAAGAGGGAAGAAGGTAAGATGCTTACCCTTTACAATAGCCCTCCCTCCTGTCCACTACCTACCGCGGGGGTCGGCACCCTGATAGCTACGAAAATGGCGCCCCCACTCTGCGGTGGCTGACCCTGTAATGTCCCTAAGAAAGCCCTCAAATAGATGATGAAAAACAGATAAAGTCAAGGGTCACAGACAGGGTACACTCATCCTTCAGTGGACAGAAAGATTGGGACAACACACATGAACACCTGGTTCAGACCACCTCTAAAGTCATTGGTGATTCCGGGGTAATCGTACAGACCGCAGATAGCAGATACATTAGGTGTATAGTCCTATATAACCCCAAAAGGCAATGTCTGTAGCAAATGCATGCATTAGATGCCGAAACGTAAGCCTAGGTATGCACAGTAATAAACATTAAGGTGCTTAGTGAAATAAAGTGTGCAGACTAATGAACACACCCTGGCCTCCGATGCTGGCTCTTACATACGGCCGGTTTGCTCCTGCACAAAATATATCAGCGCATACCCAGTGCAACTGCCTAGGAACAACCAAATATGATCATTGAGGTTGGTCAAAAATGAAACACATCAAACACTTATCGTGTGAGGAGGGTTCATGTGTGAGTCCCAGAATCGCCCCGGTTCCGCCTTGACCAACCTCAATGATCATATTTGGTTGTTCCTAGGCAGTTGCACTGGGTATGCGCTGATATATTTTGTGCAGGAGCAAACCGGCCGTATGTAAGAGCCAGCATCGGAGGCCAGGGTGTGTTCATTAGTCTGCACACTTTATTTCACTAAGCACCTTAATGTTTATTACTGTGCATACCTAGGCTTACGTTTCGGCATCTAATGCATGCATTTGCTACAGACATTGCCTTTTGGGGTTATATAGGACTATACACCTAATGTATCTGCTATCTGCGGTCTGTACGATTACCCCGGAATCACCAATGACTTTAGAGGTGGTCTGAACCAGGTGTTCATGTGTGTTGTCCCAATCTTTCTGTCCACTGAAGGATGAGTGTACCCTGTCTGTGACCCTTGACTTTATCTGTTTTTCATCATCTATTTGAGGGCTTTCTTAGGGACATTACAGGGTCAGCCACCGCAGAGTGGGGGCGCCATTTTCGTAGCTATCAGGGTGCCGACCCCCGCGGTAGGTAGTGGACAGGAGGGAGGGCTATTGTAAAGGGTAAGCATCTTACCTTCTTCCCTCTTTATTTCACATTGTATTTGCACAAAGGTTGTGGATTTTAAATAAGTATCAATAAAATTCAATATTTTTAAAGGGTTATATGATTAGTTACACAACACCCCCCCTTTTTTTCATTTAGTTTTTCCAGTCTAGCATTTCTTACATAGAATTACGTCGATCTCATATTATACTTACCTGTTCAATGTATATATTTTATCCTGTTAGATGTTCCTTTCCTTAAAAAAAATCCTTTATACATACTTTTGTGTTGTGTATTATACATATAGGTCCACAAAGCCTCTGTCAAGCAATTCATATAGTGCAACAGACATGTACTGTATATTAAGGTATAAGCATTAGCATAATAGTATGAAACAATCAATCAATAAATATAACTATGGGAAAGACATATAATACAGAATGTACATCAATAAAGTGTAAACATAGTGCATATTAAAGGAAAGCTGTCACCAGATTTGGGGACTATAAGCTGCGGCCACCACCAGTGAGCTCTTATATACAGCATTGCAGAATACAGTATATAAGAGCCCAGGCCTCTGTGTAGAACGTAAAAAACACTTTTCTTTATCGTTCCTTATGGGAGACCCAAACCATGGGTGTATAGCTTCTGCCTCCGGAGGACACACAAAGTACTACACTCAAACGTGTAGCTCCTCCCTCCGGCTATATACAGCCCCTGGATGACAATCTACCCAGTTCAATGCTTTGTGTTTTCAGGAGGTACACACACTTGCATTCTCTGATATTTTTTTCATTTTTATTTTGATTTTCAAGATTTGGAAGAAAAGCGGGTCCAGTCTGGACTCCCGGCATGTCCCTTCACACCCCACTCTGTCGGCGGTGCTGTTAAGGTTGACTTTACAAGGCTGGAGCCTTCACATGCCGTGCTCCTTCACATCCTCTGAGAGGCTCTGGTTTGAAGTGGGAGCCGTCACGGTCCTCTCTGCTTGCAGGAGACCGATCTCCATCCGCAGCCCTGTCTGGTTCCTGCTGGAAGGAGCGTTCACCCCCCCCTCAGGGACATGGCCCTGCGTCTCAAAAGCTAAGTATTGAGACGTTTTTCAGGGGTCCCGGGTACTTTTATTAGGGGGACAGTATGTGTTTTATCGTTACTGTAAATTCCGGCCGGTTCTGGGGGTTTCCCCTGAGAACCGCGCCGAAGGTGCCTGCTCGTCGGCCGCATTTTAAAATCTAGGCCCCGGCTTCAGTTTGGGCCTAGTTTCGGTTTCGGCTTCTCTGCATGTCATGCATACAGGAGGCATAGCGTGGCGCCGCCTACCGCTCGGCCAGCAGAGGGGAGGGCACTCCTCTCTGGGGAGATGTTCCCTCCCCTGTATCTATCCCTGCATCTCTCCCTGGCCCTCCGTTTTCCCGCTCTTGGCCTAATACCCGCCCCCCTCCTCCTTCCAGTGCCATTTTCTCAGCGTTCTTACACTGGACGGCGCTGGATGCTGCAGCTGCCACTGTTTAGGAGGGCTGACGCTTCACTTGGGCTTTGAGCTGTGGAATCCGGAGGGCACACAGAGAGCGGTCTGGTAAGCCACAACCTCTGGTTGTGGGCTTTTTATTACACTCTCAGGACATTCTACAGGAGTGTTTTCTTGCTGCAGAGCTTCCACCTCAGCAGCATGTCTGTCACCCGGAGCAAGGCTGCAAACATGTACGCTATGTGCACTGCATGTAAGCTCATTCTGCCAGAGCCAAGCACATACCCACATTGTGATGCCTGTGCTAATATGGTTGTGTCTCAGCCTGGAGCCTCCTCAGGGGTCCCTCCGGCTGCTCCGGCCCCGGTGGCTGAACCCCCGGCTTGGGTAGCATCCTTTTCACAAGCTATTTCCCAGTCTTTTGCCGACACCATGGGGCAGCTGTCCCGGACACTGCTGACCATGCATCAGCCCCCTTCTCAGGGTGCTTCGGCTGCTCCTAGCTCTGCAGAGCTCTCAGAGCATGTCCTAGGACCCCGTCCCCCTAAACGGAGACGCAGGGACCCTTCTCCTTCCTCTTCCCACGGCTCTGATTCACGTGCCGAGGTACAGGGCGAGGAGGATTCGTTTACTGTGGGCTCAGACGCTACCTCTATGTACCCCATTGACTTGTCTGAGGGTGATGCGGATGTCAGTGACTTGATTGCGTCCATTAACTCCGTACTGAACCTCAACCCACCAGAGTCAGAGGAACAAGCCTCTCTGGTAGAGATGCACCAGTTTACCTCACCTAAGAAAGCTAGGAGTATGTTTTTTAACCACTCCAGCTTTCAGACCACTGTTACCAAGCCCAGGGCCTGTTCTGACAAACGTTTTCCGAAGCGTAGTTCAGATGACCGTTTCCCTTTTCCACCAGAGGTGGTTAAGGAATGGGCCCAGTCCCGAAAGGTAGACCCTCCGGTGTCCAGAATCTCAGCCCGCACAGTCGTAGCTGTGGCTGATGGCACTTCTCTTAAGGATCCCACTGACCGCCAGGTTGACCTTTTGGCCAAATCTGTATATGAGGCGGCAGGAGCCTCGTTCTCTCCGTCTTTTGCGGCAGTGTGGGCTCTTAAGGCAGTCTCTGCCTCTCTGGAGGAGATACATTCCCTTACCAGGGACTCTATTCCTGAGATGGATACCTTAACTTCTCAAGCTTCGGCTTTTGCATCCTACGCCATGTCTGCCATCCTGGAGGCTTCTCACCGCACGGCGGTGGCCTCCGCTAACTCCCTCGCGATCCGCAGGATCTTGTGGCTTCGAGAGTGGAAAGCAGACGCTTCCTCTAAGAAGTACCTTGCGAGTCTCCCTTTTGCTGGGTCCCGGCTGTTTGGGGAACAGCTGGATGACATAATTAAGGAAGCTACTGGCGGGAAGAGTACTTCCTTGCCACAAACTAAAGCCAGGAAACCTGTCCAGGGCAGGATCCAATCGAGGTTTCGTTCCTTTCGTTCCTCTAACTGGTCATCCTCTAAGCCCTCGACCTTGTCCACTACCGCAGCCAAGGATCGTAAATCAAACTGGCGCGCAAAGCCGCGTCCTCAAAAGACCGGAGGAGCCGCTGCCACTAAGGCAGCCTCCTCTTGACTATCTGGCTGCGCCAGCAACGTCCTTGGTCGGTGGCAGGCTCTCCCACTTTGGCGACGTGTGGTTTCAACACGTCGCCGATCAGTGGGTGCGGGATATCATCTCCCACGGCTACAGGATAGAATTTTCTTCCAGCCCGCCAAACAGATTTTTTCTGTCCACACCCCCCTGCTCCAAAGCCGCCGCCTTCTCTCAGGCCGTGGCATCCCTGCAGGCCAACGGGGTAATTGTTCCGGTTCCCGCCCGGGAACGGTTCAGCGGTTTCTACTCAAACCTCTTTCTAGCTTTCTAGTCCCCAAGAAGGACGGTTCCTTCCGGCCCATCCTGGATCTCAAGCTCCTCAACAAGCATGTTCAGGTGCGGCACTTTCGCATGGAATCTCTGAGATCAGTCATTGCCTCAATGACCCAAGGAGATTTTCTGGCATCCATCGACATCAGAGATGCCTATCTGCATGTGCCTATTGCGGTCTCACACCAGCGTTGGCTACGCTTTGCAATCGGAGAGGAACATTTCCAATTCGTGGCTCTCCCCTTTGGCTTAGCCACGGCCCCTCGAGTGTTCACCAAGGTCATGGCAGCAGTGGTTGCGGTCCTGCACCTCCAGGGGTTGGCAGTGACGACCTTCTAGTCAAGGCCTCATCCAGTGTAGACTGCCAGCGGAGTGTCTCTCTCACTCTCGCCACGCTAGTTCAGTTCGGGTGGCTTGTCAACCTGCCCAAGTCCACTCTGACCCCGACCCAGGTACTTATGTACCTAGGGATGCAATTCGAGACTCTGCCGGCACTTGTCAAGTTGCCCTTAGTCAAACAGCAGTCCCTTCGTCTGGCAGTGCGCTCTCTGCTGAGGCACCGCCGTCATTCCATCAGACACCTCATGCAGGTGCTGGGTCAGATGGTGGCGTCAATGGAAGCGGTTCCTTTTGCCCAGTTCCACCTGCGTCCCCTGCAGCTGGACATTCTCCGCTGTTGGGACAAGCGGATCTCTTCCTTGCACAGGCCGGTGGCTCTGTCATTACAGGCCAGGAGCTCCCTTCAGTGGTGGCTTCGGCCCCTCTCTCTGTCACAGGGACGCTCCTTCCTGACTCCGTCCTGGGTGATCCTCACCACGGATGCCAGCCTCTCCGGTTGGGGAGCAGTATTTCTCCATCACCGAGCACAGGGCACTTGGACTCCGTCCGAATCAGCCCTCTCGATCAATGTGCTGGAGATCAGAGCTGTGTTTCTAGCTCTCCTAGCCTTTCACCACCTGTTGGCGGGCAGGCACATTTGGGTTCAGTCGGACAACGCGACAGCGGTTGCCTACATCAATCACCAGGGCGGGACTCACAGCCGTCTGGCGATGTTGGAGGTTCAACGAATCCTCCAGTGGACGGAGGACTCCAAGTCCACCATATCTGCAGTCCACATCCCAGGCGTGGAAAACTGGGAGGCCGATTATCTCAGCCGTCAAACCGTGGACGGCGGCGAGTGGGCCCTGCATCCGTCAGTGTTCAGATCAATCTGCCGCAAGTGGGGCACTCCGGAAGTGGATCTAATGGCATCCCGGCACAACAACAAGGTTCCGGTTTACGTGGCTCGCTCCCACGATCCTCAAGCCTTCGCAGCAGACGCACTGGTTCAAGATTGGTCTCAGTTCCGTCTGGCCTATGTGTTTCCCCCTCTAGCGCTCTTGCCCAGGGTTCTGCGCAAGATCAGAATGGAGGGCCGTCGAGTCATACTCATTGCTCCGGACTGGCCCAGGCGAGCTTGGTACCCAGACCTGCTCCGTCTGTCCGTAGAGGTGCCGTGGCATCTCCCGGACCGCCCAGACCTTCTCTCTCAAGGTCCGTTCTTCCGCCAGAATTCTGCGGCTCTCAGATTGACGGCGTGGCTCTTGAGTCCTGGATCCTGACGGCTTCAGGCATTCCCTCTGAGGTCATCTCCACCATGACTCAGGCTCGGAAGTCTTCCTCGGCCAAGATTTACCACAGGACTTGGAGGATTTTCCTGTCCTGGTGTCGCTCTTCCGACCACGCTCCTTGGCCGTTCTCCTTGCCGACCATCCTGTCTTTTCTACAGTCCGGTCTACAGCTAGGTCTATCCCTCAATTCCCTCAAGGGACAGGTGTCGGCTTTGTCGGTATTGTTCCAGCGGCGTATCGCCCGACTGGCTCAGGTGCGCACCTTCATGCAGGGCGCATCTCACATCATTCCTCCTTACTGGCGGCCCTTGGATCCCTGGGACCTTAATCTGGTCCTCACGGCCTTACAGAAACCCCCCTTTGAGCCTCTCAGGGAGGTTCCTTTGTTTAGACTTTCACAGAAAGTTGTTTTTCTAGTAGCCATAACTTCTCTCAGGAGAGTTTCTGATTTGGCTGCGCTCTCTTCGGAATCTCCCTTTTTGGTGTTTCACCAAGACAAGGTGGTTCTTCGTCCGACTCCGGACTTTCTCCCTAAGGTGGTGTCTCCTTTCCACCTTAACCAGGACATTTCATTGCCTTCTCTATGTCCGGCCCCTGTGCATCGTTTTGAGAGGGCGTTGCACTCCTTAGATTTGGTGCGGGCGCTCCGAATCTATGTGTCACGCACCGCCGTTTTTAGGCGGTGCACATCACTTTTTGTGCTAACCACTGGTCAGCGCAAGGGTCTCGCTGCTTCTAAACCGACCCTAGCTCGTTGGATCAGGTCGGCTATCACCGATGCCTACCAGTGTTCTCAGGTGCCTCCTCCGCCAGGGATTAAGGCGCACTCGACCAGAGCTATCGGTGCCTCCTGGGCTTTCAGGCACCAGGCTACGGCTCAGCAGGTTTGTCAGGCTGCCACGTGGTCCAGTCTGCACACTTTTTCGAAGCACTACCAAGTGCATGCTCATGCTTCGGCAGATGCGAGCTTGGGCAGACGCATTTTTCAGGCGGCTGTCGCCCATTTGTGAAGTTAGGTTTTGCCTACTTCTCAGTTTGGTTTATTTCCCACCCATGGACTGCTTTGGAACGTCCCATGGTTTGGGTCTCCCATAAGGAACGATAAAGAAAAAGAGAATTTTGTTTACTTACCGTAAATTCTTTTTCTTATAGTTCCGACATGGGAGACCCAGCACCCTCCCTGTTGCCTGTTGGCAGTTTTTTGTTCCGTGTGTTTCACCGGCTGTTGTTAGTAGACAGAGTTCTGGTCTTGCCGAGTTTTACTCTATCTCTACTTATGGGTGGATGTCCTCCTTCAGCTTTTGCACTGAACTGGGTAGATTGTCATCCAGGGGGTGAATATAGCCGGAGGGAGGAGCTACACGTTTGAGTGTAGTACTTTGTGTGTCCTCCGGAGGCAGAAGCTATACACCCATGGTTTGGGTCTCCCATGTCGGAACTATAAGAAAAAGAATTTACGGTAAGTAAACAAAATTCTCTTTTTTTAGACTCACCTGCAGGGCGGTCCGGTGGGTGTCGCTCCTCTCTCTGGTCCGGTGCCTCCTCTCTGCGACAATTGCCGTCCACCTTCTTCTGAAGCCCATGTGCATGACGCATCCTACGTCATCCACACTGGCAGCATTGTGGTCCTGCGCAGGCGCACTTTGATCTTCCCTTCTCAGGGCAGATCAAAGTATTGTGGTGCGCATGAGCGGGTGGTCTTTCACCTTTCCTTGTGTCTGTACAGGCATTACAGTACTTTGATCTGCCCTTAATAGAGCAGATCAAAGTGCTCCTGCAAATTACGTCATACCTGGAAGGAGCCCATACATTCTAGCATCTACCTTAACTTTTAGTGCACGATCTAGACCCACGCAGCTCCGGAAGTGAGTGCGCGACCCGGAAGCAGCTTGCCGCCATGACACGGAGCATGGGTGAGTACACCGCGCACTCTCCTATCCCCATATCCCTTCCACCATGTTTAATCCCTGGATTCTGGTTTCCATAGGTTTATATGGGTACCAGATTCCGGATTTTTTAAGAAAATGAACAAGGACCCCCCCCTGATCCTGTATTTTTGCAAGTCCACTCAGCTCTATTGGGGACCACTGGTCTAAGGCGTGTGCTCACATGTTGTGCTCCCATTTCCATCTATCTATCTATCTATCTATCTATCTATCTATCTATCTATCTACAGTGGGGGAAAAAAAGTATTTAGTCATCCACCAATTGTGCAAGTTCTCCCACTTAAAAAGATGAGAGGCCTGTAATTGAAATCATAGGTAGACCACAACTATGAGAGACAAAATGAGAAAACAAATCCAGAAAATCACCGCGTCTCATTTGGCAAGATTTTTTTTTTTTAAAATTATGGTGGAAAATAAGTATTTGGTCAATAACAAATATTCATCTCAATATTTTGTTATATATCCTTTGTTGGCAATGACAGAGGTCAGACGTTTTTTGTAAGTCTTCACAAGGTTGGCACACACTGTAGGTGGTATGTTGGCCCATTCCTCCATGCAGATCTCCTCTAGAGCAGTGATGTTTTGGGCCTGTCGCTGGCAACATGGACTTTCAACTCCCTCCAAAAGGTTTTCTATGGCTTTGAGCTCTGGAGAGTGGCTAGGCCACTCCAGGACCTTCATCTGCTTCTTATGAAGCCACTCCTTCGTTGCTCTGGCGGTATGCTGGGGATCATTATAATGCTGAAAGACTCAGCCACATTTATTCTTCAATGCCCTTGCTGATGGAAGGAGGTTTGCACTTAAAATCTCACGATACATGGCCCCATTAATTATTTCTTGTACACAGATCAGTCGTCCTGGTCCCTTTGCAGAGAAACAGCCGAAAAGCATGATGTTCCCACCCCCATGCTTTACAGTAGGTATGGTTTTCTTTGGATGCAACTCAACATTCTGTCTCCTCCAAACATGATGAGTTTTGATTCTACCAAACAGTTCTACTTTGGTTTCATCAGAAAATATGAAATTGTCCCAATACTCTTCTGGATAATCCAAATGCTCTCTAGCAAACTTCAGTCGGGCCCGGACATGTACTGGCTTAAGCAGGGGAACACATCTGGCACTGAAGCATCTGTGGCGTAGTGTGTTATTGATGGTAGCTTTTGTTATGGTGGTCCCAGCTCTATGGAGGTCATTCACTAGGTCCCCCCGTGTGGTTCGGAGATTTTTGATCACCATTATTGTGATGATTTTGACCCCATGGGATGAGATCTTGTGTGTAGCCCCAGATCGAGTGAGATTATCAATGGTCTTCTATGTCTTCCATTCTCTTATCATTGCTCCCACAGTTGATTTCGTCACACCAAGCTGCTTGCCTATTGCAGATTCAGTCTTCCAAGCCTGGTGCAGGACTGCAATTTTGTTTCTGGTGTCCTTTGACAGCTCTTTGGTCTTCACCATAGTGGAGTTTGGAGTGTGACTGTTTGAGGTTGTGGACAGGTGTCTTTTATACTGATAAACGGGTGCCATTACTACAGGTAATGAGTGGAGGATAGAGGAGCCTCTTAAAGAAGAAGTTACAGGTCTGTGAGAGGAAGAAATCTTGCATGTTTTTAGGAGACTAAATACTTATTTTCCACCATAATTTGCAAAATTCTTGCCAAATCAGACAAGGTGATTTTCTCATTTTGTCTCATAGTTGTGGTCTATCTATGATGTCAATTACAGGCTGACCTCATCTTTCTAAGTGGGAGACCTTGCACAATTGGTGGCTGACTAAATACTTTTTTCCCCCACTGTATCTATCCAGTTATAAGAAAAGATGCTGCAGAATTGTTTTATTACAAGGAGTGCAAGTATTTATTGAAGTAGACTTGTCAGACAAGAGAAATAGATTATGTAAGATGATAATAATTCATGTTCCACAATACATTTCCACATCTTTGTAATAAATTTATATAAACTGACATCTTGTCCTGTTGTCTCATTGTTATCTTTCTGTAAATATTGATATTTATTTTAGAAAGAATACAATGATTTTATCCTCATGGTTGGTTTTTCATTATATGCTGCCTTACTTGACCTTTTTCTTTGCGTAGCCTCCTGGTCCTGGGTTAGTTCTCCAGTCCTGATTTCTTATATAAGCCTACAAACCATGTTATATCAAGAATATTGAAGTTACAATTCAGTGGGAAGCCGGTGTCAGGCCATGAAGTGGAGGAGCACTGAACTGGCATAAAATGACTTAAGGGGGCTTTATACGCTACGACATCGCTAATGCGAAGTCGTTGGGGTCACGGAATTGGTGACGCACATCCGGCTGCATTAGCGATGCCGTTGCGTGTGATACATATGAGCGATTTTGCATCATTGCAAAAACGTGCAAAATCACTCATCGGTGACATGGGGGTCCATTCTCAAAAATCGTTACTGCAGCAGTAACGAGGTTGTTCCTCGTTCCTGCGGCAGCACACATTGCTCCGTGTGACACCATAGGAACGAGGAACCTCTCCTTACCTGCCTCCCGGCCACTATGCGGAAGGAAGGAGGTGGGCGGGATTTTACGTCCCGCTCATCTCCGCCCCTCCGCTTCTATTGGGCGGCGGTTCAGTGACGCAGCAGTGTCGCTGTGACGCTGAACGAACCGCCCCCTTAGAAAGGAGGCGGTCGCCGGTCACAGCGACGTCGCCGGGCAGGTAAGTAGTGTGACGGGTCTGGGCGATGTTGTGCGGCACGGGCAGCGATTTGCCCGTGTCGCACAACAGATAGGGGCAGGTACCCACGCTAGCGATATCGGTATCGATATCGCAGCGTGTAAAGCGGCCTTTATTTTGTATGTCGCAGCGGAGATCTCTGCATTATGAAATATGTACGTTCCTATAGGTTACAGCTATATAATGCACATTGCAGAATTTGACCCCTTGGAGTAGCCGCTGATTGGTGGCCGTGCTTTGCTGAAGAGGCCAGCCAAGGACATGGCAACAGAACAAAAAACATGGTCAGAATGTATAGTACCAGGAAGGTAATCAGACTTTGGAAAAAATACCAGGGGAAATTAAAGATGAAAAGAGGTGAAAATAAGATGTGAAAAAGAAAATATTGCATCTTCATGCTTTATTACTGGCGAAACATGCCATCGACAGTCCTGTATCTTTCCTGGGATTTTTGGTGTCACTTAATCAAGGAGTACTGGGTTGATTTTGATCTGCTTTTGATCAGTCCTTCCTGAAAGCACTGGGACTGGGTGTGGATTTGTCAGCTATTTAAACCCCGGTAGCTCCAACTTCCACTGCCAGTCGATAGCTCTGCTTTACTGGTATTAGCTCTTTGTGTGCTCCTGTTGTTGCATCCTGATTTATCCCATTCTTTGACCTTGGCTTCAAATTTGACAACCCACTTGCTTTACGATTTTGTCCCTGCATTGACCTCCTTGTTCTGACACTGTGACCGGATCATCCTTCTTGCCAGCTCGCACCACCAAACAGCAGCTAACACCATGGCCCCAGTCTAGAGGCCCCTGTTAAGTCCAGATCCCTGTATAAGGGCTAAAGGGAGAGGTGTAGGTCTAGGTCAACCCCTGGGATCTGGAAAACGGAGTAGCAGCGCCAAGTCTGTTCATGGTAGCCATTTTTTAGAGCTGCCAGGTGATGATCACTGCTGGATCATCTATAGGCCAAGTGTGAGCCTTCAATATGGCCGCCCTAGTTAAGTTTTAAACATAATTCCAGTAATTTTAAATGCGAAAATCTAACTAAAGACGCTAAATTAAAAACACATGGAACATTTCTGGTAAAAGGAGCCCTTGTACTGTGTAGGGGATGTGGAAGGCATGAAATCTGCAAAAATAGAAGCTCCAGGGATCTATTGTACTGTAGGTGTTGGTTGTCTTGGCTGGCAGCACGACCCTTTTCTGCTCCTGTCAAGGACCGTTGGTTGTGTCTGGTATGACAGTTTAACATTTACTTGTCTGTGAAGCTGCATTGGAAAGACAAAGAAGACCTTTATTCTAATCTCTTGTAACGCTTAAAGGGATTGTCTCACCAAGATAATCGCTAGTTAAAATGAAGCTGCGCAGTGATCAACTGAACGATTGAATACAGATTCTCTTTTGTATCATTTTACTTGTGTTTATGAGATAACCTCCTTCTCAACATATGTTGTACGTCGTCGTTGCGGTCTCATCTTGGCTGTATGTAAAGAAACAGAGAAATGTCACACTGAATCGGGAAAGAGGTAGGTGAGTATTGTTTATTTTCATTGTTTTCCAGCATTAACAGTTTTCTGATTTTCTTTTTTACTGGCTAAGCTCTTTACGTGTACCCTTTAACACCATTTTGTAGTTTACATATCAAATCTATACAGAATTAAAATATAAATGCAACACTTTTGTTTCTGCTCTCATTTTTCATGTACTGTACTCTAAGGGGTACTTTTCGCCGTTGCTTGCGATGCCGAGCGCGATAGTCCCCACCCCCGTCGTAGCAGCGATATCTTGTGATAGCTGCCGTAGCGAACATTATCGCTACAGCAGCGTCACACGCACTCACCTGCCCTGCGACGTCGCTCTGGCCGGCGACCCGCCTCCTTCCTAAGGGGGCGGGTCATGCGGCGTCACAGCGATGTCACACGGCAGGCGGCCAATAGAAGCGGAAGGGGCGGAGATGAGCGGGACGTAAACATCATAAGCTGATGTTCCTCGCTCCTGCGGCTTCTCACACAGCAATGTGTGCTGCCGCAGGGAAACGAGGAACAACATCGTACCGTCGCTGCAGCGAAATTATGAAAATGTCGGACACTACACCGATGATACGATTACGACGCTTTTGCGCTCGTTAATCGTATCAAAAAGGATTTACACACTACGATATCGACAGCGAAACCGGATGTGCGTCACTTTCGATTTGACCCCACCGACATCGCAGCTGCGATGTTGTAGTGTGCAAAGTACCCCTAATATCTAAAGGGTGCTTTACACGCTGCGACATCGCTAATAGTGATGAGCGAGTATGCTTGTTACTACTCGGTACTCGCACGAGTATCAATGTACTCGGGCTACTCGGCGGGGACCGAGTAATCTCGCGATACTCGTGCTGTACTCGGGGTCTTCATGTTGGCGCTCTTTTTACAGCCATCCCTTATGCAGGGATTGGCTGGCAGACCACTGCAATGCCACAGCCTTGTTGTGGAATTGCAGTGATTGGCCAGCCCGCACAGCGTGACCGTGCCTTTAGCCCGACACTTCCCCGCTCGGCTACGGCCCCTCCCGCACTCCACTCCGCGTGTATATATATATGCACGCTTACACACACACTCACGTTTTTTTTTTTAATTTACAGTTTTATGGTTTCTACATGCTGCCATGGGTTAATTTCAGAATAATACTCGGGTCTCCCATAGGATAACATTGGGCTCGGTGCTCGGGCCGAGTACACGAGTATTTTGAGATGCTCGGCCCGAGCCTCGAGCTCCCGAGCATTTTAGTACTCGCTCATCACTAATCGCTAACAATATATCGTCGGGGTCACGTCGTTTGTGACGCACATCCGGCGCAGTTAGCTGCATCGCAGCGTGTGACACCAATGAGCGTCGATCAACGAGCGCAAAAACGTGAAAAATCGTTGCTCGTTGACACGTCGTTCATTTCCTTAATATCGTTGTGTAACGCCTGCTTGGATCCACAAACTCTGATGGGCTGTAAAGGGGATGCTAGAGGGAAGCCACTCACCAAGTAGGACCCCCAGAACCCTGAAACCCTTTAACCCCTATACAGGAATTTGGAATTACACAGGACCCTGGAGATCACTACCTGTGGAAGGCTGCAGTCCGATGAGAGTAGTAGTCAGGCAGGGTCAAACCAGGAATTGCGGAACAGGGACAGAATCGGCAGGCAGTGACGTAGTCAGCAAACGTAGCAGAGGTCAGATCCGGGTCGGGCAGCAAGGTACAAAAACAGTAGGCAGAAGGGTAGTCAAAAACACGCAGAAGTCAACACAGGAATCACCAACAGAATAGGACGTAACAGGAGCCAGGAAAATCAGAACTATATCTGGCAGTGATCATGTGACAGGAGGGGAAATAAGAAGGGTGTAGTGTCTTCCCATTGGCTGTAGCTGAACGCTGGCAACTTCAGCTGGAAGACACATGCCACCCACAGTCAGCCAGCGGTACTGCAGATCCCAAGCTAACCCAGCCCAGTGGATGATCGGAGCCTGCGCCCACTGGTGCCGCTGGCATCGACTTCTCTCCCATCACCAGCACCATCCACGGCAGGAACACGGCGTCGCCTGGCGATCGGAGCAGAAGTCGCTGGAGCAGACTCCGGCGGTGATGTAATATGTTGCTTCAGGTACGATGTTGTTCATCGTTCCTGCGGCATCACACATCGCTATGTGTTACACCGCAGGAATGACGAACATCTCCTAACCTGCGTCCACCGGCAATGAGGAAGGAAGGAGGTGGGCGGCATGTTCCGGCCGCTCATCTCCGCCCCTCCTCTGCTATTGGATGGCTGCCGTGTGACGTCACTGTGACGCCAAACGCACCTCCCCCTTGAAGGAGGGATTGTTCGGCATCAACAGCGACGTCGCAGAGCAGGTAAGTGCGTGTGACGCTGCCGTAGCGATAATGTTCGCTATGGCAGCGATCACCACATATCGCACCAACGACGGGGGTGGGTGCTATTGCTCGCGACATTGCTAGCAATCGCTAGCGATGTTGCAGCGTGTAAAGCACCTTTAAGACTTTTTCTATGTTTACAACAGGCCTTTTGTCCCCTCAAATATTATTCACAAATTTGTGAACATCTGTGTTAGTGAGTGCTTCTCCTCTGCTGAGAGAATTCATCCACCTCACAGGTCAGTCATATCAAGCTGCTGATTAGACAGTATGATTATTGCACAGGTATGCCTTAAGGTCCAGTCACACTAAGCAACTTACCAGCGATCCCAACAACGATAGGGATCGCTGGTAAGTTGCTAGGAGGTTGCTGGTGAGCTGTCACACTGCGACGCTCCAGCGATCCCACCAGCAACCTGACCTGGCAGGGATCGCTGGAGCGTGGCTACACGAGTTGCTGGTGAGCTCACCAGCAACCAGTGACCAGCCCCCAGTCTCCTAGTTACAGCACACATCAGGTTAATTAACCCGATGTGTGCTGCAGCTAAATGTGCACAGAGCAGGGAGCAGCGCACAATGCTTAGCGCTGGCTCCTTGCTCTCCTAGTTACAGCACACATCGGGTTAATTACCTGATGTGTGCTGCAGCTAAATGTGCACAGAGCAGGGAGCAGCGCACACTGCTTAGTGCTGGCTCCTTGCTCTCCTAGCTGCAGCACACATCAGGTTAATTACCTGATGTGTGCTGCAGCTACATGTGCACAGAGCAGGAGCCGGCACTGACAGTGAGAGCGGAGGAGGCTGGTATCAAAGGTAAATATCGGGTAACCAAGGACAGGGCTTCTTGGTTACCCGATGTTTACATTGGTTACCAGCCTCAGCAGAAGCTGGCTCCCTGCTCACTGCACATTAGTTGTTGCTGTCTCGCTGTCACACACAGCGATCTGTGCTTCACAGCGGGACAGCAACAACTAAAAAATGGCCCAGGACATTCAGCAACAACCAACGACCTCACAGCAGGGGCCAGGTTGTTGCTGGATGTCACACACAGCAACATCGCTAGCAACGTCACAAAAGTTGTTCGTTACCAGCGATGTTGCTAGCGATGTTGCTTAGTGTGACGGGGCCTTTAGGCTGGCCACAATAAAAGGCCACTCTAAAATGTGCAGTTTTATCACACGGCACAGATGTTGCAAGTTTTGAGGGAGCGTGCACTTGCCGTGCTGACTGCAGGAATGTCCACCAGAGCTGTTGACTGTGAATTGAATGTTCATTTCTCTACCATAAGTCGTCTCCAAAGGCGTTTCAGATAATTTGGCAGTACATCCAACCGGCCTCACAACCACAGATCACGTATAAGCACACCGGCTCAGGATCTTCACCTTCAAGATCATATGAATCCAGCCACTCGGATAGACGCAAAACTAATCTGAATGCTCGTCATCATCAGGTCTCCACCTGACTGCAGTTCGTCGTTGTAACCAATTTGAGTGGGCAAATGCTCATATTCAATGGTGTCTGGCACATTGGAGAGGTTTTCTCTTCACGGATGAATCCTTGTTTTCACTGTACAGGGCAGATAGCAAACTCCGTGTATGACGTCGTGTGGGCAAGTGGTTTACTGGTATCAACGTTGTGTATCAAGTGGCCCATAGTGGCAGGGGGTTATGGTATGGGCAAACATATTTTATGGACAACGAACACAGGTGCATTTTATTGATGCCATTTTGAATGTAGAAGAGATACTGTGATGAGATCCTGAGGTCCATTGTTGTGACATTCATTCATGACTATCACCTCGTTTTGCAGCATGATAATGCACGGCCCCATATTGCAAGGATCTGTGCACAATTGCTGGCAGCTGAAAACAGCCTAGTTCTTGCATGGCCAGCATACTCACCGGACATGTCATCCATTGAGCATGTTAGGGATCCTCTGGATCGGTGTATACGTTAGTGTGTTCAAGTTCCTGCCAATATCCAGGAGCTTTGCAGATTGAAGAGGCGTGGACCAACATTACACAGGCCACACTCAAAAACCTGATCTACTGTATGAGAAGGATATGTTGCAATGCATGAGACAAATGGAGGTCACACCAGATATTGTCTGGTTTTCTGAACCCTAGTCCCACACATTACTGTAAAAATACTGCACATTTTAAAGTGCCATTTTACAGTGGCCAGCCTAAGGCAGACCTGTTCAATAATCATGCTGTCTTATCAGCATCTTAATATGCCACACCTGTGAGGTGGATGGATTATCTCTGCAAAGGAGAAGCGCTCACTAACACATTTAGGGGTACTTCTCACATAGCGAGATAGCTAGCGAGATCGCTGCTGAGTCACGGTTTTGTGACGCACCAGTGACTTCATCAGCGATCTCGCTGTGTGTGACACTAAGCAGCGACCTGGCCCCTGCTGTGAAATCGCTGATCGTTACACACTGTTCTGGTTCATTTTTTGGTCGTCGGGCTCCCGCGGGCAGCACGAATCGGTGTGTTTGACACCTTACCCAACGACCTCATTCGCGACTCACTTCGTTGTTATCCGCGCCCTCTCTGTTCCGATTGGTGATCGCCACTGCGTTCGAATTGTCCGCTTCTATCCTCTGTTCTGGCTCGTAGATCGCAGTACATTTCAGAGGGCTGAATTCACTTGTCTTGGACCGCGTGTAGCAGCAGATTGTAATACAGTCCATTCTGCATCGGGACTGTAGTATGGAGAAGGATGGAAGCGCTATTATGTTGCCTTGTCTAAAGGCAAAGGCAAGGCCGCCCAGTCACAACGCAGTTACGACCACCAATCGGAGCAGAGGGGGAGCGGAAAAGGCAATGTATATGCACGCCTATGTTACTAATCAAGATTTGAATCGTGCTATGTGACAGGGTCCCAGTGACCGCCGTATCGTTGCTGCATCGTTGGGAAGATCTGACTGTTTGACAGCTCACTAGCGACCCTGTAGCGACGTACCAGCGATCCTGTAGTGACATACCAGCGATCCTGACCAGGTATCGTGGTCAGAATCGCTGATATGTCGTTTAGTGAGACGGTATTCTTAGACAAATTTGTGAGCAATATTTGAGAGAATAAGGCATTTTGTGTACATAAAAAAAGTCTTAGAACTTTGACTTCAGCTCATGAAATATGGGAGCAAAATAAAAAGTTTTGCGGTTATATTTTTGTTCAGAGTACATAAAGAAATAATTTTCTAAATATATGACCTCAATTATCTTTTACTGATCTCGAGCCAGTGTCCAGGTCCTGTATTCTGAATGATGCCGGCTTCAGAGCAGAAACCTCTCAACTTTCTGTGTTTATTCAAGATCTGCATAGAACATTCTCTGGTGATATGGTTTCTGGAAAGTGTTCTCTACACTGAGCATTGTGCACCCATGTGATGCAGGAAAACTGTCACATTACATTGTAGGCACTGAATGAAACTTTTAGGTGAGTACAGTGGAACCTTGGTTAACGAGAACAATCCGTTCTGGGAGTGTGCTTCTAAACCAAGTTACTCATTCCAGCAAAGCAAGATTTCCCATAGGAAATCATTGGAATGCTGACAATTCGTTCCACAACTTGTTCAATGTCCCATCCTGGTCCCCTATTGTGCCATTCCACACATCCACAAACACGCAAACACACATATTATGCTCACCTTACCTTCCGTTCCCTCGCCGGCCTCCTGGTTCTTGCAGTTTGCCGGTACAGGATGTCTATTGGGTAACCATCGCCACCGATCCGGGACTTCCGCTGCCAGTGCGCTGACGTCAAAGGCAGGAGCCGCTTGCCTCTGATTGGTCAGCGCACTGCCTTTGAGTAGCGGCTGACAGTGGAAGTTCGTCCATCGTCGCAATGGTTACCCGATACACATCCTGCAGCGGCGAACTACAAGAACCGGGAGGCCGGCATTGGAACGAAAGGTAAGGTGAGCATAATATGTGTGTTTGTGTGTGTGTGTTTGTGCGTGTATGTGCGGACTGCAAGAGCGGGTTAGAGCTTGGTGGAAGTACAAGTACGGACCCGGAAGTGTGTGCGGTGAGGATTTGCTCGTACGACAAAGCTTGCTCATAAACTGAGTTACAAATTTACTGGAAGCTTTGTCGTATAGCGAAATACTCACAAACTGGGTTAATCGTTAACCGAGGTTCCACTAATAATTTTCTATAGAAAATTGTGATTCTCTATTGAAATATTTAGGGGTAGTTGTAATAAGCTGAATCTTGACCATTGCTAGACCCATAATTTTTCATCAAACTGTACATCCACCAAAACATTAAAGCATGGTTGTCCCAGGGGGGTAATGAGGCTCTGGTCTGCTGTCCTAGCATGGTTTAATAAAATATTCTTCTGAGTAGCAAATGTCCCTGGCATGTGACCAGAACGATTCTGCTTGCTGGGTCGAGGATGGATGTTTATGATGATTGGTCTTTCACTGTCAATCCTTAACAGTATACAGGCTTTGCAGTTTTTGCTCTTTCTCCATGCCCAAGGTTATATAAGCTGCCTCCTCGCTAGTTACATCAGTATAAATGCACATGACATTTCTCTGGATGAGGCCTGATTCGAACTCCCACTGGAGACAGCAGAGGACGGAGGGAGAGGTAACTCGCAGTGCCAGCATTCTAAGACGCAGCCCAGAGGAACTACGGACAGAGGAGAAATATAGAAAGGATTCTTACTTTATAAAAGGGCATCATGCAGCATTAGAAAATTGAATTGTTTTATAATCCCAAGATGAAAGAAGCAAATAATAAAAAATGTAGGTCAGTGAATTTTGGCAGATGAGCGCAATGTTGAGTTGAAGGATCTGCCCTCTGGGAAAGGGTGGGTACGACACTAACAGAGGGTTAACCCTCTACCTCTTGTAGGGGAACCGCACTTGGACGTTCAAGGTGTAGATTGATGTCTTCATAATGTGAAGACTATGCATTCCTGATCTTTGTGTCCACGTGATAATATATGTAGAACATTGTAAATATTCATACATACAATTCATGGCATGCTTCCCAAATACTGTATAGAGTGGGGTAGGAGATACAGTACGGTATGATGGCGGAAAGTGTTCACTCTAGATACAATATACATGCACACACATAAAGTCATAATGATCCTTACTACGGTCAATGTTTACAACTGCCATTTCCAGTAAGTCTGCTAAAACAAATTTAATAGAAATACATTTTACAGAATGATTGTATAAATCTTATCATTTAATTGCAAAGCATTGTAAATAGTTTTTTATATTATGTCTACAGTTACAATCAAATTTATTCAACCTCCATTTCAAATTATGTTTATTAGCAAACTTTACAAACTTTCTGCAGTAGACCAATCAAACTTGAACAGCATAAATGTATGTGCTTTCTCCAAATCCATGTCACGATGCCTATGGGATAGTGGGGAACCAGGGCTCCTAAGTTGTCCCTCAAGTTAGAGGGCCCTATGCTATCCCTAATCTCAGGGATACTCTTGGTGGTGAAGAGGTCTGAGTCTCCTTCCTGGACCTGCTTCTGACCAGTCCTGATTTGATTCTCCCTCCCCCCAGGGAGGGACAGGACAGGAGTGTGATGAAACCCACAGAAAAAGACTGACAAGGGAAAACCGAAACTCTGTCACACAGCACGGGCACATAAAGGTAAATACAATAAGACGTTTAGGAGGAAAAACAAGAGCAGGAAGGAAGCTACAAAACAACAGGGGGTAAACTCCACAAACGCACCAAATAAAGAGGACAATTTTCACCAGTAATTCTGGGACACCACACCTCACAGACCAACATAGAATAAACTATATCTGGCATGTGTGGAAGGTTTCACCACAGCCTCTCATACAGTATTTTGTCCCCACAGTCCCTTACAATGTTTGATGTCCCCACAACGCCTCATACAGTATGATGTCCTCACAGCCCCTCATACAGTATGATGTCCTCACAGCCCCCTCATAATGTATGATGTCCTCACAGCCCCCTCATACAGTATGATGTCCTCACAGCCCCTCATACAGTATGATGTCCTCACAACCCCTCATAAAGTATGATGTCCTCATAGCTCCTCATACAGTATGATGTCCTCACAGCTCCTCATACAGTATGATGTCCTCACAGCCCATCATACAGTATGATGTCCTCACAGCTGCTCATACAGTATGATGTCCTCACAGCCCCCTCATACAGTATGATGTCCTCACAGCCCCTCATACAGTATGATGTCCTCACAGCTCCTCATACAGTATGATGTCCCCACAGTCCCTCATACAGTATGATGTCCTCACAGCCCATCATACAGTATGATGTCCCCACAGCCCCTCATATAGTATGATGTCCCCACAGTCACTCACAATGTATGATGTCCCTGCAACGCCTCACACAGTATTATGGCTCCCACACAAGTACTGACCGATAATTAAAAGAAAACTTCTCACCTCACTCTGCTCCCTCTGATGCGTTGCTTAGCTCTGTGCACTATTTGTACTGAATCTCTGCATAGGATGCGTGATCTGGTGACATCATTGTGCCCCCGGAGCAGAGACTCAGTCATATGGGCCAAATTATAGAACAAGGAGCCATAGGCTCCCTGTTCAATCATTATATTTACAGGTATCTGCATCCTAAATAAATTCACTGCAGATTTCACCCTGTCTACATTAAGAAAATACACAACATATCCAAAACAGAATGAGTATAATGTAGATTTGAAAATCCTCGTAGTTGCTTTTCTCTAAAGAAAATATCCACAGTAGATAAATGAAGATGTACAGGTATATGAATTCATCTTACAGACTCTAGCAAGCCACGTGATTACAATGGACTATGCTAGGTCTTCCAGTCTCTGGACATTTTCTTAACAAGAACACTCAGGAATCATAAACACTTTTCTGTCTGGGTTTTTATCTCCTAATACTATAATGGCAAATGTTCAGATCAGCCATGAGCTAATGACCCTACTATTGCCCAGACTGAGTGTCTGTGTCAGTCACATAAATGTTCTAATTACTTTCTTACCCTGTTATTTCCCAGCACTCCATTTCCAGCTGTTTTTAGGGCATTGGGAAGAGACGATCTAATTAAGCTGAATCAGTTTTCGTTGTACATTGTTGGCGCCTCTGATACCAGCTCAGAATATATCAGGTATATATCAGCAGCAGGGCTCTATGAGGCCGCACTGAATTTCTTTAAGTCTATGATTTCATGTTGGCATTTTTTCTTTCAGATTTCATATGAAAAAATTACACTTCATTTGATGCAACATAACAGGGCTAATGCAGTGTTTATAGGGAAGAATGTCTCTGTAACAAAGTCATTGAAAAGATTACCAAGTGTGGAATGGACAATGCAACTGTTAGATGGATTCGTAACTGGCTTAGTAATTGGAGTCAAAGAGTGGTCATAAATGGCTGGACATCCAGTTGGAAGACTGTTTCAAGCGGGGTACCACAGCGCTCTGTCCTGGGCCCTGTGTTGTTCAACATCTTTATCAATGATTTAGATGGAGGAATTAAGGGGCACTTTGCACACTACGACATCGCAGCTGCGATGTCGGTGGGGTCAAATCAAAAGTGACGCACATCCTGCGTCGTAGTCGATATCGTAGTGTGCAATCCCTTGTTGATACGATTAAGGAGCGCAAAAACGTCCAAATCGTATCATCGGTGTAGCGTCGGTCATTTCCATAATTTGGAAATGACTGATGTTACGATGTTGTTCCTCGTTCATGCGGCAGCACACATTGCCGTGTGTGAAGCCGCAGGAGCGAGGAACATCACCTTACCTGCATCCTGCGGCTCACGCTGGCTATGCAGAAGGACGTAGGTTGGTGGGATGTTTACGTCCCGCTCAGCTCCGCCCCTCCGCTTCTATTGGCTGCCTGCCGTGTGACGTCGCTATGACGCCGCACAACCCGCCCCCTTAATAAGGAGGTGGTTCGCCGGCCAGAGCGACATCGCAGGGCAGTTGAGTGCATGTGAAGCTGCCGTAGTGATAATGTTCCCTACGGCAGCTATCACCATGATATCGCAGCCGCGACGGGGGCGGGGACTATCGCGCTCGGCATCGCAAGCATCGGCTTGCGATCTCGTAGTGTGCATAGTGCCCCTAAGGGTAAACTGATTAAATTTGCTGATGACACAAAGCTAGGAGGAATAGCTAATACTAGAGAAGAGAGAGAGAGGTGATTCAACAAGATCTAAACAAGCTGGAACAATGTTCAGCAACTATTAGGCTATGTGCGCACGTTGCGTTTTTTTCAGCGGAAACGCTGCGTTTTGAACTGCAGCGTTTTCAGTGCCAAATTGGATTCATTCAGCTTCCCCAGCAAAGTCTATGAGAAAGCCGAAAAATCAATGCACACGCTGCGTTTGTAAATGCAGTGTTTTGGATGCCCAAAATCGCTGCGGAAAAAAAAGCAGCATCTCACTTCTTTTGTGCGTTGTAGCTACGTTCTCCACCCATTGAAATCAATGATGTGGGTCAAAACGCAACCAAAGTGCACTTGGACTACATTTTTTTTGCGTTCTGCATGCTTTTTTGACAAGCAAAACGCAGGTCTTTTCAGTCTCTCTCTGTCAATGTCGGTCAATCTCTGTCTGTGGATGTCGGTGAATCTCCCTCTGTCTGTCAGTCGGTCTCTTTCTCTGTCAGTTGGTCTCTCTGTCTGTCTCTCTGTCGGTCGGTCTCTCTCTCTGTCTGTCCCTCTCTCTGTCCGTCGGTCAGTCTCTCCCCCTCTCTCATACTCACCGATCCCCGATTACCAGCGCGGCGCTGCTTGGCTGGCACACTGCTCCGGCGGCATTTCCTCTTTTGAAAATGTCGGCCGCTCATTATTCAATCTGGTATTCCCTGCTTTCACCGCCCACCGGTGCCTATGATTGGTTGCAGTCAGACATGCCCCCACGCTAAGTGACAGCTGTCTCACTGCAACCAATCACAGCTGCAGGTGGGCGGGTCTATATCGTGCAGTAAAATAAATATTTAAAATAAAAACGACATGCAGTCCCCCCAATTTTGATACCAGCCAGGGTAAAGCCACACGGCTGAAGGCTGGTATTCTCAGGATGGGGAGCGCCACATTATGGGGAGCCCCCCAGCCTAACAATATCAGCCAGCAGCCGCCCGGAATTGCCACATCCTTTAGATGCCACAGTCTTTGGACTCTACCCGGCTCATTCCGAATTGCCCTGGTGCGGTGGCAATCGAGGTAATAAGGAGTTAATGGCAGCAGCCCATAGCTGGCACTAAGTCCTAGGTTAATCATGGCAGGCATCTCCCCGAGTTACCTTCCATGATTAACCTGTAAGTTAAAGAAAATAAACACACATCCAAAAAATCCTTTATTTGGAATAAAAGACAAAAAAAACCCTCTTTCACCACTTTATTAAAATCCTCAAATACCCCTCCAGGTCCGACGTAATCCACACGAGGTCCCGCGACGCTCTCAGCTCTGCTACATGAAGCTGACAAGAGCGGTCACAGAGCAGACCGCTCTCTGTCAGCTCCACGCAGCAACTGAAGTGAGCCGCGCGATCAGCGATGAAGTCACAGGTGAGTTGCGGTCTCGGGTGGAGGACTCCAGCTGGCAACGGGTAACCTGAGTGACGGCAGCGCTAATCGCGCTGCTCACTTCAGTCACTCAGGGGATTAGCGGTCACCGGTGAGTCCTTCACGGGTGACCGCAAATCAGGACACCACACACAGACAGAGTCGCGGTATGACAATGAAGTCGGGTGAAGTTCACCCGAGTTCATTCTCATTGCGCGACTCTGTTTGTGTTTGCTGTCAGCCGGCAGGTAGCAGAGCTGAATTGCCGGGGTAATGCACTGTCAAAAAGGCATTAAAAAAGCATGCAAAATGCATGGAAAAAGCATCCAAAATGCATGCGTTGTGGATGCATTTTTTTTTACAAACACAGTGTCCAGTCTGCCAGAGGGTGCGTTCTTTTCTGCACTGCAGAGAACGCAACGTGCGCACATACCCTTAGAATGTTTTTTAACAGGAAGAAATGCAAAGTCATGCATCTTGGCAAGAATAATGAAAAGAGCATACACAGCATGGGAGGAATCGAGCTATCCAACAGCATGTGTGAAAAAGACTTGGGTATACTAATAGGTCACAGACTCAACATGAGTCAACAACGTGATGCAGCAGCAAAAAAAGGCAAACACCATTCTAGGATGTATTAACAGAAGCATACAGTCTAGATCACGGGAAGTTAGTATCCCCCTTTACTCCTCTTTGGGCAGACCTCATCTGGAATATTGTGTCCAGTTCTGGGGCACCACATTTTAAAAAAAGACATCAACAAACTGGAGCAAGTTCAGAGAAGTCACCAGAATGGTGACTGGTCTGCAAACCATGTCCTATGAGGAACGGTTACAGGATTTAGGATTGTTTAGCTTGCAAAGGAGAAGACTGAGAGGAGACCTAATAGCGGTCTACAAATATCTTAAAGGCTGTCACATGGTAGAGGGATCAGTTTTATTCTGATTTTCACAAGGAAAGACTAGAAGCAATAGGGTGAAACTGATGGGGAGGAGACAAAGATTAGATATTAGAAAAAACTTTTTGACAGTGAGGGTGATCAATGAGTGGAACAGGCTGCCGCGAGAGGTGGTGAGTTCTCCTTCAATGGAAGTCTTTTAAAAAGAGATTGGACGGACATCTGTCTGGGATTTAGTGAATCCTGCTTTGAGCAGGGGGTTGGACTAGATGACCCAGGAGGTCCATTCCAACCCTACCATTCTATGATCATACAAAGGCATGAGGAATGACTAGAGACCGCCATAGTTATTTGGATAGTGTTGGATAATAATCAGGGGCTGATTACATGCATCAGGTTATTATAGGGAATTTAAGATGAGTTTCCCAATATGCTTTTTGCCACTTTTTCCCTTGTATCACATAACACAACCTCCTTCCTTATATAAATACCAATGTAGGAGCAACCAGATTCCATGTACATCTATATTAAAAGATTTGGACAACTCCTATTTCCTTTGCTGTTTGTCCTGAATTTGCTGCCTCAGTCTTGCCACTTCAGCTATGAAACTCGTCTTTAATTTATGACACATTCCTTTAAGACTTAGAATTATCATACTGTAATTACCAAACTGTGGTTTTCCCATCCATCAGCAAACAGGTTAATTAAAGCAGCGTAACCATCTACTATGAAGTGACAGCAGCATTACCTACTGTCCACCTATAGTGGGGCCATTATGAAGGACCAGTCGTTGGATTGCAACCCTGAAGGGTGCTTTACGCGCTGCGACATTGCTAGCTAGTGATTGCGAGAGATGTCGCGAGCGTTAGCTTAGCACCCGCCCCCGTCGTTGGTGCGATATGTGGTGATCGCTACCGTAGCGCACAATATCGCTACGGCAGCGTCACACGCACCTACCTGTTCTGTGACGTCGCTGTGCCCGCCGAACAATCCCTCCTTCAAGGGGGAGGTGCGTTCGGCGTCACAGCGATGTCACAAAACGGCCGTCCAATAGCAGAGGAGGGGCGGACATGAGCGGCCAGAACATGCCACCCACCTCCTTCCTTCCTCATTGCCGGTGGACGGAGGTAAGGAGATGATCGTCGCTCCTGTGGTGTCACACATAGCGATGTGTGATGCCACAGTAACGAGGAACAACCTCGCTCCGTACGAGACAACGATTTTTGGTAAATGAACGACCTCTCATATACCAACGATTTTTGTCTCTTTTGCGATCGTTTAAGGTTGTTCCTGCCTGTTACACGCTGCAATGTCGCTAATGGCGCCGGATGTGAGTCAGAAACACCGTGACCCCGACGATATATCGTTAGCGATGTCGGAGCGTGTAAATGGCCCTTAAGGCTACGTGCGCACCTTGCATAATTTCATGTATTTACGCTGCGTTTAGCATTACAACGTAAATGCATGCGTCCTGTGTCCCCTGCAAAATCTATGTAGATTGTGCATAATCCGTGCGCACGATGCTTTTTTGATCGCAGCGATTTGAGTGTCAAAAATTTGACAAAATACCTACATTTAAAAATGCAGCATGTCACTTCTTTTGTGCGTTTTGGATGCAGCTCCCACTCTGTCTATGGTGGAGGCAGCAGCCAGAGCACATGAAATCGGCATCTATTCTGCAGAAACATTGCACCCATTACGCAGTGTTTGTGCAGCGATTTGCAGCGCACATGTGCTGTCAAATCGCTGCAGAAATTTCAGCATGTACGTGCGAACATAGCCTTAGGTTCTCAGACTAAATAGAGGATTCATGATTACAGAAGCCCTTGTGACTAGAGGAGAGTTTATATGAGCAGCACTCTATAATAAAACAAGTCAGTGCTCATTTAAAAGTCATTTTATGCAGACACATAACAACTAGGTTAATTCAGTCGTAGTGTCCCCATACACCAAGTGTATTGTTGTATTGATCCCTGTTTATACAGAGATATTATAAAGCTGCATAAGCGATTCAGTCTGTCAACGGACAAACTTTTTGCTTGTTTCTCAGCTGATCAGTGCCATGTAGTGTTGAGCGGACCCGAACTTGAAAAGTCCGGATCCGCGCAGTTTTAGCGTCCGATCCGGGTCCACCCGGGAATCCGGCTGCACGATCCGGGTTCGGGATTTTTTTTTTTTTCCTCTCTCTCTCTCCCTCTCTCTCTCTCTCTCTCTCACTCTCTCTCTCTCTCTGTCTCTCTCTTATTATTAGCAATCCGCTCAACTCTAGTGCCATGTTTTCATGTGCACACACTAATCCAAAATGAGGAGAGAGCATTAATCGCTTTGATGGACAATACTAAGATTGATCAACAAAACTTATTTTTTTACAGCCACTTACAGGGAAAGAATTTTGTATGATATATTAACCTCTTCCAGACCACCCATAGATTTCCAGGCGTCCCAGTTCCGTCTCTGCAGTGATATTCTAAAACATCACTTGTGCAGCCGCAAGACGAGGCATCTGTCACACGGCGTTTGGCTCAAAACTCGCCGAGTGTCATGGCGGTATCTGACGCTGTTCACACCATAGACTCAGACATTCCACACTGTGGTTTCTTTGGGGCTTCTGAGTTGCACAGGCAGGCTCGGACGTCGACTAGCCGTGAGCTCATTAGTAATTGGACTGACAGGGCCTAATCTCTCCTAGCCTGCTGGTTACCTCTAGGATCACATATTATGAGAAGGCAATCATAGCTTCTTCCGGCCTTTTTAAGATGCTGGAAACTGACTTCCTGTGCCAACTATGGCTGTATGCAATACCGGTCCATGTGCTGTTGTGATCCAGTTGCTGGTGAAGTACTGAGTGCTGTTGGTGTGTTGTGGGAATTTCCCCATTTTGTCTATTTGTGTGGGTTTAACCACTCCTGTCCCGACCCTCCCCTGGGGTTGTGGAGAAGGGATATTAGAGCATGGCTGGCAAGGAGCAGGACTATGTTGGCAGGCCTGGTCTTTTCACCATCAGTTGTACCTCTGGGATAAGGGACAGCTAGGGTCCTCTACCATGAGGGCCAGTCTAGGAGCCCCAATCCTCTACCTTATGACAGGATCTAGCTATCAGAGACAGCCGGAGTTCCCATAGAGAAGACTGTGATGGTATATTACCATTTTTGCCTTTTCTATTGGTGTGCACACAACGCTTGTTTAGTGTATGTGTGTGTATGCAGTAATAGGACGCGCTGATGGCGTTTTCTCCTCCATGCACAGCATTCATGTGATCGATGTGTATAGAGAGGGGGAAAGAGCTGCTGGTTCATAGTAGACTCAGACAGCTCTGTTATGCTGCTAGGAGGCGACCTTTCCCTCATAAATTGGGCTAATATACCAGCCCGGTAAGAGAAATAATATAAAAATATTGAAATACTGAAATCCCCCACCTCCCTAAAGGTCAATTATGAACTAATGGGGCACAATGTGTAAAATAAATGGAAAATAAAGGGAATAAGTAAAAAATAGCAAGTAAAAAAAATAATAGAAATGGTGCTGTCAGTCCAAATCACTGTTCCTAGTACCGCACCCCATAAAAAAAAACCTTGTCCGATATATAAAAATTATTACAGATAATTAATACTTACAGAATGGGGAGCAATTTTTAAAACTCATTTTCGTGGTCCTATGTGGTCATAAAAAAATAGGAAAAACTAGACATTTATTTCCTTTATTTTCCCACCAATATCAACTAAAAAAAAAGAGAATATGACAGTGACATAAAACCTATGCCCCATGTATCACGAAAAAAAGACTCAAAAACTACTTAAATATTCTAATGACAAACATTTTTTACAACTCTTTAACCCACATGTAGGAAAAACCTGAAACTGTGCCTTGTAAGGAATGGGGAGAGTAAATGACCCGTCTGTAACTGGTTAATAAAAAATTTATTTCTGGAAAATTCCTATTTGTTTTTTTGTTGGTGGGGTGAAGTGGGGGAGGGGGAGCTGATGATTTTCAGCTCAGGTTGGTTTGACTTTTCATTTCTTTTGTGAGATATTTTTATTTTCGTAGCTGTGGAACTACAACAATGTTTTGTTTTGTCTATGGACCCACATTAATATACTGCAAAACAGGCTCCAGACTGGGACAGCTCATACATACCTCCCAACCGTCCCGGATACAGCGGGACAGTCCCTCTTCTGAGCCTTTGATCCCGGGTCCCGCCCGTGAGGCTGTTTGTCCCGGCTCCACCCACCCACTGTAGCCCCGCCTCGCTGTTTCTCCCTTCTACTATTCATTACAGAGCCGAGCGCGCACCTACTCCTGTGACTGCTGCTGAGGTATGAATCACCCCCTGCAGCAGAGCGACCCCCCTGCAGCAGAGCGACCCCCCCTGCAGCAGAGCGACCCCCCCCTGCAGCAGAGCCCCCCCCCCTCCCCCAGAGCCGACCCCCCCAGTCCTGGAGCCTGCGTTTGTCTGCAGCTGTTCTCTGATTCCCCGTGTGCGGCTTCTCACTGCTGCAGACACGCGGGGAGTCAGGAAGCTGAGGAGACCGTGCAATCAGCACTTCTCTCTCCTGCAGATAGCACTGGCCAGTAATAACCTATGCAGAGTGACATCTGCAGACTTCTATTAGCTTACCGATCAGTGGTCTCCTGCCTGTGGAGCAGAGCTGCTGGGTCCTAGCTTCCCAACAGCTTCAGCTCTGCTTTATCCTGGCTCCCCTACCAGTTAAAGGGAACATGTCAGCAGAAATTTCACAATAAAAATAAAAGATTCCCCTCTGCAGCTCCTGGGCTGCTTCTAGATAGGTTCCTGTTGTTATTGTGCCCCCTTTGAGACCTACAAAAATACTTTATGAAGTCTTACCTTTTTGTATGCAAATGTGTTTTTATGGTCACGGGGGCGGGCTGTCTGGCGTCCGTTATTCCCCCTCCTGCCGCTTTACGCAGTCCCCCATTGCTCATTTACATACACAAGGACGCCTTCCTCATGTAACTGTCCTCCCGAAGTTTTGCGCATGTGAACGCTTTTTCAGGTGATTGCGCAGGCACGAGATTATGGGCGGCGCTGTGATTGTCATCAGCAGCGTTAACCAAGTACCCGCCCATAATCTCGTGCCCGCACTTTTCCCTCTGACTCCACCGTTATGCGCAAGTGCTGGCCATATGAACCATGTTACCTATTACTGCTTGCACGAGATTATGGGCGGGTACTTGGATGACTTTGCTGATGACAATCACAGCGCCGCCCATAATCTCGCGCCCATGGTAATAGGTAACGTGGTTCATATGGCCAGTGCTTGCGCATAACGGTGGAGGCAGAGTGAGAAGCGCGGGCACGAGATTATGGGAAGGTACTTGGATGACGCTGCTGATGACAATCACAGCGCCGCCCATAATCTCGCGCCCACGGTAATAGGTAACGTGATTCATATGGCCAGTGCTTGCGCATAACGGTGGAGGCAGAGTGAGAAGCGCGGGCACGAGATTATGGGCAGGTACTTGGATGACGCTGCTGATGACAATCACAGCGCCGCCCATAATCTCGCGCCCATGGTAATAGGTAACGTGGTTCATATGGCCAGTGCTTGCGCATAACGGTGGAGGCAGAGTGAGAAGCGCGGGCACGAGATTATGGGCGGGTACTTGGATGACGCTGCTGATGACAATCACAGCGCCGCCCATAATCTCGCGCCTGCGCAATCACCTCAAAAGCGTTCACACTTTGCACAGTGCTTACTCCCGCGAGAGTGGCACTGGGCATGCACAAAACTTCAGGAGGACAGTTACATGAGGAAGGCGTCCTCATGTATGGAAATGAGCAATGGGGGACGGCGTACAACGGCAGGAGGGGGAATAACGGACGCCAGGCAGCCCGCCCCCGTGACCATAAAAACAGATTTGCATACAAAAAGGTAAGACTTCATAAAGTATTATTTTAGGTCTCAAAGGGGGCACAATAGCAACAGGAACCTTTCCAGAATTCATCCCAGGAGCTGCAGAGGGGAATCTTTTATTTTTTTTGCTAAATTTCTGGTGACAGTTTCCCTTTAAAGGGAACCTATCAGGTGCAATCTGCACTCAGAGCCAGGAGCAGTTCTGGGTGTATATTGCTATTCCCTGCCTAACTGTCCCTGTATACACTAGCATAGATAAAGGCATCTATAGAAAAAGTATTTTTAAAGAGCTTATATCTTATGCTAATTAGCGCGGGGACTAGTCCCAAGGGCGTTACTTCACTTGGCTAGTCGGCTCATAAAGCGTGTTAGTACTCACACAGGGGCGTAATAACATGCTAACATGCTATGCGAGCCGACTAGCCAAGTGAAGTAACGCCCTTGTGACTAGTCCCCGCGCTCATTAGCATAAGATATAAGATCTTTAAAAATATTTGTTCTTGATCTCTTTATCTATGCTAGTGTATACAGGGACGGTTAGGCAGGGATTAGCAATATACACCCAGAACTGCTCCTGGCTCTGAGTGCATATTGCACCTGACAGGTTCACTTTAAAGGGAACCTGTCACCAGATTTGGGGCCTATAAGCTGCGGCCACCACCAGCGGGATCTTATGTACACATTCTAACATGCTGCATACCTCCCAACCGTCCCGGATACAGCGGGACTTTCACGCTTTACGTTGTTTGTCCCGTTGCCACGGACGGGACGGCTGGCTCCCGGGCTCCGCCCACCCACTCTCTCTCCGCCTCCCTGCTTTTCCCTCCTACCATCCTAGTAGACGTGGCATAGAGAGGAGCGCTGCCTGTGCTGCTGCTGGTACAGTAAACTAATCTCCCCAGCGCTGATTTCCCTCCCTCCCCCCTCACCCCCGGCCGGAGCCTGTCTGTGCGGTCGGCCGGCCGCCTGTCTGTGCGGTCGGCCCGCCACCTATCTGTGCGGGCGCCCCCCGCCGCCTGTCTGTGCGGGCGCCCCCCGCCGCCTGTCTGTGCGGGCGCCCCCCTGCCGCCTGTCTGTGCGGGCGCCCCCCTGCCGCCTGTCTGTGCGGGCGCCCCCCTGCCGCCTGTCTGTGCGGGCGCCCCCCTGCCGCCTGTCTGTGCGGGCGCCCCCCTGCCGCCTGTCTGTGCGGGCGCCCCCCGCCGCCTGTCTGTGCGGGCGCCCCCCTGCCGCCTGTCTGTGCGGGCGCCCCCCTGCCGCCTGTCTGTGCGGGCGCCCCCCTGCCGCCTGTCTGTGCGGGCGCCCCCCTGCCGCCTGTCTGTGCGGGCGCCCCCCCGCCGCCTGTCTGTGCGGGCGGCCCGCCGCCTCATTGTGCGGGCGGCCGGCCGCCTCTCTCTGCGGGCGGCTGGCCGCCTCTCTGTGCGGGCGGCCCGCCGCCTGTCTGTGAAGGCGGCCGGCCGCCTGTCTGTGAAGGCGACCGTCCGCCTCACTGTGGCTGCCTGCGTGTCCGTGCTGGAGGCCCGCCGGCTGCCTGCGTGTCCGTGCTGGAGGCCCGCCGGCTGCCTGCGTGTCCGTGCTGGAGGCCCGCCGGCTGCCTGCGTGTCCGTGCTGGAGGCCCGCCGGCTGCCTGCGTGTTTGTGCTGAATGGGTGTGGATGGGGAGTGGATATGGGCGTGACTGTGAAATGGGTGTGGTTAGGGGGCGTGGCCTAAAAATTTGCCGCGGCGCGCATAGCGCGCCGCAAACTTTGTCCCTCTTTTCCTTCTTTAAAAGTTGGGAGGTATGGCTCATATACTAACTGAGAAACAGTTACTGCGTCCAAAATGACTTATACTTTACAGAGCAGTGCACTGTCCCAATGAAATATTCATTTTTGATGAGCTGCCAAATTTTTGGACCATCAAACACAACAATCTTTTTTTTTTCTTCAAATGACAGGTTAGAAAATGCTAAGATAAGGTAAAACGCAACAAATTGCTTTCTGAGCACAGGTGGGAATATAAGTGCTTCATGTAGAATATTTTGATCACCGGGCTTGAGATCAGATCTAGGAAGCTAATTCCTCTCCACCCAATGCTTCTCACGAGCTCTGCTGTCCCACTTGCACAGAAAACAAGGATTCCTGGTGTATCCGTGTTGCTGACCAAGGAGTAAGCATACCATTTTAAAGTCAACACAGATGATCCAATTGTGTTTGTGATATTGCAACAACTCAGTGACTCTCTTTATGTATTCTTCACTAGAGATGAGCAAACCTGAGGTTCGAAGGTTGAGTTTGAAACCAACTACCCAAAAAAACAAAGTTTGGGTTTGAAGTTCGAGTACGTTATGAGTGCAAACTACTCAAGCGAGCAGCACTGTGCTTGGGTATGATTGATGCTCCGCCCTGTGGGAGCCGCTTGCGGTGTTTGAACGGCACACACTGGGGGTAAAATCAGCGTCATCAGATGTAGTATGCACAACCACACAAAAAAAAATTATGAAAAAACATACCTAATCTCCCGGAAGTGTTCTGCTTATGGCTGGCAGCATATGGGTGAAGTCACAAACTGCCCAAATACTGACTTCCACTGTGGTTCGGATCAAGTTGGGGGTCACAAACCAAACTTTTTTAAGATTCGGCTGTACCTTCCAAATCGAACTTCCAAAGGTTCGCTCATTTCCATTTCCATTTTTCACAAAGAGAAACTGAATAGCTAGTTTGGACTGCCGAAATAAATGACTATTGTGGAGGAGGACACACTTTAAGCTCCGCTTTGAGCTATCAATGAACAGTCGTCGTTCATTTGAGTTATAAATTTGAATTCCCAATTCCTTAATTAAACCATATATATGTTATGGCGACACACAAAGCCACTGTCACTTTGAAAGTATTCCAGAAATGCTCCTTTTCTAGATAAAAAGTAGGATACCTT
The DNA here is from genome assembly GCF_048569485.1 of Anomaloglossus baeobatrachus. Lineage (NCBI taxonomy): Eukaryota > Metazoa > Chordata > Amphibia > Anura > Aromobatidae > Anomaloglossus > Anomaloglossus baeobatrachus. The sequence continues at coordinate 107,629,844 of NC_134354.1, read as the reverse complement.
TGCTCCTTTTTCAAGCAAGTGTTTCTAATGCAGTCTTGATGCTAGGAGTTCTGAAGCTTTTTCTGATAGTCCCAAATTATTCAACTCACGCTGGTCAAAATCCTTACGAACTTAAGAGATCTTCAATTTCAAAATTCTTCATCATTGCTGTCACTTTGTTCTTCACCATGATGCTGTTCTTTAAAAGAGGTTACTTCAAAGGAAAACGAAGACTGGGCCTTCAGCTGAATGAGACACTGGACATATAGCTGATGGTAGACTAGGATACTCTATTTTATGTTTATTTTTCTTGTTGTATCCTAAAATTTTGACTATACAAAAGTAACAGTCACTGGAATGATCTCTTGGCTCTCGTGAAACCATAGTTATACCAAATGGCACCTTATCACGTGTTCCCTTCTTCCACATACAGTACAGACCAAAAGTTTGGATACACCTCCTCATTCAAAGAGTTTTCTTTATTTTCATGACTCTAAAAATTGTAGATTCACATTGAAGGCATCAAAACTATGAATTAACACATGTGGAATGAAATACTTATGAAAGTGTGAAACAACTGAAAGTATGTCTTATATTCTAGGTTCTTCAAAGTAGCCACCTTTTGCTTTCATTACTACTTATAATAATATAATAATAATTTTATTCATTTATATAGCGCTCTTAATTCCACAGCGCTTTACATACATTGGCAACACTGTCCCCATTGGGGCTCACAATCTAGAGTCCCTATCTGTATGTCTTTGGAGTGTGGGAGGAAACCGGAGTACCCGGAGGAAACCCACGCAAACATGGGGAGAACATACAAACTCCTTGCAGATGTTGTCCTTGGTGGGATTCGAACCCAGGACCTCAGCGCTTCAAGACTGCAGTGCTAACCACTGAGCCACCGTGCACACTCTTTGCATTCTCTTGATGAGCTTCAAGAGGTAGTCACCGGAAATGGTTTTCCAACAGTGTTGAAGGAGTTCCCAGAGATGCTTAGCACTTGTTGGCCCTTTTGCCTTCACTCTGCGGTCCAGCTCACCCCAAACCATCTCGATTGGGTTCAGGTCTGGTGACTGTGGAGACCAGGTCATCTGGCGTAGCACCCCATCACTCTCCTTCTTAGTGAAATAGCCCTTACATAGCCTCGAAGTGTGTTTGGGGTCAATGTCCTGTTGAAAAATAAATTAAACCCAAACCGGATGGAATAGCACACCACTGCAAGATGCTGTGGTAGGCATGCTGGTTCTGTATGCCTTTAATTTTGAATAAATCCCCAACAGTGTCACCAGCAAAGCACCCCCATACCATCACACCTCCTCCTCCATGCTTCACGGTGGGAACCAGGCATGTAGAGTCCATCCGTTCACCTTTTCTACAAAGACACGGTGGTTGGATCTAATGATCTCAAATTTGAACTCATCACACCAAAGCACAGATTCCCACTGGTCTAATGTCCATTCCTTGTGTTCTTTAGCCCAAACAAGTCTCATCTGCTTGTTGTCTGTCCTTAGCAGTGGTTTCCTAGCAGCTATGTTACGATGAAGGCCTGCTGCACAAAGCCTCCTCTTAATAGTTGTTCTAGAGATGAGAAAGTGTGTCGACACTTTTGGTCTGTACTCTCGACACACTGCTTGCACACCTTGTGAGGAACCGAAATCCTATCTTGATCACCAAGTTTTACTTTGAAATATGCAAAACAAGCTTGTTTGACATACAGTTAGGTCCAGAAATATTTGGACAGTGACACAAGTTTTGTTATTTTAGCTGTTTACAAAAACATGTTCAGAAATACAATTATATATATAATATGGGCTGAAAGTGCACACTCCCAGCTGCAATATGAGAGTTTTCACATCCAAATCGGAGAAAGGGTTTAGGAATCATAGCTCTGTAATGCATAGCCTCCTCTTTTTCAAGGGACCAAAAGTAATTGGACAAGGGACTCTAAGGGCTGCAATTAACTCTGAAGGCGTCTCCCTCGTTAACCTGTAATCAATGAAGTAGTTAAAAGGTCTAGGGTTGATTACAGGTGTGTGGTTTTGCATTTGGAAGCTGTTGCTGTGACCAGACAACATGCGGTCTAAGGAACTCTCAATTGAGGTGAAGCAGAACATCCTGAGGCTGAAAAAAAAGAAAAAAATCCATCAGAGAGATAGCAGACATGCTTGGAGTAGCAAAATCAACAGTCGGGTACATTCTGAGAAAAAAGGAATTGACTGGTGAGCTTGGGAACTCAAAAAGGCCTGGGCATCCACGGATGACAACAGTGGTGGATGATCGCCACATACTTTCTTTGGTGAAGAAGAACCCGTTCACAACATCAACTGAAGTCCAGAACACTCTCAGTGAAGTAGGTGTATCTGTCTCTAAGTCAACAGTAAAGAGAAGACTCCATGAAAGTAAATACAAAGGGTTCACATCTAGATGCAAACCATTCATCAATTCCAAAAATAGACAGGCCAGAGTTAAATTTGCTGAAAAACACCTCATGAAGCCATCTCAGTTCTGGAAAAGTATTCTATGGACAGATGAGACAAAGATCAACCTGTACCAGAATGATGGGAAGAAAAAAGTTTGGAGAAGAAAGGGAACGGCACATGATCCAAGGCACACCACATCCTCTGTAAAACATGGTGGAGGCAATGTGATGGCATGGGCATGCATGGCTTTCAATGGCACTGGGTCACTTGTGTTTATTGATGACATAACAGCAGACAAGAGTAGCCGGATGAATTCTGAAGTGTACCGGGATATACTTTCAGCCCAGATTCAGCCAAATGCTGCAAAGTTGATCGGACGGCGCTTCATAGTACAGATGGACAATGACCCCAAGCATACAGCCAAAGCTACCCAGGAGTTCATGAGTGCAAAAAAGTGGAACATTCTGCAATGGCCAAGTCAATCACCAGATCTTAACCCAATTGAGCATGCATTTCACTTGCTCAAATCCAGACTTAAGACGGAAAGACCCACAAACAAGCAAGACCTGAAGGCTGCGGCTGTAAAGGCCTGGCAAAGCATTAAGAAGGAGGAAACCCAGCGTTTGGTGATGTCCATGGGTTCCAGACTTAAGGCAGTGATTGCCTTCAAAGGATTCGCAACAAAATATTGAAAATAAAAATATTTTGTTTGGGTTTAGTTTATTTGTCCAATTACTTTTGACCTCCTAAAATGTGGAATGTTTGTAAAGAAATGAGTACAATTCCTACAAATTCTATCAGATATTTTTGTTCAAACCTTCAAATTAAACGTTACAATCTGCACTTGAATTCTGTTGTAGAGGTTTCATTTCAAATCCAATGTGGTGGCATGCAGAGCCCAACTCGCGAAAATTGTGTCACTGTCCAAATATTTCTGGACCTAACTGTATGTGCTGATGTTCTTCCTTTGTGAATAGTGACACTATATATATGGAACAAAATGAATCAGGGCTGTTTAGGCACTTATGATGAGAAATAGCAGAGACAGACATGATCTGAAAGAAAGGAAATAACTGTAAATAAAAAAATAAATTCTGCTAACTCCCTTGTATACAGACTTTCAGAATATGTTTCACTATATAGTGACACAACCTTTCACCACACTGTCTCACATGTAACTGAATAGCCTAGACCAGGGCTGGGCAATAAATTTTCCCAAGTGGCTACATGAGACACCATCAGTGGTGTAGAGGGTCAAACCAAAAGGCTGAAATTAATTCTGCTCAATATTAATATTAAAATATTAATTATTATTTTATATTATTATTAATTGTATCATTTAATAGTGAGCAGAATTAAGTATGTTGACATCCCCCTATATACAGTATGAGTCCACACACAGCACCCTAAATACAGTATGATTCTCCAGATAACTCCCTATATACAGTCCGAGCTCCCCACATAGCTTCAAATATATCGTATGAGCTCACACACAGACCCCTATATACAGTATGAGCCCCCCATTGCTCATTATGCACAGTATGAGTCCCCCATAACCCCTTATACACAGTATGGGCCCCTACATAGCCCCTCTATATATACAGTGTGAGTCCCCACATACCTCCTCTATATACAGTATGATATATGATACCCACATAGCCTCTCTACATACAGAATGAGCCCGCGCAGACTCCTAAATACAGCATGAGCCCTACATGACCTCATATACTTTGTGAGCCTCCATATAGCCTCTTATATATATTATGAGCCCCACATAGCCTCCTATATACATTGAGCCCCACATAGCCTCATAGACTTAATGAACCCCCAGACTCCTTTATCAGCACAATCACATTGTTGACAAATAGACACATTGAAAAATTACACTCCAGGATTATTCATCTTTTTTCTTCTTGTCCACTGGCAGCGAAGGATTAACCCCTTCCTTTCCAGTCTGTAATGTTAAAGGGGTGGTCCACCCATATTTTTTATTGTCTAGTTCGATATTAAGTTGAGAAACAATGTTTCTCTCAAATACCTTGTGTGCTGCACACGTCACATCCATGCAGCTGGCTGCATTCTTCCAGACTCACTGAGCTGTGGGCGGTGTTTCACCGCTGTCACAGCCCATCTGCTCCCTCCTCTCTCCTCTCTCATATCTCACAGCAGAACGCTGCAAGCAAGAGACGTGACGCTCTGTACTGTGAGGGAGGGGGGAGCATGGAGCAGATGGGCTGTGACAGTGGTGAAACACCGCCCACAGCTCAGTGAGTCTGGAAGAATACAGCCTGCTGCACAGATGTGACGTGTGCGGCACTTGACGGTGACATCACTGCAGCGGGAACAGTGGTCTGCAATAGCGACTCTCACAGGCACTATTGCGAACACAAGGTATTTGAGAGAAACATTGTTTCTCAATATAATATCGAACTAGACAATAAAAAATATGGGTGAACCACCCCTTTAACTATTAATCTTTGGAACAGCTGACCTCTGGAGCTGGTCAATGGTTTCAAAAAAACCTCAGATGATTTCTTAGAAGAAAATAACATAAATACTCATGTAACTGTGTAAAAATCTTTTTATGAATATTGATCCAGTCGATCAACACTCGGGATCTGGAGAAAAAGTAGCTCATTAAGAGAGGATTGGTTCATGCATTAAAGTTGTACCTACAGTTGAAACCAGAAATTTACATACACTATCTAAAAAACCACATCTGCATGTTTTCTCTTGACTTGAAATCAGAATAAACATTTCCTGTTTTAGGTCAATTAGGAACCAAAATTATTTATTTTTTCCAAATGTCATACTAATAACAGAGAATGTTTTAAGGAATTTGTATGACTTTCTGCAAAGTCAAAAGTTTACATACACTAAAGGCCGCTTTACACACTGCGATATTGGTACCGATATCGCCAGCGTGCGTACCCGCCCCCATCGGTTGTGCGACACGGGCAAATCTCTGCCCGTGTCACACAACATCGCCCGGACCCGTCACACTACTTACCTTCCCTGCGACGTCGCTGTGACCAGCAAACCGCCTCCTTTCTAAGGGGGCGGTTCGTTCAGCGTCACAGCGACGTCACAGCAGCGGCACTGAACCGCCGCCCAATAGAAGCAGAGGGGCGGAGATGAGCGGGACGAACATCCCGTCCACCTCCTTCCTTCCGCATTGTGGCCGGGAGGCAGGTAAGGAGAGCTTCCTCGTTCCTGCGGTGTCACACGGAGCGATGTGTGCTGCCGCAGGAACGAGGAACAGCTTCGTTACTGCTGCAGTAACGATATTTGAGAATGGAACCCCATGTCACCGATGAGCAATTTTGCACGTTTTTGTGATGATGCAAAATCGCTCATAGGTGTCACACGCAACGGCATCGCTACAGCGGCCAGATGTGCGTCACAAAATCCGTGACCCAAACGAGATCGCTGTAGCGATCTCGTAGCGTGTAAAGCCCGTTTTAGAGTACTACTATGCCTTTAAACAATATGGGACAGCCCTTATGATGATGTCATGTCTTTGGAAGCTTCTGATAGGTTTATTGGCAACATCTGAGTTAATTAGAGACACACCAGTGGATGTATTTTAATGCACACCTGAAGCACACTGCTTCTTTGTGTAGCATCATGGGAAAGTCAAAAGAAATCAACCAAGATCTCAGGAAGAGAATTGTAGACTTGCACAAGTCTGGTTCACCCTTGGGTACAATTTCCAGATACCTGAAGGAGCCTAGTTCATCTGTACAAACAATTATACGCAAGTACAAACAAGATGGGAATTTCCAGCCATCATACCGCTCAGGAAGGAGATGGGGTTTGTGTACCAGAGATGAACTTGCTTTGGTCAGACATGTGCATATCAACCCAAGAACAAAAGAAAAAGACCTTGTGAAGATGCTGGTGGAAGCTGGAAAGATTGTGTCATTATCCACAGTGAGACGAGTACTGTATCAACATGGGTTGAAAGGCCACTGTGCCAAGAAGAAGCCATTACTCCAAAAGAAACATTAAAAAAAACAGATAATGTTTGCAAATGCACACAGAAGTAAATACCTTAATTTTTTGGACACCTATCCTGTGGTCTGATTAAACTAAAATTGAACTGTTTGGCCAAAATGACCATTGTTATGTTTGGAGGAAGGAGGGAGAAGCTTTGAAGAAGCCTAAGAACACCATCCCAACTGTGAAACATGGAAGTGGCAGTATCATGTTGTGGGGTTATTTTGCTGCAGGAGGGACTGGTGCACTTCACAAAATAGATGGCATCATGAGGAAAGAAGATTATGTGGCAATACTGAAGCAATATCTCAAGACATCAGCCAGGAATTTAAAGCTTGGGCGGAAATGGGTCTTCCAAATGGACAATGACCCGAAGCATACTGCCCTGATCTCAATTCTATTGAAAATTTATGGGCATAGCTGAAAAGGCCGGTGCGACCAAGGTTACCTACAAACATGGCTCAGTTATACCAGTTCTGTCAGGAGGAATGGGCACAAATTCCTTCCAACTATTGTGAGAAGCTTGTGGAAGGATATCCAAAACACTTGGCCCAAGTCATACAGTTTAAGGGCAATGATACCAAATACTAATGAAATGTATGTAAACTTTTAACTTTGCAGAAAGTAATAAAAATGCCTTGAGACATTCTCTCTCTCTCTCATTATTTTGGCATTTGGCAAATATAAATATTTTTGGTTCCTAATTGACCTAAAGCAGCAAAGATTTATTCTGATTTCATGTCAGATAGTGAGAAAAACTTGCAGATGTGTCTTTTTAGATAGTGTATGTAAACTTCTGATTTTAACTGTATATCCTTCCCTTCTTGCTCTCTCATCCCTCAGTGGAACTTGATGAACATATGCCTTTTTTTCGACCCTTCTATGTCACAAGCTATCATTATTCTACCACTGGACAACGGTGCATATTTCCTATATGTTTTGTCTACATTTTTTTCATACATCCCTATGGAGATAACGATTGGGTGTAAACATACTTTTTCATTTTTTAGAAATAAATATGTCAGTTCTATAGAACGATGTATAAACACTGTTTCTTATTACAGTTGCTACTTGAAATGTCAAAATGTGTGGGAATTGCATTATATATTATTCTTAAAAGGAAATACTTGATGTCCCCTTGCTGTCTATACATATTTAATGATAGTAATGTAAAGATATGTAATGATTGTAGCCAACTGATTCCAGTGATATATCACTTATTGGGCTGATTGCTGTAGTTTTGCTAAAATCATTGTTTTCTCTGCTGCAGATCTACCAGTTCTTTGAATACTGAGCTCTGCGTAGTCCCCGCTCACATCACCGATTAACGGCTTTTTCTGGTGTTCATTGTGCATAGGCAAAAAGCTGCCAATCAGTGGTGGGGGCTCATGAATATGGAAGACTACATGACAGCAGGCTTACTAGTCTTTTTGTGAAATTCTCCAGTGATTTTATCAAAACCACAGGAAGCCACCCTGTAAAGCAAGTGTCACTGTTAAGCCCGCTTTACATGCTACAATATATCTTACGATGTGTCGGCGGGGTCACGTCGTAAGTGACGCATATCCGGCATTGTAAGGTACATTGTAGTGTGTGACAGGTACGTGCGATTGAACGTTAAAACGTTCATCGCACGCACGTCGTTCAATTCCTAAAAATTGTCAGATTATTCATCGTACTCGGGATAGCACACATCGCAGTGTGACACCCCGGGAACGATGAACAGATCTTACCTGCGTCCTGCGGCTCCCGGCCAGCAATACGGAAGGAAGGAGATGGGCGGGATGTTTACGTCCCGCTCATCTCCGCCCCTCCGCTTCTATTGGCCGGCTGCCGCATGACGTCGCTGTGACGCCGAACTTCCCTCCCACTCCAGGAAGTGAATGTTCGCCGCCCACATCGAGGCCGTATGGATGGGTAAGTACGTGTGACGGGGGTTAATCGTTTGTGCGGCACGTTCAACAAATTGAACGTGCTGCACATACAATGGAGGCGGTTACGATCGCATACGATATCGTTTGCAAAATCGTAACATGTAAAGCAAGCTTAAGAGTGATGGAAAATGGAGGTCACGTTCCTATCCCTGAACACACCAATTGTGTCATGTAATGTAATGTGAATAATTTCTTGCCTCTTTTGTAAATATTGTGTAATATGAATTGTAATGAACGAATGAATTGTAATGTATTCTATTGTGATGTAGAGTGTGATAAGCATTAATAACGTGATATGTTCCTGTATAATGTATGTGTATTAGGATAACATGTATTGCTATATAACATGGTATGGGAGGCACGGTGGCTCAGTGGTTAGCACTGCTGTCTTGTAGCGCTGGGGTCCTGGGTTCAAATCCCACCAAGGACAACATCTGCAAAGAGTTTGTACGTTCTCCCCGTGTTTGCGTGGGTTTCCTCCAGGTACTCCGGTTTCCTTCCACACTCCAAAAACATACAGATAGGGACTCTATATTGTGAGCCCCAATGGGGACAGTGTTGCCAATGTATGTAAAGCGCTGTGGAATTAATAGCGCTATATAAATGAGTACAATTATTATTAATTATAATGCTTAGTGTATAATGTAGGATGTGATGGTGTAGTAATGTATAGTAATTTATAAGATGTAGCAGTGATGATAATGTAATGTAATGTAACTATTCACATGATAGTGTGAGGTAGCGTGGTCGGCTGCGCAGCAGAAGACACGGGATCCAGGCATTAAGGTTCACAGCACACGGTTTAATGTCCAAACAAAAGTCCACAACAATATACATGTGCCTCTCCAGCAGAGAACTCAGGGAGTTCTGTTCACTCCCTCACACCCGGCACACCTGCCCTTGTTCCTGATTCCATTTAACCCTTCCTTCAGCCTGTAGGGAAACAGCATTAACCCTAGAGTGGATTTACTTTCTATCATGGAGTGAGCACAACCGGGGCGAGACATACCGGCCGTCATAGATAACCCCGGTCACAGTCTCACATACCCCCCCCCCCTCAGTTCAAGCGTGCGGGGTTGAACTCCCGCCATCAAACACGGGCCGCGGGACAAGGCATCGGCGTTGCCCTGCAACCCACCGGCCCTATGTTCAACCGTAAACCGGAAGTTCTGCAGAGAAAGGAACCACCGGGTAACCCGGGCATTCCGTTCCTTGGCGGACCTCATCCAGACCAGTGGAGAGTGATCCGTCACCAAGCGAAACTGCCGTCCCAGCAGGTAATAGCGTAGGGGCTCCAAGGCCCACTTGATCGCCAGGCACTCCTTCTCCACTACGCTATAATTCCGCTCGGGAGGGGTGAGCTTCCTACTCAAGAAGGTGACGGGGTGTTACTCCCCCTGAACCACCTGAGACAGCACTGCCCCCAGGCCGACCTCTGAGGCGTCAGTCTGTACTATGAACTCCTTCCGGAAATCAGGGTGTACAAGAACGGGCTGTCCGCACAGGACCTCCTTCAGGGCCCGGAAGGAGTCCTCGGCCTGCGGAGTCCAGCGCACCATGACGGACTTCTTGCCTTTGAGAAGGTCCGTCAAGGGGGCTGATAGTCCCGCAAAATCCTTTACAAACCTCCTGTAGTACCCCACGATACCCAGGAAGGCCCTAACCTGCTTCGTGGTCAGGGGTCTAGGCCACTTCTGGATCGCCTCAACCTTGTTAATTTGGGGCTTAATCACTCCTTGGCCTATCACGTAGCCCAAGTAGCGGGCTTCCGTGAGTCCCAATGCACATTTCTTGGGATTGGCTGTCAATCCGGCTGTTCGAAGTGCGTCCACCACCGCTTGTACCTGTTCCAAGTGGGTCTGCCAATCGGAGCTGTAAATAATGATGTCATCCAGGTACGCTGATGCATACGCCTGGTGGGGTTCCAGCACTAAGTCCATCAACCTCTGGAACGTGGCCGGAGCGCCATGTAACCCAAAAGGCAAGACAACATAGTGGAAGAGACCCTCCGGCGTAACAAAAGCGGTTTTCTCCTTGGCGGACTCCGTCAGTGGCACCTGCCAGTACCCCTTGGTCAGGTCGAGCGTGGTAAAATATCGCGCCTGTCCCAGCCTATCAATCAGCTCATCCACCCGGGGCATGGGGTAGAGATCGAACTTGGATATTTCGTTCAATCTCCTAAAGTCATTGCAGAACCTTAAGGAGCCATCGGGTTTTGGTATTAGGACAATCGGACTAGCCCATTCACTCCGGGATTTTTCGATGACCCCCAGGCGTAACATTGCCTTTTCTCCCTCCGATATGGCTTGTTGTCGAGCCTCCGGTACCCGGTATGACTTCAGGCGTACCTTCAGGTGGGGCTCGGTGACAATATCATGTCGTATCAGACTGGTTCTACCGGGCAGCTCGGAGAAGACATCGGGGTTCTGCTGAACCAACCGTCTGGCCTCTCGCCTCTGAGTCTTGGTGAGGGCTTCTCCAATCCTTACTTCCGGTTCGTCCTCTCCGGAAGTCGCTGGAGCCGGATGTGAACGACCCGAAGAGGAGGGAGGTGGGGAAGAAACAGCCATCAGGCTTTCCCGGTCCTGCCAAGGTTTTAATAGGTTGACATGGTATATTTGTTCAGGTTTCCGCCTACCGGGCTGCAATACTTTATAGTTAACCACCCCTACTCTTTCCTTTATCTCGTAGGGGCCTTGCCACTGAGCCAGGAATTTACTCTCCGCCGTGGGGATTAATACCAACACCCGATCCCCGGGTTTAAAGGTCCGCACGGTGGCTTGTCTATTGTAGCGGCCGCTTTGCGCGGCCTGAGCCTCCTGTAAATGCTCCTTCACAATTGGCATGACCGCGCTTATGCGGTTCTGCATACCCAAAATGTGTTCAATCACACTTTTATGGGGGGTGGGCTCTTGCTCCCATGTTTCCTTTGCCAGGTCCAACAATCCCCGGGGATGTCGCCCGTATAACAATTCAAAAGGCGAAAACCCCGTGGATGCCTGTGGCACCTCTCGTATGGCAAACATCAAATAGGGAAGCATCATATCCCAGTCTTTCCCATCTTTTGAAATCACCCTTTTGAGCATGGTTTTCAGGGTTTTATTGAAACGCTCGACTAAACCGTCCGTTTGAGGATGATACACAGACGTACGCAACTGCTTGATCTGGAGTAGCCGGCATAGCTCTTTGGTCACTTTAGACATGAATGGGGTCCCCTGATCCGTAAGGATCTCCTTGGGCAACCCCACACGGCAGAACACAGCAAACAACTCCCGAGCTATAAGCTTTGCTACAGTATGTGTGAGAGGTATCGCCTCGGGATACCGGATGGCATAGTCAACGATCACTAGGATGTGTTGGTGCCCTCGAGCGGACTTTACGAGGGGCCCCACCAGATCCATCCCTATCCGTTCAAAAGGGACTTCTATAATGGGTAACGTTACCAACGGACTGCGAAAATGGGTCAGGGGTGCGGTAAGCTGACACTCCGGGCAGGTTTCGCAGAACCGTTTTACCTCCCCAAAGACCCCGGGCCAATAGAACCTTTGCAATATTCGCTCCTGCGTTTTCTTGACCCCTAGGTGGCCACTCATCAGGTGTTTATGAGCCAAGTTGAGGACCCGCCGGCGATACGGCTGGGGCACCACCAACTGTTCTACCCCCACGCCCCGTATTTCATCTACCCGGTAGAATAAATCTTGCTTAAGAGCGAAATGGGGGTACCTTACCTGGGCACCGGGCAGCTGTGCCACCCCGTCAACTACTGTCACCCGACTCCGGGCATGTATTAACGTAGGGTCCTGGAGTTGGGCTGTCCCAAACGTATCCGGGGACGCCTCCAACTCCGGGATGGGCTCGACCATCTCAGCCTCTCCTGCCAATACCTCTAGGGGTGACCTATCGGGTTCACACTCTGTCCCTATCATGGGGACCCTTACGGCAGGCGTCCCGGATTCAGGATTGTAGGGCTCAGGTCCCGGACTGACCAATATCTGAGGGGACTTAGGGGGTCCCCTCCATAAAGTCCAAAAATAGGGCAGATCCCTTCCTAGGATCACGTCATAAGGAAGAGTGTTAAGAAGTCCCACCTCATGTTGCACCTGACCGCAAGGTGCTGTGATGGTGACAATCCCCGTGGGATAGTCTCGGCGGTCCCCATGTATGCAAACCACCCCCACGGTACGTCCTGTGGCCTTTACTTTAGCCCTCAAGGTGGATCGCACAAGGGTCACTAAGCTTCCGGAATCCAACAATCCTGTAACCGGACATCCATTCACCTGTATTTGGCACAAGTGGGGCTCCGTCTCTGGGGAGACCAGGTCAGCGGTACACACCACCTGAGCATACATTGAACCCCGCCGGGTAACCCCACAATCCATGGGCTCCGTGGTGAGTGGACACTGGGCTTCCATATGTCCCACCCGCTGGCACCGCCAACATCTAATGGGGACGGAAACCCCCTTGACGGGTTGTCGTTTAGGGTACAGAACCTTCCGGACCTCAGGAATGGCGGCCTCAGACGGGACGGTAGGGGACTCCTGCACCGTTGTCAGCGGTGGGTCCTTGGCCCTAGGCTTGGAGGGGCCGGACCGATGGGCGGTACGCAAAGTCTCAGTGTCCCGTATCAAGTCCTGCGTAGCCACATGCCGCTCTACCAGGGACACTAATTGGTCCAGGGTACTCGGGTCACCCTGTCCTACCCACCGTTGAACGGTGACGGGTAAAGTGCGCACAAAACGATCCACTACTATCCTTTCCACCATTTCCGCCGGGCTCAGAGTGTCAGGCTGCAACCACTTTTTTACAAGATGCAACAAGTCATAGGCCTGGGAGCGTACGGGTTTGGCTTCCTCATAGAACCACTGATTTACCCGCTGAGCCCGTACATAGGTATTCACCCCCAACCGAGCCAGTATTTCGGCTTTCACATAGTCAATGGCGTCCTCGGTACAGAGGTCCAGGTACGCTTTGTGGGGTTCCCCCGTCAGATAGGGCGACAATACCTCAGCCCACTTGGGGGTCGGCAGCTTTTCCCGCTCGGTCACCCGCTCAAACACCGCCAGGAACGCTTCCACATCATCCCCCGGGGTCATCTTTTGCAACGCTTGTCTCACCGCTTTCCGGACGCTGCCGTCGTCATCCGGTCCCGGGGTTGTTGCTGCCGGTCCGGCACGGATCGACTTGGCCAGGAAAACCATCTGTTCTTGGTGCCTTTTTTCCTGCACTTGCAAGGATTGCTGCTGACGTTCCAAAGCTCGGAGCAGGTGTGCATTGGTCTGCTGCTGCTGTGCATTAGCCTCTTGTAGCTGTGCATTAGTCTGTTGTTGCTGTGCATTAGCCTGTTGTTGCTGTACATTAGCCTGTTGTTGCTGTGCATTAGCCTGTTGTTGCTGTGCATTAGCCTGAGCCAGCTGCTTTAGTATGTCCTCCATGGCGTCGCCGGGTTTGGATGCTACACCTCACCGGCTGTCATGCCCGCATTCTCCACCATATGTGAGGTAGCGTGGTCGGCTGCGCAGCAGAAGACACGGGATCCAGGCATTAAGGTTCACAGCACACGGTTTAATGTCCAAACAAAAGTCCACAACAATATACATGTGCCTCTCCAGCAGAGAACTCAGGGAGTTCTGTTCACTCCCTCACACCCGGCACACCTGCCCTTGTTCCTGATTCCATTTAACCCTTCCTTCAGCCTGTAGGGAAACAGCATTAACCCTAGAGTGGATTTACTTTCTATCATGGAGTGAGCACAACTGGGGCGAGACATACCGGCCGTCATAGATAACCCCGGTCACAGTCTCACAATAGTGTGAATCTTGAGAGTGGACGGAGACACGGGGTGTGAACAGTGTTGTGAGTAGAGACCGATCCTCGAATGGAGTGGCCCCAAACGATAGGAGATGAAGGAGGAAACCCTAACATCCAGGCCTCTTAACCGTCAAGCTACCGGGGGACTTCTACTGGTGCAGGACTCTAGTGTCTAAGCCCCTTTCCGATCATTATGGGACCCCTGAGTTAGACTAGATGTGGGACTGCAGAAAGGAGAGGTGATCGTCACAGTGTACACTATAACGCTGTACTGGGTTACACTGAGATTCACCGTCCCAGTTAGATTGGACACAACCCAGAGGGAAGCTGAAATGTGCCTGTTAATGTAAAGTGAAAATGTAATGTACTGGAAGATATGTGCCCACTTTCTTAGTGTAAAGTTGTTAACGACAATGAACCATCCAGTGAAGAGTTGTGATTTAACACTAGAACTACTGAGGTAGTCATTTTGACTACTTTGCACCATGTATTTCTATATAGGTGTCACGAGTCCAGTAGTTCTAGTGTTAAAGTGTACAGTTGGTCTTGTGCATGTGTTATCATCTGTTAATGAACAGATGACACCAGCGGCAGTATGCGGCTTACATGAGTTCCAAGCCCCCATGTAAGCCGCATACCGCCGCTGGTGTTATCTGGCAATGAACGGATGGTGACAGGTATTACATGTAGCATGCTGGGGCATCCGGATTTAATCTCTCGCCCTTGACTACAGCCAGGTGCTTCTCTACTTTTGGAGTAGTCGGTAGGATCAAGCTTTGCTGATGGAAGATTTGAGTGTTGCAGGGAAGGCACGATTATTCTGAAGATTGCGACTACAGTGAGATCAAAGATGGCGCTAAGATAGAGGATGGTGGCACACCTCTAAAAGGAGACCCTGCCTGTCTTGGGTGACAACGGAGCAGAAAGGAGCAAAAATCTGGCCAACCCTCAAAAAGCTACACCCATTAACAGGAGAATCACACTTGGAGATACCATAATAATGTATAAGATTTAGCAGTGATGATAATGATATTCATGCTAGAGATAAGTGTTAGTAATAATATGTAATGCATATCACTGTCGGTAAGGTATTAAAATGTTTGTATAGAACTGGGTAAAAGCTAAAGTTTGCGCAGCAGTAAACAGCAGGGACAGAAACAGTTAAGTGTTTGGAATAGCCTACCCTGAGAGCGGTCAGATGACAAGGAAAGTGATGGTTTATTCTAGAAGTGTCAGTGAAGGCTTGAATCTTGAGAGTGGCTGGAGACACAGGGTGTGAACAGCTTTGTAAGTAGAGACTGATCCGCGAATCGTGTGCCCCAGATGATAGGAGCCGGAAGACGAAACCCTAACATCCAGGCCCTATAGTTGTCTGGTCCCAGGTGGCTTCTACTGGTGTAGGATTCTAGTGGCCATGCCCATTAACCATCAAGGTATTGATTTAACCTCTACTAGCGTGTGACGTAGTCAACCAAACAAGCAATGTCCTGCTAGACGTTTGGGTGTGCAAATCTTTACTCCAGTCATTATGTGAGCCATTGTAATGCCTGATAGGAGCCACAGACTCAGACTGGTTGTAAGGGGAATCTAGTGAAAAGCCGCTCACAAAGCAGGACTCCAAGAACTCTGCAACCCTTTAACCCCTGTACAGGGATTTGGATTTACACAGAGCCTCAGAGATCGCTACCTGTGGTAGGTTGTAGTCCGTGGTCGTCAGGCAGGGTCAAAATCCAGGAGATGCAAAACAGGAACAGAATCGGCAGGCAGGCAAGGGCGTAGTGAGGAGACAAAGCAGAGGTCAAATCCGGAACTGGCATACAAGGTACAAAAACGACAGGCAGGAGGGTAGTCAAACACAAGCAAGGTCAGCGCACAGGAATCACAATACAAACAGCACATGAGCAAGGAGAACAGAACTATCACTGGCAGTGATCATGTGACAGGAGAGGGAATAAGAAGGGTGTGGTGTCTTCCCATAGGCTGCAGGTGAATGTTAGCCACTTCAGCCGGGAGACACACGCCACCTACAGTCAGCCAGTGGTACTGCAGGTTCCAGGGAAACCCAGCCTAGTGGATGAGCGGTGCCTGTGCTCCGCAGAGCCACGGGCACCGACTCCTCTCCCATCACCACCACTATCCATGGTGGGAACATGGCGTCATCTGGTGATCGGAGCAGAAGTCACAGGAGCGGACTCCGATGGGGACATGACAGCCATGTGAAGACTGGACCTGGAACTGCAGAAACTGAAGGTGATCGTCATGGTGTACACTGTAACGCTGGACTGGGTTGCACTGGAACTCATCGACCCATACAATTGGACACAACCCCGAGGGAAGTTGAACTATGTCTGTTAATGCAATGTGAAAATGTAACGTATTGGAAGATATGTGCGCTCTACCTGTGGAGTGTAAAGCTGTGGACGACTATGAACCATCCAGTAAATAGTTGTGGTTTAAAGTATACAGTTGGTCTTCTTGTGCGTGGGAGTCACCATCGTTCCTGGCCAGCTGATATCAGTGGCAGTATTCGGCCTCCATGGGATCCCAGTCCACAGGGCTGAAATCTACACACTCAGCCAGGACCAGGTATTTTATGTAGCATGCCGGGCGTCCAGAATCAGTCCCTCGCCCATGACTACTGCTTGCACTACTCTACAACACCACTGGAATCAGGGTCTCTGCTGCTACATTATGCTGCTCTCATATTAAGTAGCAAAAACCTGCTGAAAGATTCCCTCTAATAACACATAGTTTACAAATAACAATGTGCATTAAATGTAAAAACAGATAAAGGGGTACTTTCCACACTACAACATCGCAAGCCGATGGTAGCGATGCCGAGCGCGATAGTCCTCGCCCCCGTTGCAGCTGCGATATCTGTGATAGCTGCCGTAGCGAAAATTATCACTACGGCAGCTTCACATGCCCTTACCTACCCTGCGACGTCGCTCTGGCCGGCGACCCGCCTCCTTCCTAAGGGGGCGGGTCGTGCGGTGTCACAGCGACATCACACGGCAGGCGGCCAATAGAAGCAGAGGGGCGGAGATGAGCGGGACGTAAACATCCCGCCCACCTCCTTCCTTCCTCATTGCAGCCGGGACGCAGGTAAGGAGATGTGTGCTGCCGCAGGAACGAGGAACAACATCGTAACATCAGTCCTTCCGAAATTATGGAAATGACCGACGCTACACCGATCATACGTTTTCGACGCTTTTCCGCTCATGTAGTAAAAACGATTCACATACGCCGATGTCGACAGCGACGCTGGATGTGCGTCACTTTGATTTGACCAAACCGACATCGCACCTGCGATGTCGTAGTGTGCAAAGTACCCAAAACACTTTGTTAAGGATCAGGTATGCAGTTACATAATCACTGTTTGTCATCTTCATCTGGTTTCAGACCCCTCCTGACAAAATACTTAGAAAGGTGCCCAGGTGTATTTTTAGCATTTTGATTGAATGTGTTGTAAAATACATTTTGTTTAAAACTTTGCTCCTTTGAAAGACTGAAGCAATTAGAAGATGTCCAAAATCTTGAACATGAACAGCGTCGTTTTCCAATACAAATTAATAAACCAATATTTTGATCATTTGTTTGTGCTTTCTAAGCCACTTTTTTTATCAGACCTGACAAAAATCGGTGGAAGAAGACATCATGTGAACATAATCTTAAAACAGAAGATATTTCACATATTTTCTGGAGTGTTTCTGATCACTAAGGTGAAGAATAGGGAGGAGGATTTACCCTCTGAATTTCAATGGTTCTAGCCAATGTCAATACTTCATAAGAAAGGACATTGGAGGTGGAATACAATGGCGCCTTCAGAGGGCACTAAAAGAAACAAGTTATGACATGTTCAGGCCACAACTTGCTTGGAGCAAAGAAAAGCACAATGCCTGCCCCTGGGCACGCTGGTTTCACTGAGACAGCCAGTTTGCCTCTATCTAGCATGCGTGATATGTAGGAAGACAATAGACATGTTGTGTTCTGATCACCACCCCTATATCTCAGACAGGCACATAAACAATGAGGAAATGGTGCTTCAAAGCTCTTTGAGGCTGCAGATCATTTTCTACAGGTTGTCACTGAGTTTTCAGTCTGCGGCCCGGGTGCAGTTTCGTGACATCTCTGCAGTTTTGGTCCAGAATATATTGGCCAAATTTCAATAAAATATCTCCACCCCCTTCCGAGATCAGGGGTCGCTGTTAACGTTGTAAAATTATGCAGCCTGACAAAGGTTAAAGTAGTTTGTCGAATACTACATCTGCATATCCAGCATAAAATTAAATTTATTGAATATTTTGTAATTTGTTTTTTTTTTAGCTGGCATATGTGTCCCCCCTCCCCTAAAAAGATAGAAGGATACAGGTCAAGGAACATGGCTTCTGGACACACTTTATTAGGCAACCTGAACGGGTCCCAAATATATGACTAGTTGACTACCACTAATTATATAATAATAATAATATTTATTCACTTATATAGCGCCAGCGAGGAGAACATACAAACTCCTTGCAGATGTTGTCCTTGGTGAAACCAGGTCCCCAGCGCTGCAAGACTGCAGTGTTAACCATTAAGCCACCGTTTCGCCCATATGCACTTTATCACCAAACGTCCGTGAACACCTGAGCATCACCCCTAGGCGATCTTGATTGACATTTCAATAAAAAGATGTGTTAACATGGACTTGACTATACTCTTCTTGGAAGGCTTTCCCCAAGATGTTAGAATGTACCTGAGGGGGTTTGTACCCATTCAACCACAAGATCATTTTAGAGTTGGACATTGAAATTGGATAGGAAATTGGACTCAAAATATGCATTGCAATTTATCCCAAAGTCATTTGATGGGATTTTAGTTCAGGGCTGTGTGTGGGCCACTCAAGTTTATCAAAACCAGGGCTTCTCAAACATTTTTATAGAGACCTTGTAGCGCCCCTGAGGCCCTCAGGGCACTACAGGGAACTGCATCCTCTTGGGGATGCAGGACCTACCCCCTCGGAACCTGAAACACCAGTGCCAGCAACACACAACTTAACTCCAAGTTGCCACTCACACCAGGGCTAGTGGGAGGGCCACCCAGTGGGCAGAGCGAACCTCGAGACTAGACAACCTGGTGGGAGGGGGGCAGAGCAGTCTGTGAGAGAACAGGAAGCAGTCTGTCAGAATGTAGTGAGGACGGAGAGCAGACGTGCCTCTAGCTGGGTCTGTGTAATGGTGACTCAGGAGCACAGGAGTCAGATTGCCAGCAAGGGCAAGCGAGTACCTCTGGGCAGGAGTAAAGACCCCAGGGACGGTACGAGGGAGCCCCACTGGGATCTAGGCATGTACAGGGCACCTGGACCCTAGGTCAAGCGCAAGTTTTAGACTGGCAAATACCTGCAGTAAACTAGGATAGGGGTTCGGACACTTACCTCCCCGCAGAGTCCGCACTGCCAGCCAAACGGACGGACTGCTGTCTCACGCCAGAGGGATCCCCAAAGTTCCAAATTTCGGGGTCTCAAAAGAGCAACCTGAGTCACTATCTGGCACTGGCAATACAGGGACCGGAACCAGCAAGCCGAGGGTCCATATGAGTAGAGACTGTTAAAGTTAACCTGGTGTGGTCTCCATCATTATACATCATACATCTCCCAGACACAGTCCTACCTACGGAGAGCCTACCACCATAGCTGCCACTATCACCATCCCTGGGAGTACCCACGTTGAGCAGCAGCGGTTCTCCATTCTTAACCGCAACCCACAGGTGGCGTCACGGACATTAACTCTATTATCCCCTGTAAATATCCCCCTTTTCTTAAGCGTACTCAGGGCACAGGACCGGGCAATGGCCGCCTGAAGTGACATTCCCGTTTGCAACCGCCCGGAACTGAGTACCCCCTTCCCTGGGCGACACAACCTCACTAGACAGGGAATTCTTCACCAAATAGGCACAGTAAAAGCATTGGCATAACTACCTATTGTGGAAGTCCATGCCCTAATCTGAAATATTGCTCAGTTTACCTTTGGTTTGTCTCCTAAACACCACGTTAAAATGACTACAAAAAGAGTCAGTTGTGCCGGTAAACATGAGAGTGGTGCAGCCATATAAATGATTGTGCAGCATATCACTAATTCTGTGAATACTGCCTCTTTAACAACTAGGAAGTAGTGAAGCCCCCACAGTTTGGAAAGCACTACATTGCTCATGACATGTTTTATGGATCGCTGTGAGCACAAGGTCATATTCATGGTGGAACAGTAAATGAAGATTTTTGGTACTCACTGTAAAATCTCTTTCTCGCAGCATCATTGGGGAACACAGGAACCGTGGGTCTGTCTCCACCTGGAGAATGACACTACTAATGCTTTAACAAAAAAGATTGGCTCCTCCTCAGCAGACTGTATCTCACCTGCAAACGCAAAACTGCCACACTATGCATTCTGGTAGGTGTCATTCTCTGAGCAGCCACCTGAGTGTCTCCAAGGAGCTTAGCCATGTCCCTTCCTGTAATCACTGTTCTGTGTCAGTGGCTGTAAGACAACTGGCTGCAGCAGAAGACTACCTGCTGTACTCTGCAGGAGGATAAAAGATTTCTACACCCCTTCCCTTATTTAAGTATCAGATCCTCAATAAGCTATGAGCAGAATGTAGAACTAATCAACAGTAGGTGAACCCCTATGTTCATTGTAGGGTTTCTATATGACTGATTGCTGTAGGATCATGCAATACAACCCGTGGACATGTGTGGCACTGCTTTTGAAAGAAGGCACCTATGTTTTTCTAACCTTGACTATCCCTTTCAATATTCTTTACCCTCTCTTGTTATAATGTTCTTTTTAAGATGGTGTAATTAAAAGGACTTATTTAGACATCAGTGATATTTCTCATCCGCAAAAAGTCAGTATTTCATTGGTGTTCTTGATCAGAATTTGAACAGTTTAGTCAGAGGGTTAAAGGGAACCTGTT
The DNA here is from genome assembly GCF_048569485.1 of Anomaloglossus baeobatrachus. NCBI lineage: Eukaryota > Metazoa > Chordata > Amphibia > Anura > Aromobatidae > Anomaloglossus > Anomaloglossus baeobatrachus. Next base: position 107,608,747 of record NC_134354.1, on the reverse strand, counting down.
ACCAAATTTGGTGACTATAAGCTGCGGCCACCACCAGTGGGTTCTTATATACAGCATTCTAGAATCTATATATATAATTGCCTTATTCTGTCTGTCTGTCTGTCTGTCTGTCATGCTCCAAAATTGTGTCCTTACGGTGACACAAAGCTGATTGGCCGCTGGGCTCGCCATGGCCCCGGCCCCCCACACGGATTGGCCTCTCGCCCTGGCTCTCTGCAGGCCCCGCCCCCCTCACGCAATGCACGCTCGCTCTGGCCCAACTGACACGGAGCTCCGACTCCCAGGTGAGTACACACACACACATCAGATCACACTCACTCTCACACACACCTCACACATCACATCCACACACTCACAACATCCTGGGATATCGCAGACATAACCTTGCGATGCTGGGATCTTGACGGAGCCCGTGAATGCTGGTAACCATTATACACATCGGGTAACTAAGGTCCCTTGGTTACCTGATGTGTATCATAGTTACCAGTGTACACCGGCTCCGTCACGATCCCAGTAGCGCCAGACATAACCTTGCGATGCTGGGATCTTGACGGAGGCCGTGAACGCTGGTAACCATTATACACATCGGGTAACTAAGGTCCCTTGGTTACCCGATGTGTATCATAGTTACCAGTGTACACCGGCTCACACTCACTCTCACACACACCTCACACGCACATCACATCGCATCCACATACTCACAGCATCCGGAGATATCGCTTGCTTCTCGGCCTCGATACTGTGCTGTTGTGACCTTCCAGGACCTGCCGGAGGATCACATGGCCAGAAGCATGTGGTATCTCCGGATGTTGTGAGTGTGAGCGTGGATGTGCGATATCGTCAGTGTGTGTGTGTGAGTGTATGCGATTGGGTGTGTGTGAGTGTATGCGATTGGGTGTGTGTGAGTGTATGCGATCGGGTGTGTGTGAGTGTATGCGATCGGATCTGTGAGTGTCGGCAGAGGAGCACGGCGTGCTGGAGGAGGCTGGGAGGAGAGAGGCTGATCTTGGGGAAGGCTGGGAGGGGGAGGCTGATGCTGGGGGAGACTGGGAGGGGAAGGCTGATGCTGAGGGAGGCTGGGAGGGGGAGGCTGGGAGGAGAGAGGCTGATCCTGGGGAAGGCTGGGAGGGGGAGGCTGATGCTGGGGGAGGCTGGAAGGAGAGAAGCTGATGCTGGGGGAGGCTGGGAGGAGAGAGGCTGATGCTGGGGAAGGCTGATGCTGAGGGAGGCTGGGAGGGGAAGGCTGATGCTGAGGGAGGCTGGGAGGAGGGAGGCTGGGAGGAGAGAGGCTGGGAGGAGAGAGGCTGATCCTGGGGAAGGCTGGGAGGGGGAGGCTGATGCTGGGGGAGGCTGGGAGGAGAGAGGCTGCTGCTGGGGGAGGCTGATGCTGGGGGAGGCTGGGAGCGGGAGGCTGATGCTGGGGGAGGCTGGGAGGAGAGAGGCTGATGCTGGGGGAGGCTGATGCTGGGGGAGGCTGGAAGGAGAGAGGCTGATGCTGGGGGAGGCTGATGCTGGGGGAGGCTGGGAGGAGGGAGGCTGGGTGGAGAGAGGCTGATGCTGGGGGAGGCTGATGCTGGGGGAGGCTGGGAGGAGAGAGGCTGATGCTGGGGGAGGTTGATGCTGGGGGAGGCTGGGAGGGGGAGGCTGATGCTGGGGGAGGCTGGGAGCACGATGGGGGGTGCGCAGCATGGGGGATGGAGCACATTTGGGAGTGCACAACATGGCAGATGGAGCACGTTTGGGACTGCGCAGCATGGCAGATGGACCACGTTTGGGAGTGCGCAGCATGGCGGATGGAGCATGTTTGGGAGTGCGCAGCATGGCGGATGGAGCACGTTTGGGAGTGCGCAGCATGGCGGATGGAGCACGTTTGGGAGTGCGCAGCATGGCGGATGGAGCACGTTTGGGAGTGCGCAGCATGGCGGATGGAACACGTTTGGGACTGCGCAGCATGGCGGATGGACCACGTTTGGGAGTGCGCAGCATGGCGGATGGAGCATGTTTGGGAGTGCGCAGCATGGCGGATGGAGCACGTTTGGGAGTGCGCAGCATGGCGGATGGAGCACGTTTGGGAGTGCGCAGCATGGTGGATGGAGCATGTTTGGGAGTGCGCAGCATGGCGGATGGAGCACCTTTGGGAGTGCGCAGCATGGCGGATGGAGCACGTTTGGGAGTGCGCAGCATGGCGGATGGAGCACGTTTGGGAGTGCGCAGCATGGCGGATGGAGCACGATGGGGGGTGCGCAGCATGGGGGATGGAGCACGATGGGAGGTGCACACCTCCCCCCAACACACACACACACAACACACCACACACACTGGGAACCACAAACACCGCCGTACACAGACACCCACACACACAGACAACGCTGCACACACACAACACCCAACACACAAACACCGCGGCATACATAAATATACGCACTTACCACGCAACACACACACATTGCACAAAACATACCTCCCCCCAAAACACACCACACCCACACAAACCGCGCAACACACACACACAACGCTACAAACACACAGCGCTCCACAAACAACGCAACACACGCAACACACATACAACACCGCTCTCACCCCCCGTCACACCCAGACAACACCCAGAACATGTACAGCGCCCTACACAAACACTTGGTAACTACATACAACAACATCTATATATATATATATATATATATATATATAACAAAAATCATACATTAACTACACAATACGTAAATTCTAGAATACCCGATGCGTAGAATCGGGCCACCTTCTAGTACTGTATATAAGAACCCAGGCCGCTATGTAGAGCGTAAAAATCACCTGAGCAGGGGAAATCAAAGTATTGTAGTGCGCATGCGCGGGACCTCAATGCTGGCCTGTGTGCATGACGTAGGACGCATTAAGTACCCAGGCTTATGAAGAAGGAGGACAAAGATGGCTGAAAGAGGAGGCCTCGGACCTGGAGAACGGAGACACCAATCTGACCAGTCGGCACCACACCGACCGTTTAGGTGAGTATTATAAAGTGATTTTTATGTTCTACACAGCGGCCTGTGTTCTTATATACAATATGTTAGAATGCTGTATATAAAAGCCCACAGGTGGAGGCCGCAGCTTATAGTCACCAAATCTGTTGACAGGTTCCCTTTAGTTTATACCATTTCAGTTTCAGCAATTTTTCTCATGTGCAAATAAAAACTGTTGAGGATTTCTCAAGCTTCGAATATAAAATAATCTGTAGAAAAAAAGGGGACAAAACACACATGGCATCTCAGTGTGGTCTAATTTTTTTCATGTACTCATACACTTGCATTGGCGAGTTTGAACCTTGACACTGATCAAAATCGAACATGTATCTGACCAACTGATCTGCAAAGAAACATACATGTGAAGAGTCACATGGAGTCTAATAGGTACAAGTTCTAGCTCTGAAAAACTGACATCTGAGTCCATACTGTTAGTGAACTCACAACTCAGGGATACCATTTTCATTAATTTTAAAGGGGTTGCCTACTACTACTACTAGGACAATACCTTCTGATTCCACGTTTCCCTCAGGCAATATTAAAAGCCTATACTCACCTCCGGTGCAGGTGTTGTTCCAGCGGTGCTACGGTTCGCGTTCCCGGGACTCACATGATGTTATGACGTCACATGAGCCCTGCGTTCAATCAGCTTCAGCTTCTGTCTCCCTGCCTGTGGACCAAATGAGTTAATCAATAGAAAGTGTGCGATGCAACTGTGCTCACTTCCTGTTGATAGCTTGTTTAGTCAGAAGGCGGGAAGACAGAAGTCGGAACTGATTGGATGCGGGGCTCACTTGACGTTAGAACATCACGTGAGCCCCGGGAACATGAATCGTGGAACCTGTAGAACTGCGCTGGTATGGGAGGTGAGTATATTCTTTTTTATTTTACTTAGGGGAAACATGTGGAATTAGAAGGGGTTGTCCTAGTAGTGGACAACCCCTTAAAGCTTTATGCAATGTAATGTATCCATCATAGATTATGTACAAAAAAAACAAACATAAAAAGATAGTTCATCAAGTTGCACCATAACCAAAAATAGTTAGATAATAATAGACTCCATTATAGTCAGTAGGATCCTTCTGCGATTTACTTCTATTATTTCACTGCTTCTTGTTGTTCTGTGGAATATACTATCTAGATAGCCTAGAGGATTTACCCTTATTTCAATAATGTATATTATTCATATGCTTTAAGTTGTCCACTTTGGAGGTTGCTGACAGTCCTCCGGGAGCTAGAAGTTCTCACACATCGAAATGAGTCACGGTATAATTTAGTTTGCGCCGTTATTAATTATATCGGTCCAAGTAAGCCAACATTTTAGAACTCTGTTGCACTGGGACAGACTGCTGAATACTTATTACATACGCTAGTCTGGTTCTTTTTATATTAATGCTAGGTGTAGTGGCAAGAGGCATTAATATTTTATCATATCTGTATTTATAAAGAATATATAGGTCAGTCCTGTTAAATACATGGTCCGTAGGGAATTTGTCACAAATCAGTTTTTGTGACTGTCAGCAGTTTTGAGATAATTGGTTGAAGCTCTTCTATGTAATAGAAGCTTATATAAATTGCATGTACATTATTTATCTATGACATATATACATATATCTCAAAAGCTCACACCTATGAGACGGCAATGCTACACCATAACAACTGGGGTTAATGTGCATCACACATACAGTGGGGAAAATAAGTATTTAATACACTGCCGATTTTGCAAGTTTTCCCACTTACAAAGAATGGAGAGGCCTGTAATTTTTATCGTATGTACACTTCAACTGTGACTGACAGAATCCCCCAGAAAATCACATTGTATGATTTTTAAATTTTTATTTTGTATTTTATTGCATGAAATAAGTATTTGGTCATCTACCAACCAGCAAGAATTCGGACTCTTACAGACCTGTTTGTTTTTCTTTAAGAAGCTCCTACTCTGCACTCATCATTACCTATATTAATTGCATGTGTTTGAACTCTTTACCTGTATATAAGACACCTGTCCACACACTCCAACTGCTCCACTATAGCCAGGACCAAAAAGCTGTCTAAGCTCAGGACACCAGGGACAAAATTGTAGACCTGCACAAGGCTGGTATGGGCTACAGGACAATAGGCAAGCAGCTTGGTGAGAAAGCAACAACTGTTGGTGCAATCATTAGAAAATGCATGAAACATAAGATGACTGTCAATCTTACTTAGTCTTAAGCGGGGTTTACACGCAACGACATCGCTAACGAGATGTCGTTGGGGTCACAGAATTCGTGATGCACATCCGGCCTTGTTAGCGACATCATTGTGTGTGACACCGCAGGAACGACCGTTAACGGTCAAAAATACTCACCATATCGTTGATCGTTGTCCAGTCGTTCCTATCCCGATTATCATTGCTGTTGCAGGACGTAGGTTGTTAGTCGTTCCTGCGGCAGCACACATTGCTACGTGACACCGCAGGAACGAAGAACAACATCGTACCTGCGGCCGCATGCAGTGAGGAAGGAAGAAGGTGGGCGGGATGTTCGTCCAGCTCATCTCCGCCCCTCCGCTTCTATTGGGCGGCTGCTTAGTGACGCCACATGAATCGCCCCCTTAGAAAGGAGGCGGTTTGCCGGCCACAGCGACGTCGCTAGGCAGGTAAGTATAGTGTGACGAGTGTTAGCGATGTTGTGCGCCACGGGCAGCGATTTGCCCGTGATGCACAACCGGTGGGGGCGGGTACGCTTGCTAGCGATATCGCTTGCGATATCGCTGCATGTAAATCCCGCTTTAGGCTTCATGCAAAATCTCACCTCATTGGGTAAGGATGATTTTGAGAAAGGTCAGGAATCAGCCCCAAACAGCACAGGAGGACCTGGTCAATGACCTGAAGAGAGCTAGGACCACAATCTCAAAGATTACCATTAGTAACACACTACGCCATCATGGATTAAAATCCTGTGGGGCTCGCAAGGTCCACCTGCTCAGGCCAGAACATGTTCAGGCCCATTTGAAGTACGACAGTGACCATTTGGATGATCCAGAGGAGGCATGGAGGAGGAGACCAAAATAGAACTTTTTGGTATCAAGTTCACTTGCCATGTTTGGAAGAAGGAGAAGGATGAGTGCAACCACAAGAACACCGTTCCAACTGTAAAGCATGGGGATGGAAACCTCATACTTTGTGGGTGCTTTTCTGCAAAAGGGACAGGACGACTGCACTCTATTGAGGAGAGGATGGATGGGGTCATGTATCACAAGATTTTGGCCAACAACCTCCTGCCTACAGTAATAGCATTAAAGATGGGTCGTGGCTGGGTCTTCCAGCATGGCAATGACCCAAAACACACAGGTATAGCAATTAAAGAGGGACTCAATAAGAAGCATTTCAAGGTCCTGGAGTGGGCCAGCCAATCTCCAGACTTGAATCCAATAGAAAATCTTTGGAAAGAGATGAAACTCAATGTGGCCCAGCGAAAACTCTGAAACCTGAAAAATCTGGAGATCTGTATGGAGAGTGGGACAAAATGCCTGCTGCAGTGTGTGTAAACTTCGTCAAGTTCTACAGGAAACATTTGACCTCTGTAATTGCAAAAAAAGGTTTCTGTAGCAAATATTAAGTTCTGTTTTTCTATTGTATCAAATACTTATTTCATGCAACAAAATGCAAATCAATTATGGTATTTAAAAATCATACAATGTGATTTTCTGGATTTTTTTTTTATTCTGTCTGTCACAGTTGAAGTGTACCTACAATAAAAATGACAGACCTCTCCATTCTCTGTAGGTGGGAAACCTTCAAAATCGGCAGTGTATCAAATGCTTATTTTCCTCACTGTAGGGGAGGAAGATGGAAGACATCCTAGTGGTATTTGGTGCATTGGTTGAGCAGTCACATTTTGTTGTTGCTGTGGTTATATACTGTAATAACTACACGGAAGTCACAGAACCGTATACATATTTGTTGGGAGAGAATTCATACAGTACTAAGGCAGACTAGTTTGAAAATGTATTAGTTTTCTGTCCTCATAAAAGTCCTATTGGATAAATTACAGTGCCTTGCGAAAGTATTCGGCCCCCTTGAATTTGTTGAGAATGAGACTCAAGCGGTCTCTCAGGATCTGACTGCTGTTCCAAATTATAAAGTCATGAGTGCACACGAGACTAAAATAACGGACTACGAGTCAGTTAGAACTATCTCCATGACAGACGCTGAGCAACTGGCTCTCTTTATTGTTTGAAACTTTATACAGTTCAGGAGAAGTAAGGGGTGTAGACAAAGTATAGTCCAATCAAGTATCGCCGGCTGGACTCAGGACGTATAGGAATTTGCATAATCTCTGTTGGATTGGTCAGTCTAAACTTTAGAAATTCTCCCTTGTTCATCATCTTGGGTGTAGACAGGATGTGGCAGCCATCTTCAAATTACATGTGCTGGTATATACTGTGTTAAGGAAAATCACTAAATATGCAATATACATATATACGTGTTAGTAAGAAACAAAAGCATTCATAAATATGTGTGTTAGTTTACATCTACTAAACTATATACCTGAGTCTATGAAATGGCTGAATTAAGTATTTCTGGTTACTTAATTCTTATCCCCAACAAATTTTTCAACCTTTTCACACATATCAGGCTTCAAACATAAAGATAAAAATTTGAAATTTTATGGTGAAGGTGTTGAAGTGGGACACAATTGTGAAGTTGAACGATATTTATTGCTTATTTTAAAGGAAGGACAACATCTGCAAGGCGTTTGTATCTTCTTACTATGTTTGTGTGAATTTCCTCCCACACTCCAAGGGCATTCTGATTAGGGAATTAAGATTATGAGGCCCAGTAGGGACAGTGGTGATAATGTCTAGTACAGTGCTGTGGAATTAATGGCGCTACATAAGAAAAGCATAATAATAATTGGTTTCCTTGGATTTCATATTAATAATCATATACTATGGTGCTGGTGAGGAAGTTCTTGATTAGCTGTCAGGCTCTATAAGTTCTAATTAGTACAGTCATAAGAAAAAGAAAGTACTTTTATTTAACTCTTGTTCTACATATGAAATAATAAAAAAAACCCTGGCCCTTACACGATCTTAAAATTAGATAAATATAACTTCAGATGAGAAATATCACACCACAAATCACACCGTCTAATTTTTATTTTTACAAAAGATAAAAGCAGCATTTGAAACATTAAGCACACCCCTGCTTCTTCCATACGAATTAAAGCAGCCAGGCACTAACAAACGTTCTTGACTTATCCACAAGTGTCACTGTCTCTAAAAAGGCAGACGTTTTGGCAGCTTCCTAAAACATTTAGGTGTACCAGAAAGGAAGGACTTCAGCAATGGTCTTAGAGATGCAATTATTGCTGAACATTTTCCCAGTAACCAGAATATACAAAGCTCAAATAAATAAATAAAAACCCCAAGAGCTACAGCTCAGACCCTAAAGGCATCAATTAGCATGTTAAAAATTGTTAAGTCCATGAGAGTGCAATTAGAAAAAGATTGAACAATTATGACTTGTTTGGAAGGGTTGCCTTGTGAAAGCTTATTCTAAAAAAAAAAAAAATTCCTTTATGGCTAAAGTTTGCAAAGCTGCATCTGAACAAACTGCAAGAGAAGTTAAAGGGAACCTGTTACCAGTTTTTTGGTCTATAAGCTGCGGCCACCACCAACGGGCTCTTATATACAGCATTCTAACATGCTGTATATAAGAGCCCAGGCCGCTGTGTAGAACATAAAAAGCACTTTATAATACTCACCTAGAAGGTCGCTCCGGTGCCAACAGTCAGATGAGTGGCGCCATTCTCCGGGACCGGCGCCTCCTCTTTCGGCCATCTTTTTCTTCCTCCTTCTGAAGCCCGTGCGCATGACGCGTCCTACGTCATACACACAAACCGGTATTGAGGTCCTGTGCAGGCACACTTTGATCTGCCCTTAGCAAGGCAGAGCAAAGTATTGTAGTGCGCCTGCGCGGGACCGGCGAGTGTGTATGACGGAGGATGCATCATGCACAGAAGCTTCAGAAGGAGGACGAAGATGGCCAAAAGAAGAGGCGCCTGCAACAACGGAGACGCCCATCTGGCCCAACGCCACTGTAATGCGACTGTTTTTTATGTTCTACACAGCGGCCTGGGCTCTTATATACAGCATGTTAGAATGCTGTATATAAGAGTCCAGTGGTGGTGGCCACAACTTATAGGCCGAAAAACTGGTGACAGGTTCCCTTTAAGAGAAGAACTAACCCGAATTGAAGTTGAAAGGAATGGGGAAAAACAATATAACTTCAGTGTGCGAATCGATAAATAGATATAATCACTATGAAATAAAAATACAAAGCAGGTAGTATTCTTGAGAAATTCTTAGAAATGGGTGACTTGCTCAAAAAATATGACATTTATGACATAATGTTCAATAAACAGGAAGGTGCAGCAGACCGGTGCATTCTTACAATAGCATTTTCGAGAGCTGTCTGTTACTACGCATCATATCTAACCTCCGTGGGAAATGGACTAATAATGACACCTTGAGAACTGGGAATGAGAGACAGTACAGAGAATTGTCTCTATCTACACTCAATAATCCTCTAAACATGCACGTCTGCAAAATAGACAAAACAAAGCCAAAGAGTCGAATGTGTTTAATTAGAAACTGTGACGTGATTGTAAATGTCACTATTATTTACTGCATCTAGTCTCAAGCTTTATCTTGACAGTTTATTTTTGTCTTCGGGTTCGGTTGTCAACAATCTTGTATCGAAAATGTATTTGTGAAGGTAAGGGACAAAGATGGGAGAAACAAGTCAAATGTCAAATCAAAGTCTGTTTTGAAGAATCCATTCTTGTGAATGGGTCACTGATGAGTACCTGCACATAGGATATTCTACTCCTGGAACCCCCCAACAATCAGTTGAAGTCTGGGACAAATCAGGCATCAACTTTCCTGTAGTGCCTCTAATTGGAAAATTAAGCATAAGGCTATATGCCCACGTTGCGTTGTCCCTGCAGAAATTTCTGCAGCGGTTTGAACAGCACACGTGCGCTTCAAATCGCTGCAGAAACACTGCGTAATGAAAAGCCAATTTCATACGCTTTGGATGCAGCCCCTCCCATAGACAGAGCGGGGGCTGCATCCAAAGCGCACAAAAGAAGTGACATGTTGCTTTTTAGAATGCAGCGATTTGGCAGCATGCAAATCGCTGCGTTCTAAAACGCAACATCCGCATGGATTATGCACAATCTTCATACATTGTGCTGGGGACACAGGACACATGCAGTTACGCTGCAGTGCAGAACGCAGTGTAACTGCATGCAATACGCACACATGGGCACAGAGCCTTACACAGTTACCATTGAAATAAACAGGCTGTCAGGACAATGCACAGACATGCTGGGACCTCCACAGCATGAGTTGCTAGGTGTAGCCTATGTTTGCTATGACTCCTATATGGGAGTCCTAAATGGGTGACCCCCCTATATTAACTCAGAATTTTCTTGTGGGGCATAATGGTTTCTAAACCAGACAATTCCTTATTGTCTATAGGCACATGATATTCCAACAATGTGACTGTAAGATAGCGAGAGACAGGGGGTTCCTATACTGTCCCTCACGCTAGGGGACCCTAGGCTATCCCTAACCTCCGGATTACCCATGATGGTGAAGATGCCAGAATCCTGTGCCTGGCTATTCTACTGACCAAAACTAAACTGTTTACCCACCCAGGGAAGGAAGGGGCAGGAGCGTGGTAGAAACACATATTAAAACAGGCAGGGAAAAAAACAAAACTCAGACACACTGCAAACTCACAACAAGTAAGAGACTAAGGAGAAAAGCAAGAGAACGAAGGCAGCAACAATAGGACAACAAGAGTTAACCTCACAACTACTCACAGCAACAAAGTACTACAACCAACAGTAAAGGGTGCTTTACACGCTGCAACATCGCTAACGATATATCGTTGGGGTCACGGTGTTTGTGACGCACATCCAGTGTCGTTAGCGACATTGCAGCATGTAACACCTCTGAGCGACCTAAAACGATCGCAAAAGAGGTAAAAATCGTTGGTATTGGAGATGTCGCTCCAACACCAAAAATCGTTGACAGGTTTGTAGCAAGGTTATTTGTCGTTCCTGCGGCAGCACACATCACTATGTGTGACACCGCAGGAACAAGGAAACTCACCATACCTGCATCCCGCCGGCAATGAGGAAGGAAGGTGGGTGGGATGTTTGGCCCGCTCATCTCCGCCCCTCCTCTGCTATTGGGCGGCCACTTAGTGACGTCGCTATGACGCCGAACGAACCGCCCCCTTAGAAAGGAGGCGGTTTGCCGGTCACAGCGACGTCGCTAGGCAGGTATGTGTGACGGATGTAAGCAATGTTGTGCGCCACGGGCAGCGATTTTCCCGTGACGCACAACCGACGGGGGCGGGTATGCTCGCTAGCGATATCGGTACCGGTATCACAGCGTGTTAAGTACCCTTTAGTCTAGATCACAACAGCTCAACAGACCAGTATAGAGAAGCTATAGCTGGCATTAAAGGAAGTGTCCAACCAGCATATATTGGTGCCGAGAGAATGTGGCTGGCTCCTAAACAGCATATGATCAAAGCAGATTAATAAGCAGATAAGCAGGGATTAAGGGGTACTTTGCACGTTGCGACATCGCTACTGCAATATCATTGGGGTAAAATCAAAAGTGACGGACATCCGGCGCCAGTAACGACGTCGCAATGTGTAAAGCCTAGATGCACCGATAAATGATTGCAAAAGTGTCGTAAATTGGTGATCTGTGTAGTGTCGGACATTTCCATAATGTCGCACCAATAGGAGATACGATGTTGTTCCTCGTTCCTGCGGCACATCGCTGTGTGTGAAGCCGCAGGAGCGAGGAACATCTCCTTACCTGCCTCCACCGCCAATGCGGAAGTAAGGAGGTGGGTGGGATGTTTACATCCCGCTCATCTCCACCCCTCCGCTTCTATTGGCCGCCTGCCGTGTGACGTCTCTGACGCCGCACGACCCGCCCCATTAGGAAGGAGGCGGGTCGCCAGTCAGAGCAACGTCGCAGGGCAGGTAAGTGCGTGTGAAGCTGCCGTAGCGATAATGTTCGCTACGGCAGCTATCACAAGATATCGCATGTGCGACGGGGGCGGGTACTATCGCGCTCGGCATTGCTATCATCGGCTAGCGATGTCGCAACGTGCAAAGTACCCCTAACTCTTGCTAGCCTGCCTATGAACTACAAATATATGGGTCAATGCCAAAAGCTGCCTGCCCTGATCACAGACTTCAGAGAAGTTAGCAGGCAGAGTGCCAGAATCTGTAGTCTCCACAGATCCTGACTCCACCATGACAGTTGGCGATGTTTGTAAAAACCTCCTTGTGACATAAGCCTTGAAAGAGTGTAATTCAAAGAGACTTTTAAATATAGAATTCCCCTTTAAGCCAACATAATAATGACTATTGTCCATAATTTGGTAATTAGGTGATGATAACTTCAAATATGTTTTTTTGGTTTTTGCCTAAAATCGGTGTTAGGTGACTTCATGCCCCCGATTGTAACTTATGACATATTCTGAGATCAAATCTTCAGATCATAAATAAATTAGTCTATGACGCAGACTCTGAAAACTTTAGATGATTGTTTTAACCCATTAACCACATCAGCATCTTACAGAATGTGTTATTGCATATCAAAGAGCCCCCTTCTTCTTCATGCTTCACTAATAATCGTCTTCGCAAACTGCTCAACTCTCAATTTTCTTAGCAAGCACATATCTCATTCTATCCCTCCAGCAATGTCAGTGTTATTTTAGCTTGTCTACGTGTCAGCCATTGGCTTCTCTGATCGTTATGTTGATATTTTCCCAAAGTGTAACTCTATCTTATCTGAAATCACCCGGCTGAACTTGAAGCAGCAACAAAGTTGAATGTGTCTTGACTGAACCGTAACACTAGATGGAAAAATACTACAGAACGCATCATAGTATTTATGATATTAACTTTTTTGGCGTGCATCTATCCCGTTGGAATTGAGTGACTTGACTATCTCTCAGCCATATAGACTTCATAGAGAGCCACTGCATGGATGATTGACTGCTGCTTTATTTCAGGCTGCTTTCACACATCCGGTTTTTGCAGTGCGGCACAATACGGCGCTTTGCAGAAAAAACGCATAGACTTTGCATTTTTCCGCATAGATTTGCATTAGCGCCATATTGTGCCGCATGGCCTTGCACTGTGTCCGTTTTTTGCCGGATGCGGCATATTTAGCCCATGCGGCGGCCGGATGGAACGTTGCCTGACACGTTTTTTTTGTGCGGCAAAAAAACTGCATCGCTCCAGATCCGGCGTGATGCGGTGCGATTTACAATTCAAGCCTATGGACGCCTGCGGCAAAAATCGGATACGGCCGCCGGATACGGTTTTTGCACTGCGCATGCTCAGTATCAAGCCGCATCCATCAAAAAACGGACGGGCCGCATGGAAAAACTTATGCAATGGATCCGTTTTTTTCACCGCATCCGTTGCATAGGTTTTTGAGCCGCACTGCAAAAACCGGATGTGTGAAAGCAGCCTCAGTGGAGTTAATGCAGCAAAAAAGGTCAACAGTCTTACCTGCCCAGGTCACAGAAACGAATGCACTAACAGGACGCAGCAATAAAGATGGAGGCACCACAGGTGCAAATACTGAAGAGAAAAAATATTTTTACCGCTTTCAAGTACAATATATGGCAGAATGAATGGTGCCAATCAAAAGTTCAACTCGTCTCGCATAAACAAGCCCTCATATGGCTATATTGATGGAAAAATAAAAAAGTTATGATTCTTCTTGGAAGAAATGGAGGAAAAGATGAAAAACGGAAAATCGCCGGGTGGCGAAGGGGGATAAGCAATACACAATTACACAATGTATTCCCTCCACTATGAAAAATGCTTCAAGCTATAAAGAATGCAGAGGTCATAACACTTTCTGGTCTTGTTTTCAAATGTCATTTTTTTTGTCTTTTTTTATTGTACAGTCTAAATAAAAGCCTATTTATTGCAGGGTTGGTAAAGATTATATAATTATGTATATAAAACATATTTTGTATCAACATAGTTTTTCTCAGTTTTTCAATTTACCAAATTCTTAGCAGTATCCAAGTATATCAGAAAATCTGTCACGCAGCAAGTCTGCAATTGCAATGTGTTTGCAGAGCAACGTATACAAAGTGCTGAATGCCCCCAGAGCACAAGGTGACAGCTGTCATCAGGAAGGTGTTGCCCTCACCGGACAGAGGCAACAGGAATGTTTTGCTGTTTTTACTAGTTTCTCCAGTTTGTGCTATTCACACTTTTTGTTTTAGTTTTGTAAACATCAGTGTTAGGCCTCTTTCACACGTCCGTGAAAAACCATGCACGTTTTTCACGGACATGTTAGAGGTGCGTTTTGCCCTCCGTGAGCCGTGTTTATGGCCTACGTGTGTTCTCCGTGCCTCATCCGTGATAACACACTCAGAACGGGAACTTTCTGTTCACCTGTCCCTGGCGTTGCTGTCCGTGGTGCTGATCTTCGGTCTCCGGTCCTGCCGACTCCCCGCTGCTGCGGTTTCCGGACGCAGTGAAGTGAATATTCAGTGAGCATAATGAGCGGCGGTCGGAAGCAAGTGACAGCAGCGGCAGAGACAGCAGGGCTGGAGAAGGTGAGTACAGTTTTTTTTTATTTTCTCAAACACGTGTGTTTTCTCCGGCGCGTGTCACACAGAACACTTCCGTGTGGTCCTTTTGTGTTCCATGTGACACCTGTGATGCCGGAGAAAAACGGACATGTTGCCGTGAGAAACACACGGACACACATATGTACAGAATGGACACATGTTCCGTGCGTAAATACATACGTGTGTCCAACTCCATTTGAAAACATAGTCCTACGTGTGTACGTGTCTCTGGTACATGAGGAAACGCACCAGACACGTACCGGAGGCACGGACGTGTGAAAAAGGCCTTAGACTGTATTTTCGGTCTGAGTGCTCTCTATGGAAAAATTGGTCAGCACTCGAACCGATAGTATTAGATGGGCAGTTCAGATTCCCATTTTTTTTTTTTTTACAATGTCGGATGTCAGTATGAAAAAAAATAACAGCATGCATTAGTCTCTTCAGGATTTTGGATCAAGTGTATGGGTGTGCAAAAAAAAAACTTGGATCCCATATGGATCAATCATATAGCGTCCGATGGATACGTTGCCATTAATAACATAGGAAACTGTTTTTGGTCTTGTAAATTCATTTTGCTTCTGATGAATAAAACCAAATGTAAAATGAATGACAATACAGATGACATACGGATGACAATACTAATATAAAATCATCCATTTTTTCTGGATGAAAATCAAAAAATGTTTATATTCTCATTTCTCATTCTCATAGCCGACAGCAAAAGTGTATAAAAGATTATCCAGTTTTCATAAGAAAAAAAATGATATTTTATCATCCATGAGTAGAGTTGAGCGGATCGGCTATAATCCGGGTCCGACGGATCCGGATCGGGTTGCCGGCGAAGTCCGGATCTGATCCGGAATCCGCGCCTATGTAAATGAATGGGGAGTCGGATCCGGGACGAGAGAGAGAGAAAGAGAGAGAGAGAAAAAACAAAACAAAAAAAACCTGAAAATTGGGGTGTGCACTATTATTTGGCCCCTTTAAGTTAATATTTTGTAGCGCCAACTGCTTTTTTATGTATCTCAAAACATCCCACCCTCCTATGATGACTGTCCACTCTTTATGTCCATAACTCATAGTTTGTGAGCCCCAATGCAAAATCTTTAACAAAGCCCACAACTATCACAGATCTTTAACCCCTTCAGCCCCGGGGCACTTTCCGTTTTTGCTTTTTTTGTTTTTTGCTCCCCTTCTTCTGAGAGCCGTAACTTTTTTATTTTTCCGTCAATCTTGCCATATGAGGGCTTGTTTTTTGCGGGACAAGTTGTACTTTTAAATGAAACCATAAGTTTTACCATATGGTGTACTGGAAAGCAGCAATAAATTCCAAGTGTGGAAAAACTGCAAAAAAAGTGTGATGGCACAATAGGTTTTGGGATATTTTATTCACGGTGTTCACTATATGGTAAAACTGATGTGTGGGTGTGATGCCTGAGGTTGGTGCAAGTTTGTAGACACCAAACATGTATAGGTTTACTTGTATCTAAGGGGTTAAAAAAAATTCACAAGCTTGTCCAATAAAAGTGGCGCATGTTTTGCGCCATTTTTCGAAAACCGTAGAGTTCTCATTTTTTGGGATCTATGGCTCAGTGACGGCTTATTTTTTGCGTCTCGAGCTGTCGTTTCTAATGGTACCATTTTTGCGCAGATACTACATTTTGATCGCCTGTTATTGCATTTTGCGTAAAACTTGCGGCGACCAAAAAACGTAATTTTGGCGTTTGGAATTTTTTTGCCACTATGCCGTTTACCGATCAGATTAATTGATTTTATATTTTGATAGATCGGGCATTTCTGAACGCGGCGATACCAAATATGTGTATATTTATTTTTTTAACCCTTTAATTTTCAATGGGGGAGAAAGGGGGGTGATTTGAACTTTTAGGTTTTTTTGTTTTTTTTTATTTTTTAAAACTTTTTTTAACTTTTTTTATTTTATTTTACTAGTCCCCCTAGGGGGCTATAGCGATCGCTCTTATCTATCTGCTGATCACAGCTATACAGCTGTAAACAGCAGATTCAGTCATTTCCTGTTTCTCTCTGCTCCCGGCCGTGGGAAAACGAAAGTGAAACTTCATAGTTGCAGGCGTCATCACATGACCCTGTGCTACGATGGCAACCACCGAAAGTCACGTGATCACTCACGTGACTTCCGGTG
Source organism: Anomaloglossus baeobatrachus (assembly GCF_048569485.1). Taxonomy (NCBI): domain Eukaryota; kingdom Metazoa; phylum Chordata; class Amphibia; order Anura; family Aromobatidae; genus Anomaloglossus; species Anomaloglossus baeobatrachus. Next base: position 107,591,883 of record NC_134354.1, on the reverse strand, counting down.
GGGGCGGCGGTAAGTGAAAATCTTCACCGCGCATATATACATCTCCCTGCCAGACTTTGGCAGCGAGATGTAAGGGGTTAATGTTACGGGTGGAATGCGATTCCACTCGTAACATGTAGGCACACATGTCAGCTGTTGAAAACAGCTGATATGTGTGCCGATCCACGCCGCCTGCCCGCGGCAGGGGGCGGGGCTTAACGGGACACGCTCCATGATGGATATATCCGTCCATGGTTGTGAAGGGGTTAAAAGGAATCTGTCAGCAGGACTTTTCCCCCAAATAACTTTACATGGCCAGTCTATTCCTCTGTTACTGAAAAATCTGCGTTTGAATTGACATGTAAATGAGACTGAAGAGCTGTGGTAGATTTGAAGCCTCTGTCACTCAAGCTCTATTCCCCTTCTGTGCTGCCTCCTCCTGCTTAATTGATGGCTCCTGTCCCTGAAATCACACAGCATAGAGGCTATGGCTATGACGGCACTTTGCGTCGTCCTACTTGCAGTTCTAAACGCACGTTTTTACCTTAATTGATTTGGCCAAAGTTGCCTTTTCCAGAAAATTAGCGCTAAAAACGCATGCGTATTTACCGCGTTTCAGATGCGTTTTCAGCGCTTTTTACCTGCTTTTTCACCTGCGTTTTGATAGATGCGTTTTGAACATCAAGACACTGCTAAATAAAGTTTACACAGTCAAACAGAATGAAAAAAGAGAAAAATAACCTATACATATATATTTTGTGAATTAATAATGAAAAAAGTTATATTTCATGAAATTATAGCGGTTTTATAATATTTAATGCTAAAATAGCAAGCAAATCATAATTTTCTTTAATTTAATTGTCGGATTATGTGTGTGTGTAAAGGGACATATGATTCCATTAATTTAATGTTAGAAAAGCATGCGTTTTGTTTGTCCAAAACGCATGTTTTCTGCACCTAAAAAGCAGGTAAAACGCAGGAAATTTGAAGTTTCTTGGTTTTTGCCATTTCTCATTGACTTCAATGTTAGCAAAACGCTGCAGAAATGGCAAAAACAATTGACATGCTGCTTCTTTGAACGCATGGTTTTTGCCACAAAATATGTAAATTAAACGCAGCGTTTTAAAACGCAAAGTGCGGTCTAGAAATCTACATTTTCCATAGACTATTATGGAAAAGCAAAACGCATGCCTTTTGGCATGAAAACGCTGCAGTTCAAAACGGACCTAAAAAGCAGCTGAAACACAGGTGGAAACGCAAAGTGCGGTCATACCCTATCAGTGAAGCAGGAGAAGGCGGCACTGTCTGAAGAATAGAGCTGGAGTGACTCAGGCTTCAGATTTCCTATAGCCTTTCAGACTCATTTGCATATCAATTAAAATGCTGATTTCTCAGTAATGGAAGAATAGACTGGCTATGTAAAGGTATTACTGGACTTGTCTTCAAACAGCTAAAAAACGGGGAAATTCTGCCGAGAGATTCTCTTTAATAGTAGTGATCTTCTCATGTGGACCAAAAAGATGTTTTTGGCTAGAGGTGCCCGGTTGTGACTGTAGTCCCGGCACGTACTAGAGGTATACCCCTGCTATGATCTCTTTAGGAGGCATATAAGAGCAGCAAAAGAGGTGAGGGAAATCCTCATAAAACGGACTTCCCTCTGGATACTTTCAGACTTTGGATACTTTCTGCAACAAATTTGATGGATGACCATACCCTTACATTATAGGTTTAACAAATTAGAGCAAGTTGTAGTGCACATAGAGCTACATGCTGGAAGCAGACCTCATGTTGAACATTTTTGCTATTCTTTGTGAGACAAACTCCAAGAAAGCACTGGAAAACTCCATTGTGCCTAGTGTTGTTACACTTCACCCTCCCTGGAGGAGTATTTATTTTTTTGCCTTAGTTCCATGTTAGTATTTTTTAGGTTGAAGATTAGGGTCCATAGTGTATCTGCAGTCTTAGCACAACGAGACATTTCCGCTCTGCCGATATTTTTGTTTTTGTCCAATAGTGTCCACAAATCGTAGATATTTTTAGTCTCAGGTGACCAAATCATTCCTAGTAGACAGCTTTGGTTTAACAGCAACCATTAATGTTAATAGCTTGTCTATGAGTGCAGCGCTTCTCCAAACTCCCAGAGGAAACAACTTATTAGTATAATTCCTGAGTTCTGCACTTTGGGTTTTCCTAGTATGTAGCCGTGTTAAAATCACAGATTGCCATTTTCTTTCCTCAGGGATGAACATAAATGCAGGAGAATAAATCTTACGTCGTTACTTATTATGAGCTATGCTCCAATGCTGTTCTCTCTAAAGGGTAATTAAAATGGAAAATTTCTATGTGTTCCATCATCTATGGGTAATCTATGGATACATTACTAAATAACTATTGATCACAGTAAATTCCCACAAAGCAAATATTCATATAATTATTTGTTAGGAATTTGAGTACTTGTAGGTCTCTTTCATTTATTGTGATATTAAAAATCCATTAGGAGAGGTATCTTTTGGAATCTATTTAGAATGGTGGTAAGTTATGGAGATTTATCATACTGGTAAATTATATGTTAGCCATTTATTCTAAATAGTACATTGTGCTCACTAATGATATTACCTGGAAACCTTACAGAACACATACACTCTCCAACTTGTCTCAAAAATCTATATAGTCTACTCTAGTGGTTCCCAAGCTTTCTGACCTTGAGATCCACATTCAGCTCTGAGGGAGGTCACAAGCCACAATCAGCTCTGAAAGGGGGTTATGAGCCACATTTAGCTCTGATAGGGGGTCACAAACCACATTTAGCTCTGAGAGATGGTCACGAGCCACATTCAGCTCTGAGAGAGGGGTCACGAGCCACATTCAGCTCTGATAGAGGGGGTCACATGCTACATTTAGCTCTGAGAGAGGGTCACATACCACATTGAGCTGAGAGAGGCGGTCACAAACCACATTGAGCTCTGAGAGGGGGGTTACAAGCCACATTCAGCTCTGAGAGGGGGTCACGAGCCACATTAAGCTCTGAGAGGGGGGTCACAAGCCACATTCAGCTCTGAGAGGGGGTCATGACCACTTTTAGCTCCTGCTCCTCACCGTAGTGACACCAAGAGCCCCCATTACCAGTATAATTACAGCCAAAGCTTTTCCACAGAAATAACCACTCTGAAGCAGTATACCAATATCCAGGGGTTCCTAGTTTACCTCCATTCAGCTCTGCTCTTCTGTGTGGGGCTACTTATGTACCGCCCCTGCAGCAGTCGGACTGCTCGGATCCAGGGTTGCTGTGGCTCGATGGTCACCGGAACCGGGGGCTTGCAGCCACTCAAAAATAAAGGGGGGTTATTTACAGGGGATAAGTGTTCATGACACCACCCATGGTTCGCGGTAAGGGGAGTACCGCCGCTGCCGATGGGAGTACCCGGGGAGATGGAGTCTACAGTAGTCGGGGGCAGTGGCGGGAGCTGGCATGGCCCTGTCGGCCATCATCACGTGCTTCTTGACCTCTAGGGCATACCAGCCCCGCACCCCGTAATGACGGGTATAGGAAACCAGGTCACCTGGTTCCAGGTTCCTGTCGGGGTGTCCCCTAGGGAGGTGTTCGGCTACATCCCTTCTGGAAACGAACACCCCAGTGGCAAGGCCCGGCTCGTCAATGAACCCCCAGCCCTTAATGGGGTCAAAGCGCGCCACTTGGCCATGGTACCGCGGACCTCTGACCCGGTAGGTGGCGTTCCTCAGGTGTTCCTTCTCCCGGTTGGTGTGCACGGCGAGTTCCCGCCGACGCTGCTCCCTGTTGGCAATCTCTGTGTGCAGCCGTTGCTGCTGTCTTTCCCAATAGGGGGCGCTGATGTCAGGCTCCGCTTCCTCTATGGGAACTGGCTGTAAATGGACTCCTGCGGCCCTGGCGTCTACCAGGAGGCCGCGCGGCGGTGGAACCGGCATCTCAACACGCTCCGCCTCCGCTGTGGTAGGTAAAGAAACCGGCTGTTCCACAGTCGGGAAAGCAGAGTCCGGGTGCTCCGTACTGAGGAACAGCCCAGTGATGCAGCCGGGTCTGGACGGGCCGATGATGGGATCGGAAACATTGCGGCCTGGTCTGGTGAGGCCGGAGGCATTGCGGACTGCTTGCTTTCTACTGGGGTTGGAGGTTCTGCTGCCGGTGTTGGGGGTAGTGGCTCGGTGTCCGCCGAGGGTGAGGGTGACGGTGCCTGGGTGATCACGGTGGCCGGGGGCAGACCGAATCCCGCAGCCGGGTCAACCGGGACTGGGTAGCTGCTTACCTGCTCCACGCGCGGGGCCTCCATCTCACGGGCCCGCACCGCCACAGCTAGACTCCTCATTTCCTTCCTCCAGTGGTCCAGTATGTAGAGGAATTGCGTCCGCATCCTCATGCAGAGCTGCTCGGTCTCTTCGTCAATCCAGGTCGCGGTCCCAGTAGCAGCACGCTCCGGTGACCAGTCCCTTGCTGCCGCTATCTTGCCTCTGCAGGTTCCAGGAACTTTATGGGCAGAGTCCTGGTGTCCCTGCTCCACTTTCGCTGTTACATCCCATTACGCCACCTTGGTTTTCGGCTGCCAGCTCTCCAGCATCCGGCTGCGCTCTCTGGACGAGGGGTGGAACTTCAGTTTCACGCTCTTTTGGCGGGTAAGATGGTGTTTAGGCGCCAAATATGGCAGAAAATGGCGGGAACCGAATTTTGACACCACAGCTCGGATTTTTCAAGGCACACGTCACTCAGGTTAGTGGGCCCAGTCCGATCCTGTTTGTGACGCCAATGTTTTAGAGGTGTACCACCCCTCACAGCAGTCGGACTGCTCGGATCCGGGGTTGCTGTGGCTCGAGGGTCTCCGGACCTGGGGGCTTGCGGCCACTCGAAAATAAAGGGGGGTTATTTACAGGGGATAAGTGTTTGTGACGCCACCCGTGGTTCACGGTAAGGGGAGTACCGCCGCTGCCGATAGGAGTCCCCGGGGGAGATGAAGTGGGGCAGCCAGATGACGTTCCTTCCCTCCACAGGTAGGGGTGGCCCCGGGACTCTGGATGGTGGAGGTGTAGGGAAGCGTGGTGCAGGCTACGCGGGTAGGACGCAGAAGAGAGCAGCGTACTCACTCAGGCCGTGTGGGTGTTGGTGCGACCATTAAACAGACTCTGACACAGGAGTAAACCAAGTCTCTGGGTACCGCTGCCACTCTAGGGGAGCTCGTCCGGGAATCCGTCCCCCTTGGTATTGCTGGTGGACTGTAACCTGCCTCCATGCACTTGTTTTTAGACATTTCTGAGTGATCCCTCAGCCTGGAGCTGTCGGGGTCCCGCTCCCTATAATTAAATAGAGAAGCTGTGCTCTCGATGGCTGACACTTGGGATTTCAGTGGTCCGCGTAAGCTGGAAAGCCCCATCCCCCCTTGTTGTGTTGGTGCCTTCGATCTCTGAGCTCTTGGGGAAAGTTCATAAAGAGACTATCCTTCACAGGTTAATTATCAAGTTGTGTGAAGCTACGCCCTGATCTGGAGTCCAGTACCCTGCCGTGCTCGGTACCAGTCCAGATACTAGATTTTCCGGGGCCGACCGTTCTCCAAAACTAAGTCTGGGCACCCTTCTCCAATACCCTGCGACCGGGTCTCCGACTCCTCCGGTCCCAGACCACCGTCTGCGACCTAGCCAAAGTCTCCCAGGGAGCTATAACTCCCTCAGCTCCTCACTCTCTGAGGACTACTTCTGTTATCACTATGTCCCTCCCACCAGTCTGCCTGACCCCTAGGCGGGTGGCCCTTTTCCAGTTAGACCACACACTGGTGTGCCTGACAGGGTGTGGTGTAAGGTGTGGTGTAAGGTGTGACTAGGATTTGAATGTTGATGGAAGCAATACCAACTGTTAGGATCCTAGAACCATGGAGGGCAAGTTCTGCCCCAAAAGAGAAAGGAGTGCAGTTCCCTGTGACACCCTGATTAGGTCAGGGGCATCACATTTACAAATGTCACCGTCTGGAGACCTGCTGTTCATAGCTGTTTGCAAGACTTGGTGTAAATGCACCCTGCAGGCAGACAGCCACGAGTCACACATTATGGGTCCACGAGCCACATGTGGTTCTCAATCCACTGGTTGGGGTTCCTTGATCTATACCTTACTTTATATATTTAAAAACTGATGTGAACACAAGGACGCATTCAGCGTTATATACTAAATAGAAGATTATTGTTTACGCTTGATAAGGGTCTAGTTGTCCAAAGCAACTAATCAGAGCTCAGCTTTCAATTTACCTCTGCAGCTTCAATGCTGAAAGCTGTGCTCTGATTGTTATAGAAAGCCCCAGTTACTTCTACATTGGCTAAATAGTTACATAGGTTGAAAAAAGACCTAGGTCCATCTAGTTCAACCTTCCTCCACCAATTTTATAGTTTGTCATTAAATCATTTATAACCGACAATGTTGTGTGCACTGAGGAAATCATCCAATCCTTTTTCAAAAGCTGTTATAGGCCATGTGCGCACTTACCGGATTTTGCCACGGATTTTTCGCGGATTTGCTGCATGTTTCGCTGCAGAAAATGTTCATAACATCTCTGCAGTGAATCACCAGCAAATCCTATGGAGAAAAAAAATCCTGTGCGCACTGGGCGGAATTTGACAGCTGCATGTTTTGCTGCGGGAATCCCGCAGCAAAAACAAGTGCATGTCACTTCTTTTCCGCACATCGCTGCGGGATTTCACTCCATTGACTCCAATGTTAATCATGAAATCCCGCAGGGAATAACGCAGGTAGCAAATTCTGTGCGGTTCACTGCGTTTTCCTGCGTTATTCCCTGCGGTATTTTGCGGTTTACCTCCGGTAATGTACATCGCCTGTCTGCGGGTTTGCAGGGAAGTGGTGTCATTACAGGAAGAGGAAGCCATGCAGAGAGTAAACACACACACAGATCACAGACACACACAGACATCACAGACACACAGACACATCACACTCAAACACACATCACAGACATAGATCACAGACACAGACACATAGAACACACATAGAAAGAAAACGGAAATATAGGAAACAAAGAACGTGGGCTCCGCTGCATATTTACCTTCCAGCCGAGGTAAGCACACAGCGGCGGCCCGGTATTCTCAGGCTGGGGAGGGAGAGGGGCAGGGGTAATGTCCCCCGCCTCACTCCCCCTCCGGCAGCCGAGAATATCAGCCGCAGCTGCCCCGGGACTGTCGCATGCATTATGCGGCAGCACCGGGAGTGTCCTCGGCTCTTCCTGCCGCCATGTAGCAGTGGCGGTCAGGGTAATAAGGGGTTAATGGTGGTGGATCACCGCCATTAACTCCAGGCTTGATCATGGCAGCGTCTATGTGACAGCTGACATGATCAACCCGTAAGTAAAGTGAAAAAAACACAGACACCGAAAAATCCTTTATTTTAAATAAAACCAACAAGCCTCGTTAACCCTTTTATTAACCCCTCCCGCACCAAAGCTCCGGCATAATCCACAGGTCCTGTGCTGCTGACATCCAGCCGCGATGTGTCACAGACACAGCGCTGAATGAATGCAGCAGACAGCAGAGGTAATTACCGGTCATTTCCCACGGCCGGTAATGTGAACTCACTGCCGACCGTGGGAAATGCAGCGATCTGTCATCTATCTATCTATCTATCTATCCCTCTATCTGTCTGTCTATCTATCTATCCCTCTATCTATTCTTCTGTCTATCTATCTACTATCTCAGAATTAAATGACTTTTTTTTTTTTTTTCAATGTGCTTTATTGCATTGAATGCAATAAAGCACATCCCAACCCGCACGCGGCAAAACCGCGGCAATACCGCGAACAATACCGTGGTGAAACCGCAGCAAACCGCGGCAAGCCGCATGCGGTTTTCGGGTGCGGTTTGCCGCGGTTTTTTACCGCGGGTGCGGTAATCTTTGAGAGCATGCGGAATTTTCTCAAGAAAATTCCATTTCCCAGTGCGCACATAGCCATAGTGTCTGCCATTACTACCTCTTGTGGTACGGTATGGCACTATCTGACTACTCTAACTGTAAAGAACCCTTTCCTATTTAGCTGCTGGAATCTCGTTTCTTCCACTCGCAGTGTATGCCCCCTGGTCCTTAGTATTGTCTTTCGAAGGAATAAGTCATGCGCCAGTCCTTTATATTGACCACACATGTATTTATACATATAAATGAGATCTTCTCTGAGACGCCTTCCATTCATTATAGTAGTCTAGTTGCCCGCCTTTGAACTGACTCTAATTTCTAAATGTCCTTTTTAAAATGTAGAGCCCAAAACTGGATCCCATATTCTAGATGTGGCCTTACAAGTGATTTATAGAGGGGTAACAATACGATGGGATCCCGGGATCTAATCTCTTTTTATTTAAAACAAACAAACAAAAAACACTCTTTGGCCAATCAAACGATTGAATCCCAGTTTCGGACAGAAAGATGCGTTCAGCATTATATAGCAAATATATATCTACATAACAATAACAATAAACGAAAGTGTCCCATTGTGACTTTGGGTTCTCATCACATATAACAATCAATTATATGACTATTATCATTTTCAGCTCAGAATTGAAAAGAAGTGATCACAAGTTTTTGGATATTGGTATTAATACCAAAGTACTCTGCACTAGTTTCAAGTCTACTTTTGGTACTGTAGTGGTTTGAAAGGCTTCTTACTGTCACCACTTCAAGAAACCGGAAATTTTCACTTACCAATAAGTAATTTTCTTGGGGGCTTATTAGAGGTTCTGTAGTAGTTCTGTAAATAACATCCTGTGAATATAGCACATAAAAGAGTAAAAGAGCATAAAACACACAAAGGAAAGCAAAAGTGTATGTTCTCCACCACAGTCATTGTCACACCTCCTGTCATGGTCTTATTATTTCAAAGTCACAGGAAATAAAAGGGACACCCAGCGGAGGGCTACCATCATACAGCAAAGGAAAATTGTACCATAGGTGTAATGAAGAGTTCATTGTCTTAGCTGTAAGGCCGGAGTGCCCAATGAATGTTACAGGAAATAGATTCATCAAAAAGTAGAAAACAGATTTGGTATACCAAAAAAATATTCATTTACGGAGTCTTTCCATCTATCCTAGAACTAATGAAGAAAAATATTTTGATGAGCTTCTTCTGGGCCTTAAGACTAGAAACAAGTGTTTAAAAAAATAAGTTGGCAATCAGCTGCCCATCAGCTGTAGTAAAACGGCGCCTGTTAGATTGCAGTTTAAGGGTTCATCTGGGTTTGCCTTCTATAGCCTCAGTTTTTCAATTTTCCTATCTGTTCCATCTGGCACAGACTGCCTTGACGAAATCTCCAGTCAAGAGTCGTCTGCAGAATTTACAACAAAGACACATTTTACTTCTCACATTTCCAGCACCATTCCCAACCTGCACAAACTCCTCATCCTGCAGATACCCCACTCCCGAACCGCTGCTGCCACATGTATCCCTATTACTTCTCCTGCTGTGTGGTACAAAAACAGTGCTCCTCCTACTGCTTCACATAACTATGCTCACAACCGTGCCCAATACAAAGTACTATGCCTATTTTGGACCCTCTAGATAGGAAAACTGACACCTAGAATATATTAATGCCCTGTGCAAGTACCCTAGAAAACAGTGCTCACATTTTGCCCCTAGAAAGTAAACATTTTCCATGTGCACCTTTGACAATCACAAAACCCTGAGTGCCCCTATATAACAATAACAAAATGTACCAACTTAACATTTAATATCCCTTGAGGCCCCCCTGTACAGCTCCCTTCTACATGGTATGATGTCCCCACAGCTCCCTTCTACAGATTATGAAGTCCCCACAGCTTCCTCTACACAGTATGCTGTCCCCACAGGTGCATTATACACAGTATGATGTGGCGCCCCTGGGCTTCAGGGGCCACCGGGTATTACACTACTTTTCAGGGGTAATATCTATCCTGGGTCAGGAGGGGGTTAACTGTCGGTGCCTCCACAAAACATACACATACAACAGTAAGGGGCCTTCCTACAGGGGTTGGACTAAGGCAGACAGGGTAGTTAGCCATCACGAAGCATGGGACTTCCCCCCCCCGTCGCTAGGACAACCACTGGGGGGCAGCACCACTTGGGGTAGAAGTAGGCGCAACCATCACACTTAGAGCAGACCTTCCCAGGTACAGCTTTGGATAACATCTAGCACTGACAACGGGAGTTAGTGTTCCTCTTTCCTTCGTGGCCCTGTGGCTTGGAGCAGGAGGCTCGGCCCGAGTTCCGGATAGCAACCGAGGGACACTTCACTAAAAGACTTTCACGGGCACCGGCGGTGACCACTGATTATCCGGGATCGGCTGGAGCCCATCGAGGCAGAGATCGGTAGTCTGGGGCAGCGCCTGAACTACTTGTGAGTAAAAGACCTAAAGACCTGGAACCGCAGCTCCTGCATCTATCTCTGCTTTACCGGCGCCATCGCCCAGCGCTTTGGCACCGACGGGAACTACCACCACTCCCGTCTGTCCTCCATCATCCTCCACGGGGTAATCCCGCTCCTCCTGTGGGGAGCGACACCATCCCGGCTGTGACCCTCACCATCAACCCCGGAGAGCAGCACCCGCAGCGGTGGCCCCATCCCTGGCCGCATACTACAGGTGGCGTCACGATCATATAAAAGACTTTCCTAACCGTCACTACCACCCTCATCCTCCAACTACCTCCCTCCATCCTCCTTTCTGTACGCCTCAGGGTAACAGAACCGGGCCAGGCCAGCTCGTGAAATCGCAGAGGATCTGCACCCCCGGCCTGGCAACGAGTAGGTTAAAACACCTGCCCCGTGGGGCGCTACAATGATGTTCCCACAGCTTCCTTTTACACAGTACAAAGTCCCAACAGCTTCCTATACACAATATGATGTCCCCCACAGATGCACTATACACAGTATGATGTCCCCACAGCTCCCTACTACATAGTATGATGTCCCTATAGCTTCCCTATACACAGTATAATGCCCACACAGCTCTCTATACACAGTATAATGTCCGCACAGTTCACCTCTACACAATACACAAAGCCCACACAGCTCCCAATGTTGAGCTGATGCTGTCATGTGTGTCCCTATTACTTTACCTACTGTGTGGTTCCAAACAGTGCTCCTCCTAGTACCCCCACATAATAATGCCACCCATGAGCCCCTTACATAGTATAGTAATAATACCTCCTTTGTGCCCTCTAGATAATAAAACAAACCTCTGGAATATATTAATGCCCTGTGCAAGTGCCCTAGAAAACAGTGCCCACATTTTTCCAGCTAGAAACTAATAATACCCAGTGTAATCCTTGGACAGTCACAATAACCTGAGTGCCCCTATTGCATAACTGCCCACTTAACATTTCATAATGTCCCATTAGTCCCCCCTGTACAGCCCCCTATACATAATATGATGAGTCTACAGATCCCCTATATACAGTATGATGCCCCCATAGCTCCCCTCTAAAAAGTGGAATATCCCCACAGCTTCCTTATACAAAAGTATGATGTTCACACAGCTCCCCTCTACACAGTATGATGTCATTGCTTTTGTTACGACTGAGTCTTCCCACTCACATGGGGATGAACAAATCAGGGGAGATGTTAACCACAGGTCTCTATACAGACTAGGAGTACCCTAAACCTGACCCTGTTTTGTCCATGCCTGACCGCAGAGGTTTGCACATTAAAGTTACGCAATGGTGCCCCCATTCAACGATGGCTAACCCTGAGTGTGCTTAACTGTGCTCTCAGCTATAAACCAAGTGTAAAACAAGACATCAATAAACCTAAAAGAAGTGCACACAGGCATAGGGTGAGGCAAAGGGACAAAGACGTGTTCACACAGTCATACAGAGAAGATAGAGGAAACTGAAAGAAACCCAAAAAGACTTAGGGAATAAGTGGAACCCCTCCAAATCCTAAATTAAACAGAATAGGAGAATGCTGGAAAGGGAAAGACACAAACAAATTGCAGGGAAAAGCAAAAGTTATAACTCAACAAGATTATCCTAAACTGAGGAGCAGGGACTCCCGAAATCCATCAACCTTGGAATATAGTCAGCACTGAAGGCATGTGAACAGCGAGAATACTGTAAATAGCCCCTCCCAAGATGTGATAAGGCAAACAAAACGAAGACGTGAACACACCTCAATAGAAATAAAACTGAAAGGCAAGGCAAAGGAAAGGAAAGACAAGAGAACTAACAGCAGTTGCACTTAGACAAAACAGGATATGGTCCAACAGAAAGGGAAACTGACCACACAACCAAATGTCAACAGATTGCGCCCCGGAGTTGAGCCATGACAGCTCCACTCTACACAGTATGATGCCCCCACAGCTCCCCTATATATAGTATAATGCCCCCTAGCTGTATAATGCCTGCACAGTGGTCCCCTCACTGTATTACGGGCCCCACTGTAGCCTACATACTGTATAATGTCCCGTTAATAGCCCCCACAATGTCCACTATACATGATAGCTCCCACACTATATGATGGCCCCTCTTTAGCCTCCACATTGTATCATACCCCACATGCTATGCAATGGTCCCAGATTAGTTGCCACACTGTAAGATGGCTCACTTAGTAGCCCCCACTCTGTATAATGGCCCACTCAGTAGACCCCACACTTTATGATGTCCCCCTTACTAACTTCCACTCTATATGAGAGCCCAATTAGTATATCTCCCACTGTATCATGCCCCACACTATACTATCGCCCCCTTAGTAGCTCCCATGCTGTATGATTGCCCCCTTTGTAGCCCCCAAGCTGTATCATGACTCCTTAAATAGCCTCCACTCTTTATAAAAGTCTAATTAGAAGCCTCCACTCTATAGGAGGGCCCCCGTAGTAGCCCTGCCACTGTATCATGGCCCCTTAGTAGCTTCCATGCTGTATGATGTTCCTTCTTAGTAGCCTCCACTCTGTATAAGGGCCCCCTTCGTAGCCCCCACTGTGTATGAGGGCCTCCTTAGTATCCCTCACTTTGTATGAGGGCTTCCCTAGTAGCCCTCACGCTGTATGATTGCCATGTCAGTAGCCCCCTCTATGGATGAGGGCTCCCTTAGTAGCTCCCATGCTGTATGATTGCCCTGTTAATAGCCCCCACTATGCATGAGGGCCCCCTTAGTAGAACTCACAATGCATGAGGGCTCTTTTAGTAGCCCCAACTATGTATGAGGTCCCCCTTAGTAGCCCCCACTATGTATGAAGGCCCATTTAGTAGCCCCCTCACTACTATATCATGACTCTCACACAATATTAAAATAAAAAATAATCATATACTCACCTAACCCTGGAATGTCCAGCAGCAGACCGACACAGTGATGTCATCATGCAGGGACTCTGTTATCCTGTGTATGACCCAACGTGATGATGTCATCACCGCGCTCTGTTTGTGATCCGCCATTCTGGCAGGCCACAGGTCTAAAGTGACCTCTCTGTAAACCATGTCGCCTCGTTCTATTGTGTAATTTAAGTCTGCCCTGTGGTAGCTACACTGCTGAGGAACAGGTGTTGTTATGTTTTTGTAAAGAGGCAGACATGTTTTTCCTCATTTTCCACAACCCCTTTAAGAAATATTGTTCCTCTAATACATGTTTTTTTATCATTTTTTTTAATGTCTCTTTATGACAAAACATTTCGAGAAGGAATGATGTCTGCATTTGAAATCCTACTTATCTCATGGTCTCGGAACTTCAGAACTAATATAATGAGAGTGAAATCGAGAACATGGCCTGGAAACCGGCAGTTTGTTGCTTTTAGACTAGAGAGAAAAGTACACAAGGTTTAAAGGAAACAAAGCTGAGCCGTGTGAAAATGTGGAGTAGTTATCATAAGCTTTACTGTGTGTCAGCTTCTTTGTACGCCCAGGGTCACTTTCTCTTCATATCAGTGGCATAGCTATCCTATCTGACACCTCCAGCCGGACATACAGGAGGAGTTGCCTGTAAGACACTATTCTGTGAGAATGGTCCAGGCATTGGGCGAAGATGTTATTCATAGCTGCTGGCACTAATTTCTAAGGGAGATTGTGTGCAGCACATAATGGAACAACTATTGCTCAAAAATAAAAAAAAAAATGCATTTCATTTTGTGTTTTATGGTTCCTTAAATGTTTACATGTTGTTTTTGTTATTATTGTTTTCCCCACAAGAGTGGAAAGTTGTCAGGCTACCACCAGGGGGAGCTGGAGCCTTGTAGGAAAAGACACTACACAGAGCTGAATCAGCATGGAGGTGGACACGCAGTGTGTGCTGGAGCACTGCCCTGCAGAGTCAGCCAGAATACAGAGGCCACAGGACGTGCGTGGGATGGTCAGGCAGGCCAGGCCATAGACAGTATGGTGAGAAAGAAGACTTGAGGAACGAGCAAAAGCGGGGTCGACGTCAGGCCGAGGTCAGTACCAGAGGAAGCAACCGAGTGGGGAGGTAAGAGAAGGGGGAACCACTGGGGCTATTGTGGGAAGGAAAGAGGTGGGATGGAACACACACAGAGCACAGGGGAAGGACGGATCAGGAAACACTTACAGGGACCAGCAATCACAGGCAAAGCAGTGCTAAGCTTATAGCTGGCGCTGGTTCACCAGAGATGACAGAATTTAAAGCATCCAAGCTCTGGAAGTGAGGCCCGAGAGAAGGCTCCGGCCTCTAGCCATGTGGACGGGGAGGTGGAACCATGACAAAAGGGTTGTCTGCTCTTGCTAATCCCTTCATATTCTCTCTGATAACACTCTATAGCCCTTTATATCTCTTTTTCCTTTTGAATCCACTTTTTGCTAAAAAAAAAAAAAATAAACTTGTTCGTGTGATTTCAACTTGAGGTACAAACAAAATGATCACTACCTATATTTATAACCAAAATAGTGCCGGAAAATGTCATAAAGAAAACCTTACCTAAACTGTGGGAGACAGTTATTTCTGTACTGGTGCCAAAAATCTTTTTACATCTGCATATAACAAATTTATCAATGTTTTACACCATTGAATACAATTTTTTAGTATTTATGACAAGATTTAAGAAATGAGGAGTTTAAAATGTTGTTAATAGTGTACTTAGTAATGGTGTTTCTATTTTTGCAAATGACACCAAGCTACTGTATGTAGTATAGTGCGGTCTGTGGAAGATCTTTGTAAGTTACAAGCTGTTTGGACATCCACTGACAGATGAGGTTCAATGTGGTCAAATATAAAGTTATACACATGGGCAGTAATAACTTACAGGCACCATATGTTCTAGGGGGAGTAAAACTAGGAGAGTCACTTGCTGAGAAGGATCTCGGTGTACTTGTAGATGACAGAATAAAATTACAGCATGCAATATCAATCAGCAGTGTTTAAGGCGGGCTTTGCACACTACGACATCGCAGGTGCGATGTCGGTGGGGTCAAATTGAAAGTGATGCACATCCGGCATCGCATGCGATATCGTACTGTGTAAAGCCTAGATGATACGATTAACGAGCGCAAAATCGTCGTAATCGTATCATCGGTGCAGCGTCGGCGTAATCCATAATTACGCTGACGCGACGGTCCGATGTTGTTCCTCGTTCCTGCGGCAGCACACATCGCTGTGTGTGAAGCCGCAGAAGCGAGGAACATCTCCTACCGGCGTCACTGCGGCTTCTGTAGGATATGCGGAAGGAAGGAGGTGGGCGGGATGTTTACATCCTGCTCATCTCCGCCCCTCCGCCGCTATTGGCCGCCTGCCGTGTGACGTCGCTATGACGCCGCACGACCCGCCCCCTCAGGAAGGAGGCGGGTCGCCGGCCAGAGTGACGGTCACAGGGCGAGTGAGTGCATGTGAAGCTGGCGTAGCGATAATTTTCGCTACGCCAGCTATCACACGATATCGCACCTGCAACGGGGGCGGGGACTGTCGCGTGTGACATCGCAGCATCGGCTTGCGATGTCGCAACGTGCAAAGCCCGCCTAAGGCCAGGATGACATTGTCATGTGTTAGGCTAGTTTTACACTTGCGTTGAACGGCATCCGTTGCATTGCGTTGTGTGACGGATGCAACGGATGCATTGCATATAATGCCACAACCGATGCAACAGATCGTACAAAACAACGGAAAGCTTTTTTTTTTTTTATTTAATTTTTTTTCTTTTTTACAGTTTTACCGGCAGCAGACTATTGTGAACAATCAGCCGATCACCCGGCGGCCGGGCGCTCAGCTGAGAGCTCTCACATGCCGGCTGCCGGGCGCTCAGCTGATCGCTCTCACCTGCCGGGCGCTAAGCTGAGCACTCTCACATGCCGGCGGCCGGGCGCTCAGATGATCGCTCTCACATGCCGGCTGGCGGGCGCTAAGCTGAGCGCTCTCACATGCCGGCGGCCGGGCGCTCAGCTGAGAGCTCTGACATGCCGGCGGCCGGGCGCTCAGCTGAGAGCTCTTCATGCCGGCGGCCGGGAGCTCAGCTGAACGTTCGGCCACCGAGAGACAAAATAAAGTTTCTGTGATTAAAAAAAAAAAAAAAAAGATGAGCATGCCCAGTGAAAAATAGAGGATTCCGCCGCTCAAAAAACGTTACATGCTGTGTTCTGTTAGGGCCAGGTGGTCGGGCAGACCCAGGAGGTGGATCCACTGGGCCGAACTCCTTGATGATGGTAAGGGGTCCGGTAGCTGGAGCACTATAGGTAGCAGAACAGTCCGTGCACAAGAGTATAACGGAGAAGTCCCTGGGACCACGGAGTCACTGATGGTAGTCCGGGTGACGGAGCTCAGGTTCGGAAGCCGAGAAGATGTCAGGCGGGGTCCGGAACCTTTGGAGCGAGATGACGGGTCACCGCAGGGATCCGAGATGGTACGGACTGTCAGGATGGCAGATAGGCAGCGTTCGGGGTTCGGGATTCGGCAGGACCGGATGGCGAGGCAGGCTCGGCTCTAAAAGAGAGAGAGGTGAGAATCTCACAGGAACACAAGGAGACCTGACTCCTAGCTTGAGAAACACGAAGATCAGGCCCCGCCCACTTGGACATTAAACCCTTTTATACCCTGTACCTGTGTGCTTCATTTCCTGTCAATGGACGCTGGCCCTTTAAGAAAGGGTCAATGACCGCGCGCGCGCCCTAATGAGCATGCGCGCGGCCCGGGTGCCAGAAGCCAGAGCAGGAAGCTGAGAGGAGGAAGCAGCAGAGCCGGGCTGGGGCTGAGAAGCCGACGGGCGCCGGGAGCGGGGACCAGGACGCCTGGGACGCGCCGGCAATGGATGCTGGAGAGCGGGGAGCGGTGGAGACCGGACCGAGGAACCGGGGAGCGAGGCAGGAGAGCCGGGGAGTGTGACAGGTGAGCCGGGGAGCGGCGCAAGGGACCCGGGGAGCGTGACAGTACCCCCCCCACGCCCCCCTCCCCGCAACCGGGACAGGAAGGCACGGATCAGCGGAGTGCCCACATTCTCCCGGGGCTCCCAGGACCTATCCTCTGGACCATACCCTGCCCAGTCCACCAGGAAGAACTGTCGACCCCGTACGGTCTTCATGGCCACGATATCTCTTACCGCATAGATGTCGTCATCGGCAATAGGGGGAGGAGCCGAACTGGCAGCAGCGGAGAAGGGACCAAGGACAACCGGCTTGAGCAGGGAGACGTGGAAGGAGTTGGGTATCCTCATCGTGGCCGGGAGCTGTAGCTTGTAGGAGACCTCATTGATCTTGTTGAGGACTTTAAACGGCCCGATGTAGCGAGGACCCAGCTTGTAGGATGGTATCTTCAATCGGACGTACTTGGAAGCAAGCCAGACTAGATCTCCAGGAGAGAAACACGGAGGGTCCAGACGTCTCTTGTCTGCGTGTCTCTTCATCCGCAGGGAAGCACGCCCAAGGGACGCCTTGACAGAGTCCCAAATGGTTGCAAAGTCACGGGCTACAGCATCAGCAGCAGGGACATCCGAAGAAGGGGATACAGGCAATGGGACGGAGGGCTGAAGTCCGTAAACGACATGGAAGGGAGAGCTGGAGGAGGACTCACTGACGTGGTGGTTATGGGAGAATTCAGCCCATGGAAGAAGCGTGGACCAGTCGTCGTGATGGGCGTTGACGTAGTCTATGGATCAATTAATGGGATGCTGCGTCCTGCATGAAAAAGCGAAGACCAACCAGGGAAAAAAAACCCCATGCATAGGAGACGCGCAGACCCAAAAATAAATATATATATATATCACAGGGATCCTCAAAATAGTAAAGATTGATATAGAATTTTATTGAAACAATCAAGGTGACATTTGTCACCTTGATTGTTTCAATAAAATTCTATATCAATCTTTACTATTTTGAGGATCCCTGTGATATATATATATATTTATTTTTGGGTCTGCGCGTCTCCTATGCATGAGCTTTTTTTTTTTTTTTTTTTCCCTGGTTGGTCTTCGCTTTTTCATGCAGGACGCAGCATCCCATTAATTGATCCATAGGCTGTGCACCCGAGGTTTTTCCAATTTCAAATTACTTGTCCCTGTTACAGGGTTCTTGTCTTTTGGGTAGCACGCAAATATAATTAATTATTGGTTACTTCATATATTGTTCTATATAATATATATATAAATACCTTGTTGTCACCTTGATTGTTTCAATAAAATTCTATATCAATCTTTACTATTTTGAGGATCCCTGTGATATATATATATATTTATTTTTGGGTCTGCGCGTCTCCTATGCATGAGCTTTTTTTTTTTTTCCCTGGTTGGGCGTTGACGTAGTGACGTAAGAAGGAGGTCAAGATTTGATTGACCCTTTCCACTTGGCCATTAGACTGAGGATGGTAGGCAGAAGAAAAGTCCAGAGTCACTCCCAGATGTTTGCAGAGAGCCCTCCAGAAGCGGGAGGTGAACTGAGTTCCTCTGTCGGACACGATGTGTGATGGAAAGCCATGCAAGCGGAAGATGTGATGTATATAGGCGTCCGCGAGTTCCTGAGCAGAGGGCAGTCCAGCCATAGGGACGAAATGAGCCATTTTAGAGAACCGATCCACCACGACCCATATGACTGTGTGTCCGGAGGACAATGGCAAGTCCGTAATGAAGTCCATCGCAATGTGTTGCCACGGAATTGAGGGTATAGGCAGAGGCAGCAGACGGCCATATGGCAGGTGTTTGGGAGTCTTGTTCCTGGCACAAGAGGGGCAGGCAGAGACAAAAGCAGCGACGTCCGTGCGAAGGGATGGCCACCAGTAATGACGTACAATCGCACTCCATGTTCTCTTCTGACCAGCATGACCGGCTGTTTTCGAGGCATGGCCCCAGTGTAACACTTTTTGCCTGTCAGTCTCAGAGACATAGGTCTTCCCGGGCGGTATCTGGGCCAGGGTGACAGGGGCCACCTGAATGATTTTACTAGGACAGATGATGGGTTGGGATGTCTCCTCCTCCTGCTCCATGGGCATGAAAGACCTGGACAAGGCATCAGCGCGTACATTCTTGTCCGCGGGTCGGAAATGGAGCTGGAAATCGAACCTGGCAAAGAACAAGGACCACCTGGCTTGCCGTGGGTTCAGTCGCTGAGCGGACCGCAGGTATTCCAGGTTCTTGTGGTCCGTGTAAATGATCACGGGGTACACTGCTCCCTCCAGAAGGTAGCGCCATTCCTCCAGAGCCAGTTTGACTGCCAATAGCTCTCGGTCACCGATGGTGTAGTTGCGTTCAGGCGCAGAGAAGCTCTTGGAGAAGAAACCGCAAGTCACCATCTTCCCGGAGGAGGACTTCTGCATGAGCACTGCTCCGGCTCCCGAGGAGGAGGCATCCACCTCCAAGGTGAACTGGCGGTTTAACTCCGGACGGTGGAGTACAGGCGAGGAGGCAAATGCCCGCTTCAGAGAGCCAAACGCGGCGTCGGCCGCAGGTGACCAGTCCTTTGGGTTAGCCTCCTTCTTGGTCAAGGCGGAGAGAGGAGCAGTCAGAGCAGAGAAGTGAGGGATGAACTGGCGGTAATAGTTGGCGAATCCCAGAAAGCGTTGGATTGCCTTCAGTCCAGAAGGAGGAGGCCAGTTGAGAATGGAGGAGACCTTCTTTGGATCCATCTGCAGTCCGGAATCGGAGATGATGTAACCCAGGAAGGGAAGAGAAGACTGCTCGAAGACACACTTCTCGTACTTGGCGTACAGACGATTCTCTCTGAGTCTTTGTAGAACCAGCTGCACGTTCTCTCTGTGGGTCTGGAGGTCCGGAGAGAAGACAAGGATATCATCCAGATACACCACCACACAGACGTAGAGAAGATCTCGGAAAACGTCGTTCACCAGTTCTTGAAAGACTGCTGGTGCGTTACACAGGCCGAAGGGCATCACGCAGTATTCATAGTGCCCATCGCGAGTATTGAACGCGGTCTTCCATTCGTCCCCAGAGCGGATGCGGACCAGGTTGTAGGCACCCCGAAGATCCAACTTGGTGAACACACGAGCTCCTCTCAGCCGGTCAAACAATTCGGGGATGAGTGGCAGAGGGTACTTGTTTTTCACGGTGATTTGGTTCAATCCCCGGTAGTCTATACAAGGGCGTAAGTCGCCCTCTTTCTTCTTGACGAAGAAGAAGCCTGCTCCAGCAGGAGAGGAGGATCTCCGAATGAATCCCCTTGCCAGGCTCTCTGTGATGTAAGTAGACATGGCCCTTGATTCGGCGGGAGACAATGGATATATCCGTCCTCGAGGTGGTGTTGTGCCCGGGAGCAGGTCAATGGCACAATCGTACGGACGATGTGGCGGAAGTACCTCAGATTCCTTTTTATCAAAGACATCCGCGAAGGACCAATAGGCCGAGGGCAGTCCCGGTAGGTTCTCTGGCACCGGAGGTCGTCGGATGGGTTGTATGGTCTTCAGACAGTTCTCATGGCATGAAGAGCCCCATCGGGTGATTTCACCAGTGCCCCAGCTGACTGATGGTTCGTGTGTCCGTAACCAGGGAAGTCCCAGCAGGATTTGATGGGACATGTGTGGGAGGACGTAGAGAGCGATGTTCTCGGTGTGCAGGGCACCGATACGCAGTTCGACCGGCCTGGTGATCCAGGAGATGGTGTCAGAGAGGGGTCTCCCATCCACAGAGGCAATCACTAGGGGTTTGTCGAGTGGTGTAACAGGCAGCTGGTACTTGTCCACCGTGGCCTGCTGGATGAAATTGCCTGCTGCCCCAGAATCGAGGTACGCCTCAGCCGTGAACCGCGTCTCTCCCGTTGTCACTTGCACAGTCCACGTAACCGGGTCTGAGAGAGTCCCAGCACCTAGGGTGGCCTCTCCTACCAACCCTAGGCTTTGGAGTTTCCCGGCCTCTCTGGACAGGAGCGTAGCAGGTGTGTGCCTTCTCCGCAGTAGAAGCAAAGGCCCTTAGCGAGCCGCTCTGCTCGACGTTGTTCAGACTGCCGCACACGGTCGATCTGCATGGGCTCGTGGACGGAGACACCAGATGCCGTTGACTGAAGTACGGAGGGCTTCTGCGGAGGAGAGGAATGCCGTACCGGACGTCTCTCACGGGACACCTCTTTGGACCGCTCCTGAAAGCGAATGTCCACTCGAGTCGCTAGGGTAATCAGGGCGTCCAGGGTGGACGGTACGTCACGACCAGCCAGCTCATCCTTAATTCGACCCGAGAGTCCTTCCCAAAAGGCGGCGGTTAGGGCCTCGTTGTTCCACCCGAGTTCCGAAGCCAAGGTGCGAAAACGGATTGCGTATTGACTCACCGTCAGAGTCCCCTGACGTAACCGGAGAAGAGATGAGGCAGATGCGGAAGCGCGTCCGGGCTCGTCAAAGGTGCCACGGAATGCCTGCAGGAACTCCTGGATGTTCGTGGTCACAGGATCCTCCTTCTCCCACAAGGGGTTCATCCACGCCAGTGCCTCACCCTCTAGATGGGACATGATGAAGGCGACCTTGGCTTGGTCGGAGGCAAACAAATGCGGCAGCTGCGTGAAATGGAGGGAACATTAGTTTATGAATCCCCTGCAGGTCTTGGGGTCTCCGGCGTACCGGGGTGGTGAGGCCAAATGAAGTCTGGAAGCATCCGAAGAAGCCGCCACGGGAGCTGGGGCCGTGGATTGTCTAGTGGCAGCCCGGGATGCTGAAGACGTAACTGACGCTTGTAGCGTGTTCAGGCGGGCGTCCACAGACGACATGAATTGCAGCATGCGGGTCTGAGTCTCACGCTGGCGTGTGAGTTCCTCCTGTACAGCTGCTAGTGCTTCAGCGGGATCCATGGCCTGATCTTACTGTTAGGGCCAGGTGGTCGGGCAGACCCAGGAGGTGGATCCACTGGGCCAAACTCCTTGATGATGGTAAGGGGTCCGGTAGCTGGAGCACTATAGGTAGCAGAACAGTCCGTGCACAAGAGTATAACGGAGAAGTCCCTGGGACCACGGAGTCACTGATGGTAGTCCGGGTGACGGAGCTCAGGTTCGGAAGCCGAGAAGATGTCAGGCGGGGTCCGGAACCTTTGGAGCGAGATGACGGGTCACCGCAGGGATCCGAGATGGTACGGACTGTCAGGATGGCAGATAGGCAGCGTTCGGGGTTCGGGATTCGGCAGGACCGGATGGCGAGGCAGGCTCGGCTCTAAAAAAGAGAGAGGTGAGAATCTCACAGGAACACAAGGAGACCTGACTCCTAGCTTGAGAAACACGAAGATCAGGCCCCGCCCACTTGGACATTAAACCCTTTTATACCCTGTACCTGTGTGCTTCATTTCCTGTCAATGGACGCTGGCCCTTTAAGAAAGGGTCAATGACCGCGCGCGCCCCCTAATGCGCATGCGCGCGGCCCGGGTGCCAGAAGCCAGAGCAGGAAGCTGAGAGGAGGAAGCAGCAGAGCCGGGCTGGGGCTGAGAAGCCGACGGGCGCCGGGAGCGGGGACCAGGACGCCTGGGACGCGCCGGCAATGGATGCTGGAGAGCGGGGAGCGGTGGAGACCGGACCGAGGAACCGGGGAGCGAGGCAGGAGAGCCGGGGAGTGTGACAGGTGAGCCGGGGAGCGGCGCAAGGGACCCGGGGAGCGTGACATGTTCCTTCCGCCCAGCGGAAGCAACGCAGGTACTTTTGGCACAATCCGTCATCCATGCAAGTCTATGGGAAACAGCGGAATCTGTTAACGGATTCCGCTGATTTCCAAAAAGGCGGATTGTGAAGGAAGGAAATTAACGCAAGTGTGAAAGTACCCTTAGATGAGGCATGGACTTGCGGGACAGGGGCATAATATTATCACTTTCCAAAATGTTAGTGCAACCTCATCTGGAATAGAGGATCTTAGTTATCAGAGAAAAACTATAATTACATTTATATAGTCTTGAGAAGAAACATCTAACGGGGAACATGAATATGAATAACAAGTACAAATACATAAATAGTATATGCAAAAAATATGGTCAAAAGCTGTTTATGTAAATCTCCCTGAAAAGACAATGAGGCACTTTTTCAGGCTGGAGTTCAATTTCCAGAGGAGACAAGACTTTTTTACCAGAAGAACTATCAGGCTGCGTGCACTCGATCAGGGTTCACAGCATTTTGGACACAGTGTGTTTTCGCTGTGTCCAAAATGCTGCATTGAGCAGTACAAGCACAATGGAAAAGATTGCTAACAGTGTAAACTAACATGTGATGCGGCTTCCTGAGCTGCAGCATGTCAATGTCTTCAGGGAGAAAAGAGAGAAAGACTGATCACGGGCACGCTCTGCTGCGGTTTCCTGCGGAGAACGCTTGCGGCCCCGCAGGAGAGAACATGCTGTGTTCTGGACGCAGCGTGTCCGGACTGTGGGCATGTAGCCTTAATCTGTGGAATAGAATCTGTGGAACTTCAGGTGCTGATCACTGCAGCAACCATTTGTTTTAATAAAGGCATGGATGCTGTTTTAGAATAAACTAACATGAATAATTATGTAAATGCCTACATATTTTTTGGGGAAGCTTTAATCCAGGTGATGGATAATTGGGATCAAGAAGGAAAGATTAGCTCTTTTTGGCCAAACTTTTTTATTCATTATGGTTTTGCATGTGCCCTCTTCTTTTATCAACTTCATGCCTCGGGTTGTCATATTGAGATTTTTGCAAGCATCGCCAACTGTTGTGGCAGCGTCAGGATCTGTGGAGACAACAAATTGTGGCACTCTGCCTGCTAACTTCTCTCATGTCTGTAATCAGCGCAGGGAGACTCAGGTGTTGAACCACAGACTTGTAGTTCATAGGCAGGCTAGCAAGAATTAATCCCTGCTGGGCTGCTTGTCAATCTAGTTTGATCACATGCTGTGGGGGAACCAGTCACATTCGACCCCCTCCAATATGTGCTGGCTGGACAATACCATTAATACTAGCTATAGCTAGCCTATACTGGTCTGGTGAGGTGTTGTGATCCAGACTTATCGGTGGTTGTAGTACTTTATTGCTGTGAGCAGTTGTAATGCTAACCCTTGTTGTCCTTTAGTTGCTGCCTTACTTCTCTTGTTAGTCTCATACTGTTTGTGTCAGTGAATTTGCAGTGTGTCTGAGTTTTTGTTTTTCCCTGTCTATCTTTATCTGTGTTGCCATCACACTCTTGCCCCTTCAAATAATGCAGAGAAAAATGGAAGTAGCACTCACCATGCTTAAATAAAATTCTTGTACTTTATTAGTTCATCCTTAAAAAAGAACAAAGGGAGCATCTAGGAACATTATGGACTACAGCCATTTTGTGTGAAACACCTCAACAGGTCCCTCACACGAAACGGCTGTAGTCCATAATGTCCCTAGCTGCTCCCTTTGTTCTTTTTTTAAGGATGAATTAATAAAGTACAAGAATTTTATTTAAGCATGGTGAGTGCTACTTCCATTTTTCTCTGCATTATGCCGGGGCCACATGGGGACTAATGCGATCCTCGCATGACACTCGGCTCACGCTGGCAGTACAGCAGGAGCCAAGTGTCATGCGAGTGTCACTGCGACTGAGGTCCGATCATGCGATCGGACCTCAGCTGCAGGGGGACGGGCCGGCGCTGAGGAAAGGCGGGCCAGCATGGAGGAGGAGAGGGAGGGATTTATCTACCTCTCTCCTCCATAGCTGGCTATTGCCATTCTCACCCTGCACTCGCGGTACACCGGTGTACCGCGAGTGCAGTGCGATCTTTCTCTCACCCCATAGACTTGAATGGGTACGAGAGAAAGAGTCTCGCATTACTATCGCAGCATGCTGCGATTGTTTTCTCAGTCCAATTGGGACCGAGAAAATAATCGCTCATGGGTGCTGGGATATAGGTTAATATTGGTCCGAGTGGAATGCGATGTTTTATCGCATTCCACTCGGTCCAATTTTCATGCCGTGTGGCTTAGGCCTTACTTGAAGATTTCTGAAGTATCTTTTCGAAGTTTAGCACCAATAATCCTTGGAGTTGATGGGGATATCTTTGTTCCATTTGAGTGGTGCCGGATTTTTTTCTCTGAATACTATGACACTCTTGCCCCTTCCTTTCCTGGGGGATGGGGGAAACAATCAGTTGTAATCAGGAGAACAGCCAGGCACGGGACTCAGGCATCTCCACCATTAGTGGTAACCCTGAGATCCCCTAGCATGAGGAACAATATAGCAGCCCCCTCGCTATCCTGCAGTCACATCATAGCACAGGTGAACTTGATGAACATTTGTCTTTTTTCAACCATAGTGTCCATGTAACTATGTATAAGGGCATGGTTAACCTCTTGATATGAGGTTTGTCATATTTATATTTGCATATAAAAATTGCAAGAAAGTTGAATATTCTAGACAGACCAAAGGTATATTAATAAAAGTGTTGAACTTATACATTTATGTTCCAACCTTAATTTTTATCATGCATAAAAAGTAGCAATAACAACTGGTTTCCAGTCTGCAACCAGTACATAGACTCCCTGCCCCTTTATCTTGATTGCAACTCTTTTGTGCGCTCCTGCGTGAGAGTCGTCAATCAAGACAAAAGCTTAGACAGTGCGGAGTACAGAAGAGGGTCTGGCCCGGCCCTGATCGGGAGCTCTCATGGAGAAACTTGCATATTTGATAACACTTCATTTTCTTTCTAATCATATCATACTTTGCTGCACAATCATAACGATATATTTGCAAAAAAAACATTCACATCCCTACCCAGCGCTGTAATTAGTGTAATGGTGAGAAGGTATTGAGAGATCCAAGCAATTTAGGACATAATGTTCTTAAAAAAAAAACCGAAAATATGAAAACTATTTTTATCTTTTGTACATTTCTCCTATAATTAATGGCAGATCTGCATAGAAAACATAACTAATTATTATGCTAAAAAGCATGTAGACATATTCAAACCTAGTAAAATTGTCCTACTGTGACTTGTATATGGGAACAATTAGTTCTGCCATGGGTAGAGATATTTGGAAAATCGTCCCTTTGTCTCACTGGAATGCATTATTAAACAGAACCGAAGATTCATTGTCTGCTCTCCAGGACATATTGCTTCAATAAGAACATTGAATGTTTCAGTTTATTGTGCGGCTTTCAGGAACAATACATTAGACTCGCTCAGGATGGATATATAAGGACATGTGGATTTTGAAGAAATGCTGTTTATCGATATAGAGACCACAATAGATACTCGGGCCATTACACCGGAAATCGTGGAAAATATGTTACATCCTGTATATAAATTCCTTCGTAACATGTTGGCGAGCAACTGACTGACATTGTAAGCGCTGCCTGTATACTACTCCCTATTTTTATTATTGAAAATGTTGGGTCACATGCTATATGTTCCCAGGGGCTTAAACTATTTTTACATTAGCAATTTATGTACAGTAAATCTAAGGAGATTACCAGTGTCACAGTTTCTTAGACCATAATTGTATTTTAGGCTCTTACACTTGGAAAGGCAGAGGCATAACTCATAGCTCATGGGATCCAATGCAAAATCTTCACTAGGTTCCACAAATAAAACTTGGATTTATATCATTGGTCTTCTCATATGGGCCAAGGGGACCTTTTGGAGCCCTTAAGCTCTAGGGTCCAGGTGCAACTGCAACCCCTGAATCCACTATACAGTATATTACAAAAGTGAGTTCAACCCTCACATTTTTATAGATATTTTGTTACATCTTTTCATGGGACAACACTGCAGAGATGACACTTTGATACAATGTAAATTAGTCAGTGTACAGCTTGTGTCCTCCAAATAACTAAATTCACAGCCAGAAATGTCAAAGCCACTGGCAACAAAAGTGAGTACATTCCTAAGTGAAAATGGCCAAATTGTGGCCAAAATGTAAATTTTTTTGTGTGGACACCATTATTTTCAAGCTCTGCCTTAACTCTTTTGATCATGGAGTTCACTAGAGCTTCACAGGAGCCGCTGGATCCTCTGCCATCCTCCATGACAACATCACAGAGCTGGTGGATGTTAGAGACCTTGCGCTCCTCGATCTTCCATTTGAGGAGGCCCCACAGATGCTCAATAAGGTTAAGGTTTGTGAACATGCCTGGCCAATTCAGCACCTTTATTGTCAGTTTCGTTAGCAAGGCAGTGGTTATCATGGAGGTGTGTTTGGGGTCGTCATGTTGGATTACTGCCCTGTGGCCCAGTTTCCAAAGGGAGGGGATCATTCTCTACTTCATTATGTCACAGTATATCCTGGCATTCATGGTTCTCTCAATGAATTGGAGCTCCCCACAGCTGGCAGCACTTATGCAGCCCCAAACCATTACCCACCCCCCACCATGCTTGACTGTAGGCAGGACACACTTGTCTTTGTAGTCCTCACCTGGTTGCCGCCACAAACGCTTGACACCATCTGAGCCAAGTAAGTATATCTTGGTCTCATCAGACCACAGGACATGGCTCCAGTAATCCATGTTCTTAGTCTGCATGTCTTCAGTAAACTGTTTGCGGGCTTTCTTGTGTATTAACTTTAGCTTCCTTCTGGGATGACAGCCATACAGACCAATGGGATGCAGTGTGCGGTGTATGGTCTGAGCACTGACAAGCTGATCCACCATCCCTGTAACGTCTGCAGCAATGCCGCAGCACTCATAAGTCTATTTTGAAAAGACAACCTCTGCACTAAAACTCATTGGTCAACTATGGTGAGGCCTGTTCTAAGTGGAACTTCTCTTGTTAAACCGCTGTATGGTCTTGGCCACCATGCTGCAGCTCAGATTCAGGGTGCTGGCAATCCTCTTTTAGCCTAGGCCATCTTTATGTAGAGCAATAATTCTTTTTTTACAGAGAATTCTTTGCCATGATGTACCATATTGAACTTCCAGTGACCAATAAGAGAGCGTATGAGAGCGATAACACCAAATGTAACACAACTGCTCCCCATTCACACCTGAGACCTTGTAACACTAATGAGTTACATGACAGCGGGGAGGGAAAATATCTAATTGCACATCAGCTATGTTTCCTATCAACAGAAGCATAAATGGAACCTGCAAAATGTGTAACCAGATTTCCAATTGACTTTTGTGCCATGCAAATGTACTAGTGACTGGTACTGTGGTAGAAGGACCTTTGTACCTTCTCAGGCTTTAAGCTCCATGTACCACCTATATTGTAGTTACCTCCTCTCTAGAATTGGCTCAGGTTCTCTATTTGAATAGTGAGAGGTAGAGTGGCAGCTACCAGGCATCTCTGGCACCGCATAGCTCTCAGGGTTTAGACAAGCTAAAATCCACCCTGTCTTATCCTTGTTTTACTTGACAGAGTACGGTTGGGCTGCACCCATCAGATTGTTGACAGATTCCCCGGAAATAAGCAGATCCATCAATAAATGGGTAATCCTAAAGGAATAGATCCAAAAATACTCCAACTAGCATTCTTGTACAAATCCTTTGTATCATGGAGAAGATGCATGTTTCCATCTTATAACTTGTAATATATTAGTGACAAGAACAATGCAGCTTTATTATCTAAAATATATTTATATTTTTAAAAATATTTGTTACTGTTAAAAAAAAGAGATGTGTTTCACTCCAACATGAAGCCATTAAAACTCCACCAGTGTCACCAGGTTTTGGCTGTCCCACCTGAGAGCAGCATCAAGTAGGGGCAGAAACCCTGATTGAAACCATGGATGACCTGTGAGCCTTTTGCTGCAGTTCTGATAACACACTGTTTTATGTGCTGCAGCTTTGCTAGTCCTCTCAGTGATACGTTCCTGCTGTGTAGTCAGGGTCGGACTGGGGTGTCTGGGGCCCACCAGGGGAAATAACTCTAGGGGCCCACACCACAGCTACATGCAAATATCTATTAGCTGCTATGCCCGTTATAGTGGAGCGCTGACTGTAAAGCACAGGCGGCTCCTGCACATCTCCTGTGCACCCACAATAACTAATGTACAATTACAGTAGTTTGCAGTAAGGGGGATCTTTGGTGACAAGTTATCACCGATCCACAGGATCCACAGGTCCGGTAGGTGATAACTTATTGATCAGTGGAACCAGACCAATGGAAACCGCACCGATCGGAAGAATGAGGAACTTTTATCCCTGACAGGGCACTTATATTCCCATTATACAATGCAGCGGTAGTAGGTCGGATGTGTGACCGCAGCTCCATTCATCCAAATGGGGCGGTCAGATAAAAAAAAAGCACAGCGCTCGCAGCCACTGAGGGAATGAATGGATCAGGGGTCGAGTCGGTCATGAGCTCTAGTGTAATGGGGATAAAAGTTGCACATTTTCCCGATCAGTTCGGGTCCCAGCAATCAGACCCCACTGATGAATAAGTTATCACATGCTTAGGCCACATTCACACTTTCAGTATTTGGTCAGTATTTTACATCAGTATTTGTAGCCAAAATCAGTAGTGGGTGAAAAATGCAGAAGAGGTGCCCATCTTTCTATTATACTTTTCCTCTCATTTTACTGATTTTACAATTCCTGGTTTTGGCTTCAAATATTGAGGTAAAAAAACTCACCAAATACTGTGTGCACGTGGCCTTAGTAAAGGAGATTACTTGTTTTCACTGGAGAACCTCTGTAAGTGCATATTTGCTGCACTGTAATAGTCACAGGACAGCGAGGGGTTAAATATTCAAATATTTAAACTATTGGAAATAAAGAATTTTCCCCATATTGATAGAGAGAAAAAGTGACCTCCAGACACAACACAATCCACTATACCAAGACCAATAGTACCACAAACAAGAGGGAAATACCGCCACATCGTGACCAGACAACATATTACCACCACATAGTGACCGAATACAATCACATACAAGAGAGTAATACCGCTACACCATGACCAGATAACATATTAGCACCACATACTCTAGTGACCGAATACAATCACATACAAGAGAAATACCGCCACACCATGACCAGATAACATTACCAATACATAGTGATCAAACACAACCACATACACGAGAGTAATACCGCCACACCATAATTAGACCACATAGTAAACAAATATTACCACATACAAGGGAGAAATACCACAACACTATGACCAGACTACCAAATAATACTACATACAAGAGACAAATACCACCAAACCATGACAAGACCACATATTACTACTACACAGTGACGACTACTACAAGAAATGATCATGAATAAAAAACACAATACTAAATAACATTAATATTATCATCAGTGCCATTATACACAGGAGCTCTGTATATAGTGTCAGTGTACAGGTAATACAGTGATCACCAGTGACTTTATAAACAGGAGATCTGTATATAGGTAATACAGTGATCACAGATGACTTTATAAACAGGAGATCTGTATATAGGTAATACAGTGATCACCAGTGAAATTATACACAGGAGCTCTGTATATAGTATACAGTGTCTGTGTACATGTAACACACTGACTTACCAGTGACACCTCTAGCTGAGGTTATTCATCTTCACTTTTCCTCTTTAGCCAGTACTGACCGTTATCAGTTCTTCCTGCCAGAACATGCCTCTGCAGAAAATAACACAGTCACCTATAGCCGATCACTCCCAGGGCACATTCCACACTGTTTCCCCAATTTCTACACTACATCAGAATTTTGTTCCCCCATTGGAGACAGTATACTCAAAATCAACCTATATTTCATCGGTAATAATGCCCCCTAATTTGCCCCTACAGTAATTATGCCCCACGTGCCACCATAAACCAATAATGTATGTCCCTCATCCTGGACCCTTTTATTTAATATCGGGGGGAACAAGTGGAATCAGAAGGGTTGTTAATTGCTTTCTGCACAAAATATCCCCCCGCACACTGCTCCTCTCCAAAATAGGGCCACAATGTGCCCCTTTCCATAATGTACCCCCATAACTTGCCCTTTCTATAATATCTCTCTGCATAAATTCCCCCCGCTCCTCCGTATACTATGCTGCCTTTCACAATTTTCTTCCTAATTGCCTCATAATGATCCTCATTTCCCCATAAAGTCCCCACTGCCCCATAATATCACTTGTAAAGTAATACTGCTCCTCTCCAACCAAGGCCCCCTCATCTCAAATTACCGTACATACTCAAGTATAAGCCGACCCGAGTATAAACCGAGGCCCCTAATATAACCACAAAAAACGCATTGGCTCAAGTATAAGCCGAGGGTGGGAAATGCAGCAGCTACAGGTAAATTTCAAAATTAAAAATAGACCCTAATAAAATGTAATGTGCCCCCTTGTAGTAATGTGCACCTCCTTGTGCCGTGTAGCAACGTGCCCCCCATCCTTGTGCCGTGTACCAACGGAACCCTCATCCTTGTGCAGTATAGCAATGGTCCCCCCATCCTTTGCAGTGTATGAATGGCCCCCCCCCCATTCTTGTGCAGTGTATGAATGGGCTCCCCATCCTTGTGCAGTGTATGATTGGCCCCCCATCCTTGTGCAGTGTATGAATGGCCCCCCCATCCTTGTGCAGTGTATGAATGGCCCCCCCATCCTTGTGCAGTGTATGAATGCCACCCCCATCTTTGTGCAGTGTACAAATGGGCTTCCCATCCTTTGCAGTGTATGAATGCCGCCCCCATTCTTGTGCAGTGTATGAATAGGCTCCCCATCCTTGTGCAGTGTATGAATGGCCCCCCATCCTTGTGCAGTGTATGAATTGCCCCCCCATCCTTGTGCAGTGTATGAATGCCACCCCCACCTTTGTGCAGTGTACAAATGGGCTCCCCATCTTTGTGCAGTGTATGAATGGGCCCCCCAGCCTTGTGCAGTGTATGAATGGGCCCCCCAGCCTTGTGTAGTGTACAAATGGGCCCCCCATCCTTGTGCAGTGTACGAATGGGCTCCCCATCCTTGTGCAGTGTATGAATGGGCCCCCCAACCTTGTGCAGTGTATGAATGGGCCCCCCAGCCTTGTGCTGTGTATGAATGGGCACCCCAGCCATATGCAGTGTATGACTGGGCCCCCCAGCCTTGTGGTGTGTATGAATGGGCCCCCCAGCCTTGTGCAGTGTATGAATGGGCCCCCCAGCCTTGTGGTGTGTATGAATGGGCACCCCAGCCATATGCAGTGTATGAATGGGCCCCCCAGCCTTGTGCTGTGTATGAATGGGCCCCCCAGCCTTGTGCTGTGTATGAATGGGCCCCCCAGCCTTGTGCTGTGTATGAATGGGCACCCCAGCCTTGTGCTGTGTATGAATGGGCCCCCCAGCCTTGTGCTGTGTATGAATGGGCCCCCCTTCCTGTCCCCTATTATGCCGTTGTTCACACACACACACACACACGTTATTCTCACCTGTCCTCCGTCCCTGCGCTGTCCTTACCTTATCAGTCCGCAGGCTCATAGACCCCTCGGTGATCCCGTCCTCTGCACGGAGCTGCTGCCGCAGGATGCCATCATGGCTTTACTGCAGTTAAATGCTTTGCGGCGCCGTAAAGCATTTAACTGCAGTAAAGCCATGAATTCACCTGCAGCGACGGCTCCATGCAGAGGACGGGATCACCGAGAGGTCTGTGTCCTGCGGTCTGGAAGAAGCAGCTGGAGTACCGCGGGAACGCAGGAATGCGGTTGAGTCCCGACCTTCAAGGTCAGTGAGGTCCTTGATGGTCCCCTCACTGTGCAGATTTTATCAGGAGCGCCTGGAGCTTTTCATTGACCTAGGATTCTGTACCCCGTTGGTGCGTAGTTCCAGGATCACTCCACCGGCAACTAAACGCCTGGGCCCTTAGGTCACTGTTAACTCCTGTCAGCACATCTGCTCACTTTCACAGTCACTGCTCAACTCCTCACACCGGTCAACTAGTGGACTGGACTTGCTCCTCCTCTAGGCGGCCATCCATTGGTCCAACCCTAGCCTTGTACCATTCTATGGGGGATAATTGGGGAAAACCAGGATTACCTGGAGTGTTTGTGTGTTACCGGCACTGGTCTTCTGGTTCCCTAGGGGGTAGGCATTGCATCCCGTTGGGGATGCAATACCTTGTAGCTCCGTGATGGCTTCAGGGTCGCTACATATGCCTATATCAATAACTAACAAAAATGCAAAAAGGGCGATAGATTCCCTTAAAAGGTCCCCTTAAATATCAATTACACTTCTCCATAGCACTTTATCAGCACTAACTGTCATCTCCTGTCTCAGTAATGGAGAAATTGAACTGAAGACAGATTTTTGAGCATGATTGATCAGTATAGGAGGGGAAATAAGTGGATTTCTCTAATAAAATATGTTACAATGTTTCTTATTTTCAGGTATACTATTGATTTATGGAAAAAAAAATATATAATAAATGATGGTTACTTTATGAAACTGGCTCTATATACCTCTGTACTTCAATTACATAATGGACTGGACAAAAGAATAAAAGGGTAAGTCAAGATACATAATAATTACATGCAATGTATAAAATGAGATACTGTTACCACTTTTATAAGAAAGTATTCTTGCTGATAAACTACAATTGATTCCTCTTTGTACAGAGCTTCAACCTTGGAAAGGTCATGACAGTACAGAAACCTATTCAACCACTGCAAAGAACCCTCTTATACATTTACTCCCATCTTCTATTATCACTTCACCGCTACAATTGATACTTGCATGTAATTCACTTAAATGAAAAATTGTAACCTTGGCTCACTGCAAAATGTATCTCAATTTTGACGCAGCAATTCCTCTATTCAGGATGAAGTGGTTGAATGCGCTGACCCCTTATAGCCGGAGTGTAACTTAATCCAGATGTAGGAGGGGCTGCTGATAAGTCTTTGGCTTTGTGATCTTTCTTTGTTTTCATGGTAATGAATGTTACATCACATGAAAGCCTCATGTGTCATATGTTTTCAAAATTTTTTGTATATTGCTTATGGCAACAGTGTTTTACGGTTCTACGCACGCAAGAAATCAAAATGGCGGTGTCTAATGCGATATTCACAGCAACTGAGAGCAGAGGAGTGATAAAATTCTTGTTTCTGCAAGGAAAGTATGCGAAAGATATTCATGGTGATATGTCGCAGACATTGGGGGATCAATGCTTTTCCTATTCCATAGGTAAGATCTGGGTTGCCAAGTTTAAAACGGGCCACTTCAGCACCAATGACGAGGATTGTCCTGGACGACCGAGAGTGGTTGTTGTTCTGGAGATCATCGATGCTGTGCACAACCTCATACTGGAGAATCGACGGATTTCAGCTAAAGCAATAGAAGACATCATGGGGATTTCCCGGGAACGTGTTTGTGTCATTATCCATGAACATTTGGCCATGTCATCTGCAAAGTGGGTCCCCAAATGTTTGACAACAGATCAGAGAAGCATGCAAGTGAAAACTTCCAGGTCCATTTGTCAGCGTTTCTGGACTGATAAGAACTTCCTGGATCGAATGGTCACTATGGATGAGACCTGGATTTACTTGTATGACCCTGAAAACAAGGAGGAGTCAAAAGAGTGGAGGCACAGTGGTTCTCCTCATCCAAAGAAGTTCAGGTTGCAAAAATCAGCCACTAAGGAGATGGCGTCTGTGTTCTGGGATAAGGAGGGCGTGCTTCTAGTGAACTACCTTCAAAAGGGTTCCACCATCAATGCAAGGTATTACATTGAACTTTTGGCCCAATTGAAGGCAGCTCTGAAGGCCAAAAGGTGCGGCAAACTGTCCAAAGGAATCTTGTTCTTGCAAGACAACGCTTCCGCTCACACTGCACAAGCAACCACAGCAAAACTGTCAGAGCTGGGCTTCCAGCTGGTTGGCCACCCACCTTATTCACCAGATCTAGCTCAATCCGACTATCATCTGTTTCCACACCTGAATAAACACCTGAAGAGGACCAAATTTCACACCATTTCTGATGCCATGGCTGCTACTATGCCTGGTTTGAGGCACAACTGAAATCCTTCTTTTTGCTAGGCTTACAGAACTTGGAATACCGATGTAAGAAGTGTGTTGCCATCAACGGAGAGTATGTGGAATAAATGTAGAGTTTATCATCCTATCTCGTTTCTTTCTGGGTAAAGCCAAAGACTTATCAGCAGCCCCTCGTAGAGTACGCTGAAATCCAGCCAGACTATCAATAGTATATAAAAAACATAGATACAGTTGAAACCAGAAGTTTACATACACTATCGAAAAAGACACATGTGCAGGTTTTTCTCACTATCTGACATGAAATCAGAGTAAATAAACCTTTCCCCGTTATAGGTCAATTATGAACCAAAATTATTTATATTTGCCAAATGCCACTGTATATGGGTCACCACTGGATCATGGCAAGGAATTATGACACTTAGTGCATGCCTTTAGGTAAGAGCGAACCTTGGTTGCCAACCATCCAGAAATTTCTGGACAGTTCGTAAAAATGGGGCACTCTTTTGCCCTGAATGTAAAAAAAATTAATAAAAATATCAGTAGTGGGAATGCCCCATTAATACCTTTACTTACAGCATTTTGCTTTGTGGACTTTTATTCAGCAAAGAAGCATCCTCTGGTTATGTATCTTGAAGTCCATAGACTTCAATAGGCTTTGTTACATCTAAAAAAGTTATGAAACTGTCTAGAAGGAAAACTTTCCCAGTACAGCTTTCATTGTCTGCTTTACGCTCAGAACTCTCAGAAAATGCAATGAAAAGAGCCACACATGCATGTTCACCTCTTTACTTATACCAGCAATGAGAAGGGGAACCTTATATATTGGCGCGGGTCTGCATCTATCAGACACTTATGCCATGTCCTTCAGATATGGCATAAAGTGCTGTTATGCGAATTCTCCTTTAAAGAACCACAACAGCTTTTTTTTATTGCACCATTGTAGGAGTGCTTCAATTGTAAGTCCCTTGCCTTCAGTCTTATACTCACTTTCTGGCGTCTTCTTCTGTTACCAGAATCTCTCCATTGGTCTTTAGTGGTTTGTGAAATGCCGGCAGCTCTAGTGTTTCATGGGGCACACCGGACATCACAACTCAATACAAGTCTATGAGTGCCATGTTCTGACTCCCATAGATTTGTATTGGGAACTAGTGACGTAACTTCTGATTTCCGACCAGTTAGAAGCTATGTCAGAAGATGGAGCCAGGGAACCAGAGCGGCACTGAAAACCAATTAAGCCGCTGAGGGATGATTATAAGAACAGGAGCGGGGACTTATGCGGGCGTCACACTAGACGAGCTATCACGTGATGCATCGTCGGGGTCACGGTTTTCGTGACGCACATCTGGCATCGCTTGCGACGTCATGAGTCGTGTACTCGTCGCTTATTTTTAAAAAATTGTTTATTTATAATGGCGCCGGTTGTTCATCGTACCTGGGGCAGCACACATCCCGGGAACGATGAACACAGCTTACCTGCGTCCCTCGGCTCCCGCCGGAAATGCGGAAGGAAGGAGGTGGGCGGGATGTTTACGTCCCGCTCATCTCCACCCCTCTGCTTCTATTGGCCGGCTGCTATGTGATGTCGCTGTGACGTCGAACGTCCCTCCCATTCCAGGAAGTGGATGTTCGCCGCCCACAGCGAGATCGCTCAGCAGGTAAGTACGTGTGACGGGGGGTTTAACGACTTTGTGCGCCACGGGCAACTAATTGCCCGTGACGCAGAAACGCCGGAGGCGGGTACGATCGCTCGTGCAATCGCACGGTACCGTGTGAAGCCCGCATTAGATTTAAAGCACCACTCCAGGACTGAAAAAACTGTTGGAGTGGTGCTTTAATGTGTGTAAAATCCTATGCTAAGATTATTTTCATATGTGGCAGTATTGGTACAGTAACAAGACAAAGCATTACTACACCACAAAAAAAAACACCAAGAATTCTGTAGTTGTCTTGGTTTTATGGTTTTTTATATAAAACTGTTTCTATTTAAAAATGCAAAGTAATATCAAAAATAACTACCACAAAAACCGCTTCTAAAGATGTCATTCTTTCTGGTGTGGAACATAGTTTAGTTGTTTTGAAAAACAAATGAAAAGCGAATGATTATACTTTGCCAATTAAACAATGTATATATTTTGCATGTTATGTGATTTAACCATTTGGTACATCTTTTAACCCTTTAGTGACGGAGCTAATTTTCACCTTAATGACCAGACCAAATTTTGCAATTCTGACCAGTGTCACTTCATGAGGTTATAACTCTGGAACGCTTCAACGGATCCCGGTGATTCTGAGACTGTTTTTTCGTCACATATTGGACTGCATGTTAGTACCAAATTTAGGACAATATTTTTTGCGTTTATTTATGAAAAAAATTGAATATTGGCAAAAATTTTGAAAATTTAGCAATTTTCAACTTTTGAATTTTTATACCGATAAACCAGAGATTTCTGTGACACAAAATAGTTAATAAATAACATTTCCCACATGTCTACTTTACATCAGCACAATTTTGGAAACAACATTTTTTTTTGTTAGGAAGTTAGAGGGGTTCAAAGTTTATCAGCGATTTCTCATTTTTACATCAAAATTTACAAAACCATTTTTTTAGGGACCACATCACATTTGAAGTGACTTCAATAGGCCTAGATGACAGAAAATACCCAAAAGTGACACCATTCTAAAAACTGCACCCCCCAAAGTACTCAAAACCACATTCAAGAAGTTTATTAACCCTTCAGGTGCTTCACATGAACAAAAGCAATGTGGAATGAAAAAAAGCAAAAATTAAATTTTACCTAAAAATGTTGCTCTAACCCAAATTTATTCACTTTTAGAAGAAATAACACAACAAAATGGACCCCAAAACTTGTTCCCCACTTTCGTATGAGTGCGCCGATACCCCACATGTGGTCAGAAACCTCTGTTTGGACAAATGGGAGGGCTCGGAACAGAAGGAGCAATATTTGAATTTTGGAAAGCAAATTTGGCTGAAATAGATTGCGGGCACCATGTTGCATTTACAGGTCCGCTAAGGTACCTAAACAGAAGAAACCCCTCACAAGTGACACCATTTTGGAAACTAGACCCCTCAAGGCTTCTATCTAGGGGTATAGTGAGCATTTTAGATCCACAGGTACTTCACAGATTTTGTTAACGTTACGTTGTCATATTGAAAATTTTAATAATTTTCTCAAAAATGTTGCTTTAGCATCAATTTTCTCACTTTTTCAAGAGGTAATTCCAAAAATTTGACCTCAAGGTTTGTTAACCACTTTTTTATGAGCGCGGTGATACCTCACATGTGGTCTGAAACCTTTGTTTGGACAAATGGGAGGACTTGGAACGAAAGGAGCAATATTTGAATTTTGGAAAGGAAATTTGGCTGAAAAAGATTGCGGGCACCATATCACATTTGGAGGACCCCTAAGGTACCTAAACAGCAGAAACCCCGCACAAGTGACCCCATTTTGGAAACTAGGCCCCTCAAGGAATTTATCTAGATGTTTGGTGAGTACCCTGAACCCCCAGGTGCTTCACAGAATTTTATAACGTTGAGCCATGAAAAAAAAAAAAAAAATTTTACCACAAAATTGTTAGTTCAACCAGGTAGCTTTTTTTTTTACAAGAGTAAAAGGAAAAAAGTCAGCATAACATTTATTGTGCAATTTCTCCTGAGTTTGGCGATACCTTATATGTGGTGGAAATCAACTGTTTGGGTGCATGGCAGGGCTCGGAAGGGAAGGAGTGCCATTTGACTGCAAAATTGGCTGGAATCAATAGCGGACGCCAGGTTGCATTTGGAGAGCCCCTGAGGTGCCTAAACAGTGGCGGTCCCCCACAAGTGACTCCATTCTGGAAACAAGACACCTCAAGGCTTTTATGTAGGTGTATAGTGAGCAGTTTGAATCCACGAATACTTCACAGAATTTGATAAGCTTAGGTTGCCATATTGAAAATTTTCATTTTTTTTCACAAAAATGTTGCTTCAGCATCAAATTTCTCACTTTTTCAAGAGACAACAACAAACCGTGGACCCAACAGGTTGTTATCCAATGTCTTATGAGCACAGGGATACCCCACATGTGGCCAAAAACCTCTGTTTGGATAAATGGGAGGGCTTGGAATGGAAGGAGCACCATTTGAATTCTGGAAAAGTTGAAATAAATTGCGGGCACCATGTCACATTTGCAGGGCCCCTTGGGTACCTATACATTAGAAACCCCCCACAAGTGACTCCATTTTGGAAACTGGATTTTATTCAGGAGTATAGTAAGCATTTTGAATCCACAGGTACTTCACAAAAATGTTCCTGTAGCAACAAATGTCTCACTTTTAGGGCGGCTTTGCACGTTGCGATATTGCACGTGCGATGTCGGTGGGGTAAAATCGAAAGTGACGCACATCCGGCGTCGCAGTCGATATCGCAACGTGTAAATCCTTTTTGATACGATGAACG
The DNA here is from genome assembly GCF_048569485.1 of Anomaloglossus baeobatrachus. Lineage (NCBI taxonomy): Eukaryota > Metazoa > Chordata > Amphibia > Anura > Aromobatidae > Anomaloglossus > Anomaloglossus baeobatrachus. The sequence continues at coordinate 107,552,270 of NC_134354.1, read as the reverse complement.
AGCGCAAAAGCGTCGTTATCGTATCATCGCTGCAGCCTCCGACATTTCCATAATGCCGGTGCAGCGACAGGTGCGATGTTGTTCCTCGCTCCTGCGGCAGCACACATCGCTGTGTGTGAAGCCGCAGGAGCGAGGAACTTCAACTTACCTGCCGCCGGCTGCAATGAGAAGGACGGAGGTGGGCGGGATGTTTACATCCTGCTCATCTCCGCCCCTCCGCTTCAATTGGCCGCCTGCCGTGTGACGTCACTGTGACGCCGCACGACCCGCCCCCTAAGGAAGGAGGCGGGTCGCCGGCCAGAGGGACGTCGCACGGCAGGTATGTGCGTGTAAAGCTGCCGTAGCGATAATAATCGCTACGGCAGCTTTCACTAGATATCGAACGTGCGACGGGGGCGGGACTATCGCTGCAGCATCGGTAACACATTGTTACCGATGTTGCAACGTGCAAAGCCCGCCTTAGGCTATGTGGCCATGATCCAGCGACACGGCGTCTAGTACACAGTGTCAGCCTCCTGCAGAGATGTGAGTGTTGTCCACGGGAGAACGCAGCTGCCCATGCCCACGATTTGGGTTCAGGCTGCTGTGGAGCTCTATGCTACCTGCAGAGAACACTCATCTCCGCAGCATAAATTGACATGCTGAGGCTCGGGAAGCTGCGCCACAGGTCAGTTTATGCTGCGGAGAAAAGAAGCACAGTGGGCAAGCACATTGGGCATGGGATTTCTAAAGATCCTTCCACTGTGCTTCTACTGCACAACGCAGCGCTATGGACACAGGGACACACTATGGACACACTCTGCGCCCAAAACGCTGCAAATCCCGATTATGGGCGCACAGCCTAAAATGCTACAATGGATGAATGGATAGATGTCAAACATATATAACGTCCCACCCCCTGCATATTCTAAGCTGGCGCCCTTTAGTGCCTTTCATGTGGCACTAAAGGGTGCCTAGCCTTGTATTTAGCCCCCCAAAAAATTAATAATTAAAATAAACGACGTGGGGTCCCCCCTATTTTTGATAGCCAGCTAGGGTAAAGCAGACAGCTGTAGCCTGCAAACCACAGCTGACAGCTTCACCTTGTCTGGTGATTAATTTGGAGGGCTCCCCAGGCGTTTTTTTTAAAAAAAAACAAAACGTGGGGTCCCCCCCAAATTAGATCACCAGTCAAGGTGAAGCGAACAGCTGGGGTCTGGTATTCTCAGGGTGGGAAGAGCCATGGTTATTGGACTCTTCCCAGCCTAAAAATAGCAGGCCGCAGCCGCCCCAGAAGTGGCGCATCCATTAGATGCGCCAATCCTGGCGCTTCGCCCCAGCTCATCCCGCGCGCTGGTGCGGTGGCAGACGGGGTAATATATGGGGTTGATACCAGCTGTAATGTCACCTGGCATCAAGCCCTGGGGTTAGTGATGTCATGGCATCTGAACAGATACCCGACATCACTAACCCAGTCAGTAAAAGAAAAAAATAAAGACAAAAAAAAATTTTATTTGAAAAAACACTCCCCGAAACATTCCTGTTTCCCCAATTTATTGAAAATAAAGAAATTCCGGTCGCTGTAATCCATTTTGTAGGTCCCACGCCGACTCTGGATCTTCTAGAATATGGGGGGCACGTTCAGGGAACGTATCCCCCATTTTCTGGAAGAGCAAGCTCTCCATGAGCAGTGTGGGTGCAGTAATCTGAGAATACTGCACTCACACTGCCCCGGTCCAACTTAGAGCAGAGTGACCTGCAGTAACCTCATTCCAGAATGAGGGGCACGCTCACAGAACGTACCCCCCATTTTCTGGAACAGCAGTCTCTCCATGTGAGGAGTGTGGCTGCAGATTACTGCACTCACTCTCCCCCGGTCCACAGTGGAGCAGCCTGTGCAGCAGCGACGTCAACGTCCCTGCTTGCAGGGATCCAGCTGACAGCCGCTGTCTGCGCATGCGCCGCCAGCATTCAAGAAGGAGGCGGCGTGATCGCGGGACGGATCACCAGACAGGTAACGTAAGACCGGGGGATCGTTTGATCATGTCAGATGAAAAAGAAATCAGTTTTACCGGCCATTTCTTTTTTTTTCATGTGTTCGTCGGTATACAGTGTATACTGCCAATCACATGATCGGGGTCCAAAAAAAACACCCCGATTCATAATCTGGGGGGTCTCAGCTACCCCCGGTAGCTGAAACCCCCGAGATTTTCGGTCGCTGGGGGGCGCTGCAGGGTTTTTTCGGGCCGCCGCTTTAAAGCGGCGGAACAGAATAAGTACCCTGTTTTGCCGCCGCTTTAAGTCGTACGGCCGTCGTTATGAGGTTAAAAGCATTATATAAAGCTTTTAGAAGACACAAGCTAACTTCTTTTCATACTATGCAGTATTTGAAAATTCTTGCAAAAAAAATAATTAAAACTCAAGCATTTCATCCATTTTCAATGAACTTTTTACAAGAGTTTTTGGTGACAGGTTTTATTTTGTACATGGATATAACAAATTCCATTCCAAGGCAGGCTGCATTTTAACAATAATGCCACTGACTTAAAAGTGCACCAAAAATCCTCTTAAATCAAACCATCCTTAAAGGGAACCAAACATCAGGATTTTGGTATATAAGGTAAAGCCAGTGCAGTACTGGCACTATCAGGCACAGGCTGTACATACTATTAGTGGGCAGCTCGGATGTTTAGGCTGTGAAATCCAAGTTTATGAAGTTTGAAAATTCATCCACTTTTTGATTGACGTGTGCACTTCTCCAGATAATATCCGGGCGGGTTATGCACATGATTCCCGCCCCCCCCCCCATCCCCGCCGCCTGTTCCTCCCTCTCTCTGGCTGTATGCAAATTTCTCTCTTCAATTACACTTTTTCAAAGTTGGCGCTTACGCATAGTGCATATCTCCGGCACCATGTTTTTGAAGCCCACATTACCCAGTTTTGTGTCTGAGAGGGCGGCGCATGCACCCTCCATTGTCACCACGGGAGCACGCGCGGTCACAACAGGACTGGAGAACAACTGATCTTACCGATTATCTGCAGCAGACGATATCGTAGCAGACGTCTGCTGCAGCTAATTGGTAAGATCAGCTGATCTCCAGTCCTGTTGTGACCGCGCGCGCTCCCACTATCATAAGGAGATCTGAAGAAGCAAAGGCGCATGCTCCGTCCTCTCAGATGCAAAACTGGGTAATGTGGGCTTCAAAAACATGGCGCCGGAGATAAGCGCTATGCGCAGGCGCCAACTCCGACACCTTGTTACTGAATAGAGAAATTTGCATACAGCCAGAGAGAGGGAGGAACAGGCGGTAGGGGGTGGCAGGAATCATGTGCATAACCTGCCCGGATATTATCTGGTGAAGGGTACAAAAAGTGGATGAATTTTCAAACTTCATAAACTTGGATTTCACAGCCTAAACATCCGAGCTGCCCACTAATGGTATGTACAGCCTGTGCCTGATAGTGCCAGTACTGCACTGGCTTTACCTTATATACCAAAATCCTGATGTTTGGTTCCCTTTAATGGGAACCTGTCAGGTACAATATGCAGCCAGAACCACGAGCAGTTCTGGGTGCATATTGCTAATCCCTGCCTAACCGTCCAGCGTCTAGTAGCATAGATAAAGGAATCTTTAGAACAGTATTTCTAAAGATTCTTTATGATATGCTAATGAGGCCAGCAACTAGTCACAAAGGCGTTACTTCCTTTGGCTAGTCGGTCCCCTTAGCATGTAAGTACGGCCCTGAGGGTGTGCTAACATGCTAATCAATGTGCAGCGTCAGAGGCATGGTTGATCTCACCGCTCTCTGCTGCCACTGCACCCAACGCTGGATTTTGGCTCAGTGCGCAAAAAGTCCCAGACTTCCAGTCATGCGTACTATGAAACCAGGTGTATGATTTCCAGCTTTAAACTGATATAGTGCGCATGACCAGAAGTCCAGGAACGATCTGATCGTGTGCACTGAGCCGAAAACCAAACCAGCAGTAGCAGCAAAAATGAGAGCGACCATGCCTTTAACGCTGCGTATTCATGCTAACATGCTAAGGGGGGCCGACTAGCCAAGGGAACTAACGCCCTTGCAACTAGTCCCTTGCCTCATTCAGCATGTTTACACTGTAGCCATTTAACAGACATGACCCAAGATAGAAACAAAATTAGCATATACCCTGCTGTAGGTTAGTAAGTAAATAGTAATAGTACATATAAATAACATGGGGTGATTATTAACGCTGTCTTTGATCAAATAAGCAGGAACTCCATCCCACTGCAACAAGGTGTACCCAAATCGGGATGGTCCTATCCTCTGGTATTAAAACTTCACCTTGAGTGAGACAACCTTAATGTAGTTGGGGCAAAACAGGAGCGGAGCCCGATTGCTCAGACACCTGCCCATGGGCAGCTATATACGGTAAACTAAATGCCTAGCTCAAAGTATTGAGTACCTCTTTAGGGTACTTTCACACTTGCGTTTTTTTTTTTTTGGCGCAATCCGCTGTCTTGAGAAACAGCGGAATCCATTAACGGATTCCGTTGTTTCCCATAGACTTGCATTGATGACGGATTGTACCAAAAGTACCTGCGTTGCTTCCGTTGGCCGATGCTCCATTGCTTCCGCTGAGCGGAAGCAACGCAGAATGTAACGTTAAATGCTGGCGTCAAAATGACGACAACCAACGGATTCCGTTGGTTCCGTTAAAATTTATAATGGCTCCCTATGGTAGCGGATTCCGTTGCTAAGTGCTTAACAACGGAATCTGCTGCTAGATTCCGCTAATTTATTCTGAGCATGCCCAGAATGAAAAAAAATAAAAAAAGAAATAAAACAGAGCCGACGGATTCCGTTAGACGGACGCCTAACGGACACCAAACGGATGCAACGGTCCGTTATTTCACAGGAATCAGCTAACGGATTCCTGTGAAATAACGGACCCGTTGCATCCGTTGATACCACAAGAATAACGGATGCGTAAAAACGACGCAGCAACGGACCCAGCGGATTCAACCCAACGCAAGTGTGAAAGTACCCTTACACAGAGTTTATGAAACTATAGCAAAACCAAAGACATGAGCCGGTGTATAAGATGGTATACATGCATCGCATAGGACCATGTTCACACTATGGCCATTTAACTAACAAAATCCAAGATTGGGTTTTGTCCTGCCAAAAGGAATGCAACATGCAAGCAACATCCAAACAAATAAAATAAGATCCACTAAAATATTTTTTTGAAAAACAACAAATAAGTTGCCTTTCTTTAAAAATGATAAAAGTTCAGTGAACCGACATACTGCCCTATGAGCGGAAGGAATTGCATTGTTGGTTTAACATAATCCCGTGAGTCACATCAAATCCAAGCGCCTGGTTAAAAAGCCAAAACAAGTATTCTCTGCAAATATTTGAGTTCCTCAATACATAGGAGGAAATATGTTCTGGGTGCTGCTACATTAAACAAATAATATTAGACTAATTCTTTAAACCACCAACATTTATACTATTTACACGTCACCTGCACGCCGTTGGTTCATACAGTTTGTAAACTCTTCTGATCCAAACACTTTCCAGTAGCAGTAGATGATACACAATTTTATCTCATTTCTGATTTTGCATATTGTAAGGGGCACTTTGCACACTGCGACATCGCAGGTGCGATGTCGGTGGGGTCAAATTGAAAATGACGCACTTCCGGCATCGCATGCGACATCGCAGTGTGTAAAGGCTGGATGATACGATTAACGAGCGCAAAAGCGTCGTAATCGTATCATCGGTGCAGCGTCGGCGTAATCCATGATTACGCTGACGCGACGGTCCGATGTTGTTCCTCGCTCCTGCGGCAGCACACATCGCTGTGTGTGAAGTCGCAGGAGCGAGGAACGTCTCCTACCGGCCTCACTGCGGCTTCCGTAGGATATGCGGAAGGAAGGAGGTGGGCAGGATGTTTACATCCTGCTCATCTCCGCCCCTCCGCTCTGATTGGCTGCCTGCCGTGTGACGTCGCAGTGACGCCGCACGACCCGCCCCCTTAACAAGGAGGCGGGTCGCCGGCCACAGGGACATCGCACGGCAGGTGAGTGTGTGTGTAAAGCTGGCGTAGCGATAACTTTCGCTACGCCAGCTATCACCACATATCGCTGCTGCGACGGGGGCGGGCACTATCGCACTCGGCATCGCAGCATCGGGCTGCGATGTCGTAGTGTGCAAAGCCCGCCTAAGAGGTTAATGTCAAACTAAAGGGGGCTTTACACGCAACTACATCGGTAACGAGATGTCATTGGGGTCACAGAATTCGTGACGCACATCTGGCCTCATTAGCGACATCGTTGCGTGTGAAACGTACGAACGACCGCTAACGATCAAAATTACTCACCACATCGTTGATCGTTGACACGTCGTTTTAATCCTAAATATCGTTGCTGTTGCAGGACGCAGGTTGTTCGTCGTTCCTGAGGCAGCACACATCGCTACATGCGACACTCCAGGAACAAGGAACAACACCGTACCTGCGTCCTCTGGCAACGAGATGGGTGTCACTTTCTTTTGTCTGCTCTCCGCCCTTCCGCTTCTATTGGACGGCTGCCGTGTGACGTCGCTGTGACGCCGCACGAACCGCCCCCTTAGAAAGGAGGCGGTTCGCCGGCCACAGTGACGTCGCTAGGCAGGTAAGTCTGTGTGACGGGGACTAGCGATGATGTGCGCCACGGGCAGCGATTTGCCCATGACGCACAACCAACGGAGGTGGGTGCTTTCACCAGCGACATCGTTAGCGATGTCGCTGCGTGTAAAGTAGCCTTTACTCCTTCTGTGACGCCCTGGACAAGCCAGGGGTCACAGGTAATGACATCACCACACCCTACACCCCGGTTAGGCACATCAAAGCTAGACCTCAAAAATCCTTGTTGCCTTCCTCCAGGGGCTGATGTTCACACCAGGGGGTGGGCCAGGCGGTTGGTCCCGCCCACCGAGGAGTTCACAGTCCTGGAGGTGGGAAAAGAGTGGAGTTAAGGTAGGGAAGTGAAAGTGGAAGGAGTAAAAGTGAAGTGGAGTAGAGCAACTGACGGAGAGCGTCCGGGTGTGTGCCCCGGACAGACAGCAAGGTTAGCAGACGGCGGTGACCGTCTGCAGGAGTGGCCTATCGGAGTTGCCGTAAGGACCGTGGACGGGCGGTGGCCCGGCGGTACCGGACTGGTACACAAGGAGAAGCCAGCACCATTGGCAGGGGCCTTTCCGACCCCGGCAAGGCTTGGAGTCGCCATGAATTTACCAAATCCGTCAGTGAAGGGGACCTCCGGGTTTCCAAACAACTAAGTCCCGATTGAAGGCAACAGTCCAACCAGCAGAGAGAGACACCGCCACCGCCAAGGCACCAGTTTCTCAGGGCCAGCGCCTGCGGGCAAAGAGGGGCTCCTCCGGCCCATATCCAAGCCGGGGAGCGGGTTACCGGTGGGACCCCATTGGAACCAACAGAAGTACTAGGTGCAGGGAAAGAGACAGTCACCGTTAACTACCGGGGAAAAGCAACAGCAGCCGTCCGTGGGAACCGTCTTTCCAGCCGTGTGTTTTACCGAGAACTGTGTCATCGTCTCAGGCTGAGTGAGTACCACCGTGCCGTGCGGCACAGCGCTGCCCCCGCGACCCTGCACCTCATCAGGCCCCGCAACCGGCCTGCCATCACCCATCCTCCACCCCATCACTGGGCCCCGGGACAACCAACTCCTACCCACGGAGGGGAGAACTAACAACTCAGCTGCTCCCTGTCACCACTCCCGGTATCCCCATACAGAGCAGCGGTGGTGTCACCAAAAATCACCACAACCGTGGGTGGCGTCACGGACAATAACCAAATCCCCACCACCAATACACCCCTTTCACTCACGGGCGAGGAGCGCCGCTCGAGTCCCCGGGATCCGGCACACCGCTCGAGCCACCACCGAGCAGCGGCAGCCGCAGCAGCGGCCAGACCCGAGCAGTGGGAGAGCGCGGTGTCCCCTCCTCCGCCCGCGACACTTCCACACACTGCAAATATTGGATCTGTTTCACATGGTTCTATGGTGACCTAAATTGGGTTCTGTAGAGGTGGTAAATGGACTCTTGGGGTAAAACACAGCATATAGGAGGCACTGTGCACCTATGGGCACAGGAAACTATAGATATTGCGTTGTAATATTGGTGCATACAGGATATACTTAATATAATGTTGGTCTTTTATGAATGCAAAGCTCATTTGGATATATACTTCAATAGCCTGGTTGCTCAGGGGTACCTTGCAACGCTAGAGTCTTGGGTTCAAATCCCACCAAGGAGTTTGTGTCATGGGTGTGCACCACTCTGGGGGGGATCTCTGACAAGTCTGGGACCAGAATGTCACAGTGCCTTTTTGTGCGCAGGTCTGCATCTTATATTTATATGTATTTGCTTTCCTTTGGTGCTGTAGGGGTTAAGGACTCTTTCCTATCTGGCTATCCTTTCCTATAGGGCTATTCTAATCCCATTTGCAGCTCTTTGTGACCACTCGCTTTTGCTATAAATAATCACGTGTCTTAACAACATGTAATGTCAGTTATAGATTCTCATATCTAAAGCCTGCTTTACACGTTGCATTTTCACATATGATATCATATGCGATTTGCAACGCCCCCATCGTATGTTCAGCACGTTCAATTTGTTGAACGTGCCGCACAAACGATTAACCCCCATCACACGTACTTACCTTCCATACGACCTCGATGTGGGCGGCGAACGTCCACTTCCTGGAGTGGGAGGGACGTTCGGCGTCACATCGACGTTACGCGGCAACCGGCCAATAGAAGCGGAGGGGCGGAGCTTAGCGGGACGTAAAATCCCGCCCACCTCCTTCCTTCCACATTGCTGGCGGGAGGCGCAGGACGTAGGTAAGATCTGTTCATCGTTCCCGGAGTGTCACACACCGCGATGTGTGCTACCCCGGGTACGATGAAGAATCTGATGTGGAATTCTAGAGAAAGGTACGATGTGTATGCGATGAACGTTTTAACGTTCAATCGCAATCGCACGTACCTGTCACACACTGCAATGTACCTTACGATGCTGGATGTGCGTCACTTACGACGTGACCCCTCCGGCACATTGTAAGATACATTGCAGCGTGTAAAGCAGGCTTTAGTTGTCCACTTTGGAAGTAGGCTGTCTCTGGGAGAAGCTGAAGTTTTGTGACAATTGCAGCTGTGGTGTTAGCTGCATTGAAGTTTCTTAGAGTGTTTTCCTTTTGTGTCTTCCCCGTCTTCCTAAGCTTCTGTTGGATTATTGCAGTGGTGAGAATAGTGCTCCTGCCGACCTTCTCACTACCAGGTTGGGTTCAGGGAAGCGAGGGCCTAGGCAAGTGATCGGTGACGGGATGAAAGAACCTATATAGGAACGTTAGGGAGTGCAGGCAACAGCCTGAGATAAGTTGAAGGAGGTGACCCCACTCCCCTCTCCCTAGCACCAGGGCCCACTATTGTATATTGTACCCTATTTGTTGCAGCATTTGCTGGGTTTTCCCTTATTCCTTATGGAACCCCAGTAGTCACTGTGTGATAGTTTATGTTTTCCCCATATTTGTGTGGGTTTGATCCCACGCTCCAAAGACATACTGATTTTAGATATACTGAAATTTAGATTGTGAGCCCCAATGGGGATAGTGATGAAAATGTCTGTAAAGTGCTGCGGAATATGATGGTGGTGTATAAGCAATGCATAATAATGGTACAATGTTTTCCAGCTAGTTATATAACTTTTAACTTATTTGACAAAAGTGACTCATTCCTAACTTATAAGTCACTTCTCTTCCCCCATCTCCTGCATTGATCATTCATTAACAAAAAAACCCAAATCAAATCTATCTTCAAATCAGTTTTTGCTGGGGTATTAGATTACTGCAGTTACTTACCTATAGCAATCTATGAAGACAGGTGAAGGAGAGAGCTTGAAAGAGAGAGAGAACAAATGTTCCTAGGAACACTTATTTCACATTAATCATACAATGTAAACAGGCTACCGATCACCCAATGAATAAACAAAATTTATTGACTGGATAAAATGTACTCAATGTCAAGCAGCAGCTGCAAAAGCTGGTGGGCCTATCTAGGCTGCACAAAACTGATCTTCCTACAGAGTGTTCATCCATCAAGTCACCATGGCTCGAGATCGAGCTATAAGCTGTTAAAAAATAAATAAAAATGTATCTGTAACACCCCAGGGTCGAGGGGTATTCACCCGACTCGTCCCCGAGCCAGGGGTGCAGATCCTCTGCGTCGTCATGGGCTGGTCTGGCCCGGTTTCGTGACCCCGAGATGTACAGGAAGGAGGGAAGGCGGTGGACGGGAGGAAGGATGGAGGATGTGGGTGGTAGTGACAGTGAGGAAAGTCTTTTTAGATCGTGACGCCATCTGTGGTCCGTGGCCAAGGATGGGCTGCCGCTGCGGGTGCTGCTCTCCGGGGCCAATGGTGAAGGTCACAGCCGGGATGGTGTCGCTCACCACAGGTGGAGCAGGGTTACCCCGGGGAGGATGATGGAGGACGGATGGGGGTGGTGGTAGTCCCCGTTGACGCTGCAGGAGAGGCAGAGGCTGGGGCTGCGGTTCCAGGTCTTTTACTCACTGGTAATTCAGGCAGTGCCCCAGAGTACCGGTTTCTGCCACGATGGGCTCCAGCCAATCTCGAATCCGTGGAAGGTCAGGTCCAGTGTGTGTCAGCCTATGGGCCTTTCCTCCTTTGATGCGCTAAGTATTGGATCCCCATGGCGTTAAGCACTTGGGGGTCCCGGTGTCAGTAAAGTGTCCTGTTCTGTATGCTGATAGTGCGGTTCCGCTGTGGGGCTGGTCCAAGACCTCAGTCCCGGATCCTATATGCTATTTGGCTCCAGAAATAGTGGGACAGGTCCCGTGACTTTTCTAGCCATTCCCACGACCCTTGCAGAATTGGTAGACAACGTGAAGTATGCCTGCCCTAGGGTTCTGTAGCCCGACAGCGCTGGCCCTGTGGAAGCAGCTGCCTGCTTCTCCCCAGTGACCGTGTTGAAACGCCTCGGCTCACAGAGCTGCCTCATGGCACGTCCGCTCTGCTTGGTGTCTGTAGCTGTTTTCCCTTTTTGAGGTTGTGTTGTTTGTTCCAAGCTGTTTCCCCCAGCCGCTGCCACCGGCTGGTGCACTACTCTCACTAGGTCAACCTGCTTTTCCCACTGTGTGCTTTTCCCACTGTGTGCTTCTGACCCCCCCCCTAGTGGTTGCTCCTCCCTGACCTTGAGTCTTAACTCCAGTGGATCGGGGAGCCCCCGGTGCGGTGGTGTCCTGTAAACCCAACCGCTCTGGTGACCCCCTTCTGTGACCCGACCCTGGCCCGGTCCCCATTGGGGAGGGCAACCCACTGTAAATGTGTGTGTATCAGTTGGTGGAACCGGTACTGACCTTCCTTGGACCCAGGATAAGTACTACATCCTAAAGGAGGTGCAGTACCCTGTGGCGCCTGAAGCCTCAGGGGCGCCACATTCCCCGGTGGCAAATGGTAGCACTCCAGGGCTGTAACATTTTACAGGGATCACCGCATTTTGTTATGTAATTAACCAAACAATATTTCTTCCCTTTATGGGAGGCCTCATCTGCTGGGTCAGGCGCAGCACCTCCGCCTCCAGGTCCTCCGGTGTCCACATGCATAGGTGCACCGGTGTGCCCTCTTGGCAGCCTGGTTCTGCAATCCTGAATACTCCTCAGCACATGAAGTTAAGGTGCGACCATGGAGCTCCAGGGCAGACTTCTCTTGGTCATCTCTCTGGCTCTCTCCTCTAGTTTCGTTTCTGCAGTCTCTCGACATCTGGGCGGGGCTTTATTTTTCGCACCACTCCATCCCGCCAAGATCGGGAATCTTCCCACCAACTGGTGTTCTGCAATGGTGGCTGGATCCAGATTTTAAATAAACAGTCTCATTTCTATGAGGCGCACAGTACCTGATTGTTGCGGGCACAATGATGGAGGACGGACGGGGGTGGTGGTAGTCCCCGTTGGCGCTGCAGCGCTAGGCGCAGGTAATGGAGAGGCAGAGTCAGGGCTGCGGTTCAAGGTCTTTTACTCACTGGTAGTTCAGGTACTACCCCAGAGTACCGGTCTCTGTCACGATCGGCTCCAGTCGATCCTGAATCCGTGGAAGGTCAGGTCTGGTGTGTATCAGCCTATGGGACTTTCCTCCTTTAATGCGCTAACTATCGGATCCCCGTGGCGTGAAGTACTTGGGGCTCCCGGTGTCAGTAAAGTGTCCCGTTCTGTATGCTGTTAGCGTGGTTCTACTGTGGGGCTGGTCCAAGACCTCAGCCCCAGATCCTATATGCTATTTGGCTCCAGAAATAGTGGGATAGGTCCGATGACTTTTCTAGCCGTTCCCGCGACCCTTGCAGAGTTGGTAGACAATGTGAAGTATGCCTGCCTTAGGGTTCTGTACCCCAACAGTGGAAGCAGCTGCCTGCTTCTCACCAGTGACCATGTTGAAACACCTTGGCCCACAGAGCTGCCTCGCGGCACGTCCGCTCTGCTCAGCATCTGTAGCTGTTCTCCCTTTTTGTAGTTGTGTTGTGTGTTCCAAGCTGTTGCCCTCAGCTGTTGCCACCGATTGGTTCACTACTCTCACTAGGTCAACCTATGTTTTCCACTGTGTGCTCCTGACTCCCCCTGGTGGTTGCTCCTCCCTGACCCTGAGTCCCAACTCCTGTGGATCGGGGACCCCCAGTGCGGTGGCGTTCTGTAAACCCAACCTGTTGTAAATGTTAGTTATGTTTTGGCTGCTGGGAGGCTCCCTCTGGTGGCCAGGAATGGTTTGGACTTGGACCAGGTGTGTTGTGCAATGGGCGTTTCCTTTGCTAACTCTCTGCTTATTTAAATCCTCGTCTGATAGCTGGCTGTGCCGGATGTCAGTTGTTCTTTGTATCACCAGCCTGCTTCATTCTGCTCCACACCACATCTACCCCAGATAAGTGCTTGCTCTTTATTTATTGTTTGGTTCTTTTGCTCTTATCTGGGTCTGTCATTTTCTGTGGTTGTTTTCAGTTTAGTTGCATGCAGGGATTTTCCCCTCAGTGGCTTGGCTGGGGAACTCCCTGCAGTTCTGTTTGGAGTATAGCTCCTTTGGGTCCATGTGTTTGTGGCTTGTTGAATTTGTTATGATTCTTGTTTTCTGTTCATTGGTATGACAAAAGCACCTGGTATAGGACGGAGTTCAGATCGTGCGATCTGAGGGCCTTTTTGTACTATCAGGAATTTGGAATTTTGCAGGGTTTTACTCTGGCCACCATCAGTCTCTTTAAATTTGTTGGGCCGGATGTACTGTTATGATCCGGAACCATGGAAGACCACCACAAATCATTGGTAAAAGGTGACAAGAGCATTGGCAACTAATCTGGCCGCCATCCCCTTACTAACCATCACAACTAGAAGTAGCCGAGGGGTGAACTAACATCCTGTGCACCGCGAACCCAGCCGGAGAACTAGCTATCCTAAAGGAAGGAAAGATGAATAACTATCTGCCTCAGAAAATAGACAAGAATAGCAAGCCCCCACATTCAAAGACTGCGGTGATATAGGAAAAACACAATACACAGATAGATGACAGGATTAGCAAAACATGAGGCCCCCACTGACTAAAATAGGAAAGGACAGGAAAGGACTGATGGTGGCCAGAGTAAAACCCTGCAAAATTCCAAATTCCTGATAGTACAAAAAGGCCCTCAGATCGCACGATCTGAACTCCGTCCTATACCAGGTGCTTTTGTCATACCAATGAACAGAAAACAAGAATCATAACAAATTCAACAAGCCACAAACACATGGACCCAAAGGAGCTATACTCCAAACAGAACTGCAGGGAGTTCCCCAGCCAAGCCACTGAGGGGAAAATCCCTGCATGCAACTAAACTGAAAACAACCACAGCAAATGACAAACCCAGATAAGAGCAAAAGAACCAAACAATAAATAAAGAGCAAGCACTTATCTGGGGTAGATGTGGTGTGGAGCAGAATGAAGCAGGCTGGTGATACAAAGAACAACTGACATCCGGCACAGCCAGCTATCAGACCAGGATTTAAATAAGCAGAGAGTTAGCAAAGGAAACGCCCATTGCACAACACACCTGGTCCAAGTCCAAATCAATTCCTGGCCACCAGAGGGAGCCTCCCTGCAGTCAAAACATAACTAACATTCACAACACCAACCGCTGTGGTGACCTCTTTTTGTGACCCGACCCTGGCCCGGTCCCCATTGGGGAGGGCAACCTACTATAACTGTGTGTGTTGGTGGAACTGGTACTAACCTTCCTTGGACCCAGGATAAGTACTACATTCTAAAGGAGGTGCAGTACCCTGTGGTGTCTGAAACCTCCGGGGTGCCACATATCTATATAACCATGTGTAATGTCCTGGTGGTGGATTCACTGGGCCGTGCACCGGACTCCTCCAGTGAGGCAACCTGGAGCTAACCCCTATACAGGGACTGTCCAGTCACCCTGCCAGAGGGCCTTGATGCACGGTAGCCGGAACACTGGGGGTACGAGTACTTCAGGGGTCTGCAGGGAACGTCTCTGAGTCTAAAGGCACCATAGGCAGGACGGATGACTGGAACCGGGTTCAGGTACCGGGTAGGAACAGCAGACGGGGTCCGGATCCAGCGAGACGCGCAGGCAGATGTACCAGGTAGAGTCGGGGATCGGTGACGGGTATAGGCTGATGAAAGATGGCGGGATCCTCAGAAGACGGTCACCGGGACACTTCCTGGAGAACCAGTAGTCAGGACCAGCGGACGGACTCTGCGGACGAGACAGTGTTAATGGAGAGACAAAGCACAAGGGGACCTGAGCACCTAGCTCTGGGAACACGTTGAACAGGCACCGCCCACCAGAAAAGGGAAGTCTTATATACCCTGTACCTGTATCTTGTCATATCCTATTCCCGGGATGCTGGCCCTTTAAGACAAGGTGAGTGAGCGCACGCGCGCCCTAATGCGCATGTGCGGGGCCCGGGTGGAGGAGGCCAGTACAGGACACTGTGAAGGAGATGCAGGGGAGCTAGACATGGTGTCCTGGATCGCAGGGAGACATTAGGGCCGGCGGACGGGAGGCACGGAGGACACAGAGGAGGGGGAGTGAGAGGAGCAACCGTGGGCAGGAGGACCGGGGACCGGAGCGGTGAGTGGCAGGCGGCAGCGGGGACTGGGGAGCGTGACACCATGCAATATAAACAGGCTGCAAATCACCCAATGAAGAAGCACAACTCATTGATTGGGTAAAATGATCTTTTGCTCTGCTCAAAAGACAATCTTCAGCTGCACAAATTTTTATGTAAACAGGATTCGTGCTGTCGAGAACAATGGCACCCTATATGCTCCGAGCCATCTATTACAGATCATTCAGTGCACATCGATATGACACACCCACCAGGGCCGTGGGGCACTCGGAACTGGGCCGGTTCTGTTAGAAGGTCACGGCGGCAGGGCCCGTCTCCGTGACCCTAGTGGTGTCGTTTTAAATGGGGGTTAATATATTTACAGGGGATAATGAGTCGTGACGCCACCTGTGGTATTCGGCAACATATAGCCGACGCTGCTGGCTGGGACCGCTGGGGCTGATGGTGAGGCAGCTAAGATGGTACAGCTCCCCACAGGTGGAGCTGGGCCCCAGGGCAGCCATACATAGTCTATGATGGAGGAATGTTTGTGTAGTGCGGGGCTGGCGGCGCAGACAATGATTCCAGGACACAGCGGGATGCAGTCATTAGCTGTATACTCACAGTTGGCAGTTCCAGGTTATCACGGCCGGCCGGTCAAACACCGCCCTTGGATGTTGAGTCCTGCGGTGACGGGATCCAGTTGATCCCCTAGCAATTCGGAGTCACAGAACCAGTGTCCCTTTCTGTATCCCTTTCCTGGTCGTCTTCCTGGGCTGGCTTCGCCCTCCTGCCCTGCGCCTCACACGCAGTGCCCCATGCCGATGTCCGCGGACCTTGCTTGGGAGGCTCTTCTCTCCTTGTTCCCTAGCCCTCTATGGTCACCGTTTTGGCGGATTTGTGTGTGGCTATGGCTTCAGCACATAAAGACACCTCAGCCTACGTTTGCTAGATGACTCTAGTTGTTCTCCACTAGGTTAAGACATGCAAAAATGTTAGCAAAATATTCCAACAGGTGACATTTAAACTTTTCATCCCTTTATAGGAGGCACCATTTCTTGAATGTTACAAACAAAAACTTTATAATAAAATATAACATCTGTATTAGTAACATTTTGTACAGATTTCGAGGAGTCCATGGTGATCCACTCTCCGAGTGTTCCTTAAACCACTCCAAGTACATGCAGTCGCAAAATGGGGGGGGGGACCCTTCACCAACAAACCCCCAACGTAGGCTCTAGGCGTGGCAACAGAGCATCGACTGACTACTTTTTTGGTTCTTCGGCTATGCCAGAAGAGTTTTGCTTTTGTGGTCTGTTAAATCTACTGGGGAGCACTCTAACCGGTGCTAACTATTTACAACAAGTTCAGTTGTTCACCGTCCACAACTTAAAAGTCCTGGTAAACTTCCTAATCTAATGAACTTTACGGTTATTCTATATAACATGACTTTACTATTTAAACTTTACAGTTCCATCTATGGTGTCTGGGTTTCCTGGTCACACCGAACCTTTCTACGGGCTGGTACGGCGCCAGGTCTGGCACTGCTGGCGTATGCTCCATATCCGGTTCCTTACGCTGTTGGCGCACTATTTTCACATGCAGAGCGTACCATCCCCTTTCACCTTCTTGCCACGTGTACCTGAATATGTCACCCTGGTACAAGTCATGGTTTGGGTGTCCTTCCAGCAAATGTGACTCCACGTCCCAGCGGGTAACAAAAATGTCTGAGGGCAGGCCGGGTTTCTTGATGAAACCCCAGTCCTTCTCCAATTCAAAGCGGATCACTATTCCACGTCTCAGTGGCCCCTGCTGCGCAGGACTGGACTTGCGGAGTCTCTTTTTTGCCTACAATTTTCTGGCCTCCATGGCATCCCACTGGGCCCGGCGTTCCTCCTGCTCCGAGGCCAATTTGGCCAACTTCTGCTGGCAAAACATCTCCCTAGTGTGCCTCAGGCTCCTTCTTTTATAAGTTCTTCACTAGGGATCCCGCAGTCTTCTCCTTCCGCACCCTGGGGTACAGTCGTCGGCTGTAAAGGGGTAATTAGTCTTTCCCTACTGCTGGACTAGTGGTGTAGCTATACTAAGAGTGTATGTGTGAACAACGGCCTGTGACCTCCTTTTTACCAGGGAATGGGGCACCAGACGTCTGGATAAGGTGTAGTACCTCTGTGACGACTGGACCCTCAGGGGCGCCACAGATATGACTGTAAAGGTGGTGTCACACACAGCGACGACAACAACGACGTCGCTGCTACGTCACCATTTTCTGTGACGTTGCAGCGACGTCCCGTCGCTGTCACTGTGTGTGACATCCAGCAACGAGCTGGCCCCTGCTGTGAGGTCGTTGCTCGTTGCTGAATGTCCTGCTTCATTTTTTGGTCGCCGCTCTCCCGCTGTGACACACACATCTCTGTGTGTGACAGCGAGAGAGCGACGAAATGAAGCGAGCAGGGAGCAGGAGCCGGCCTCTGGCAGCTGCGGAAAGCTGTAACCACTGTAAACATCGGGTAACCAAGGGAAGAACTTTCCCTGGGTACCCGATATTTACCTTCGTTACCAGCCTCCGCCGCTCTTCCTGCTAGTGCCGGCTCCTGCTCTGTGCACATGTAGCTGCAGTTCGCATCGGGTAATTAACCCTATGTGTACTGTAGTTAGGAGAGCAAGGAGCCAGTGCTAAGCATTGTGCGCGGCTCCCTGCTCTCTGCACATGTAGCTGAAGTACACATCGGATTAATTAACCCGATGTGTACTGTAGCTAGGAGAGCAAGGAGCCAGCGCTAAGCAGTGTGCGCGGCTCCCTGCTCTCTGCACATGTAGCGACGTTATGATCGCTGCTGCGTCGCTGTGTTTGACAGCTAAGCAGCGATCATAACAGCGACTTACAAGGTCGCTGTTACGTCACAGAAAATGGTGACGTAACAGCGATGTCGTTGTCGCTGTCGCTATGTCTGAACCCAGCTTAAGATTGGTTTGCCGCTATAGACAGGCGATTAAATGACTGCTGATCGGTAAATATTTACTGATTGTCTTATTATATGGCAAATCTGTTAATAAAAACCCACCTTTACAATAAAAATGTATACTATATATAGAAAGACAAAGAGTATTCATACTGATGTTTTCTGTGATGAGGCAATGGTAGGTGATTAGCGTAGGAGGGATGGGACCACACCTGCTTTTTGTTTACAAAGATAAAGATTTAGCTGCAAATCCTTGTACTGTTCACTGCTTCAAGCGTGTAAATCTTGGCTGCATAGGACTTTAAGAATGATGTGACCCATTTCTGCTTGAGAAAAACACAAAGATTTCTCTTGCTTCCTTCCGAGCCCATCCTTCCATCCTCTGTGTTGTCTTATTTACCCGTTAGAGTGGCATATTGGCAGAATAGATGTGTACATTCATCTGGAGCCTGGAACTTTGTTAGGGGGGCTGCACACCAAGTTCCTGGCATTTGTGTGAAGCCACTCTAAATTTTACCAGGACATGCCAGTGCTTTATGGGAAAAAGGTGTAATTATGAAGACAATTAAAGAACCACTCCAGCATTTTATTTTTATTTCAGAGCTGGAGTGGTATTTTAAATGTGAGCCCCTTACCCTCTGTTTTATACTCACCTGCTACCGTCTTCACTTGTTTGAAGGGTCTCTCTGGTTGGTCTCAGGCGGCTTGTGACCTGTCGGCAGCTGCAGTGTTTCAGGCCTCCATCACAGATCCGTGCCTCTGGTACGTGTTTGCCATTTTTTACACGTACTGGAGACACATACATACGGGGACCTAGGTAATCCCAATGGTTAGGAGACACGTAAGTATTTAGGAACGAAACATGTGTCCGTTTCGTACTTACATGTCTCCGTGAGTTCCATACGCTGACATGTCCGTGTTGCTATGGCAGCACGGGTGTCACACGGCCCGCACACGTACCACACGGATGTAGTGTGGATGCGGTTCCGTGTGACACGCGCCGGAGAAACACACATGTCAGGTTAAAAATAAAAAAAGCACACACTCACCTCCACGAGCCCTACAGTATTTGCCGCGGATGTCACCTGCATCCGCCCCCCAGTGAATTTGAACAACGCATCTTCTTCACTGGGGGCCGGAAGCAGCGTCAGCGGGGCGTGGCCTGTGCAGGACGCTGTCATTCAGCACCACAGACAGCTCCGGAAGAATCAGGTAAGGCGGGGCTTTCCATTCTCCGTGTGTTATTACGTATAACACACGGAGAACACGTACGTGCCATAAACACGGCACACGGGGAACAAACCACCCCTTTAACACGAACGTGACAAAAACGTTACGTTTTGTCACGTAAGTGTTGCAGAGGCCTCATAGAATGCCGAAGGTCACAAATCAATGCATCTCAATGAGAGCCTTATTCTGGCCTTGTTCTGGCTCTCATAGTGCTCGTATTGAGCACTTGTGACGTAACTTCTGACTTACAGGCAGTCAGAAGTTACTGTCACAAGATGGCACCGCTGGAACAGAGCAGCAGCAGTATGGCAGGGGGCATAGCGTTAAAGTGACATTCCAGCTCTAAGAAAAAACAAAACTATGCTGGAATGGTGCTTTAAATAATGCCTAAGGCCCTGTGTGCACTTACCGTTTTCTCCCGCGGATTTCCTGCGGTTTTGCTGCATGTTTCGCTGCATGTTATGTTCATAACATCTCTGCAGTGATTCACCAGCAAAACCTATGGGGAAAAAAATGCTGTGCGCAATATGCGAATTTTGACAGCTGCATGTTTTGCTGCGGGATTCCCGCAGCAAAAACAATTGCATGTCACTACTTTTCCGCACGTCGCTGCGGCATTTCACTCCATTGACTGCAATGGAATCGTGAAATCCCGCAGGGAATAACGCAGTTTGACTAAGGAGAATAGAGTCTTTATATTTGCTAAGGAATCAGTAGAATGCCTGAACAAGCGATATTAGAATAAGTATAATTTATTAGACAAAAAAAATGTAAGGCATAACAATAAATACATACACGTAGTGCAGTGAACAAACCAGAGGGGGAGCTGTGCTGAAGGGAAAGGAGAAACCCCAAGTGTCCCAGAGAAAGGAGAGGCCAATTTTCCTACTCCAATTGATCCTAAAGGGATTATAAATAACCACCTAAATATGATGAGTAGCTGCATCAGAGTAAGTATAAAGCTCATATGTAGCATGCATACCACCATGTGTAGATATAATAATGGCAGTATTACTCACCAACCTGGATCACAAAGCCTGGGATATAACACGTGGGGACTGACGTCCCAACACGTGTTTCGCTTGAGATGTGTTTCGTCGGGGGCTTTTTTGTCTAATACATTATACTTATTCTAATATCGCTTGTTCGGGCATTGTACTGATTCCTTAGCAAATATAAAGACTCTATTCTCCTTGGTCAAAATGTTTTGAGTTGTTGCTCCATTAGTCATGCGATCCTATATTGGTCCTTTTTTGGTTTTAGGGAATAACGCAGGCAGCAAATTCTGTGCGGTTCATTGCTTTTTCCTGCGTTATTCCCTGCGGTATTTTGCGGTTTCGGGACATAATGTTCATCACTGCCCTGTGTTTTGCAAGGAAGTGATGTCATTATGACTGGAAGAGGAAGCGGAGATGAGAGTAAACACACACATCACAGACACAGACATAGAACACACAGATCACACTCACACACAGACATATAGAATACACATAGAAATCAAACGGACATATAAAAAAAAAAATACGTGGGCTCCGCCGTATTTTTACCATCCAGATGAGGTAAACACACAGCGGCGGCCCGGTTTTCTCAGGCTGGGAAGGGCGAGGGACAGGGTTAATGCTCCCCCCTCCCGCAGCCGAGAATATCAGCCCGCAGCTGCCCCGGGACTGTCGGATCCATTATGCGGCAGTCTCGGAGTGTCCCCGGCTCTTCCTGTTGCCGTGATGCGGTGGCAATCAGGGTAATAATGAGTTAATGGCAGCGCATCGCCGCCACTAAGTCCAGGCATTAATCGTGCAGCGTCTATGAGACAGCTTTCATGATTAACCTGTAAGTAAAGTCAATAAGCACACACTGAAAAATCCTTTATTTTAAATAAAACACAAAAAAGCCCCTCTTTCACCATTTAATTAACCCTCCCAAAACACAGCTCCGGTGTAATCCACCGAGGTCCCGCGTCGCTTGCATCCAGCCGCGACTGACACTGTACTGAATGCAGCCTCGTAACGAGCCTGCAGAAAGGTAACCACAGGTCATTTCCCACGACCGGTAATGTGAACACACTACCGCTGGGGGAAATGCAGTGTGTCCATTGATCTGTCCTCTATCTATCTATCTATCTATCTATTCTCTCTATTTATCTATTTATTTATCTATCTATCTATCTACTATCTATCATAGAAGGAAATTACTTTTTTTTTCTTTAATGTGCTTTATTGCATTGAATGCATTCAACACATGTACCAACCCGCGGCAAAACCGCGGTAAAATTACCGCGACAATACCGCGGTAAAACCTCAACAAACCGCAGCAAACCGCATGCGGTTTTCGGGTGCAGTTTGCCACGGTTTTTTACCGCGGGTGCGGTAATCTTTCAGAGCCTGCGGAATTTTCTTAGGAAAATTCCGTTTTCCAGTGCACACAGGGCCTTAAGCTGGCTCTATGGTAGAAAGTTTGGTTGTTGATTGTCAATAGCAAATTTTCCTTTACTTTGTATTTTGCCAATTTTCTAAACAGTTCTCAAGTATATGAGATTAAGGACACCTACCAACCAAGTAAATTAATAGTAAATGAAAGCATCTATAATAAAAATTAACTTATATGATTTGCATTATAAACTCCTGCATGTACATAGCTCCTATGCAACTCTGGTCTCTTTATGGTAACAGAATACAAGTAAAGAGTGCTTTACACGCTGCGACATCGCTAGCGATTGCTAGCGATGTCGTGCGCGATAGCACCCGCCCCCGTCGTACGTGCGACATGTGGTGATCGCTGCTGTAGGGAACATTATCGCTACGTCAGCGTCACATGCACATACCTGGTCAGCGACGTCACTGTGACCGCCAAACAATCCCTCCTTCAAGGGGGAGGTGCGTTCGGCGTCACAGTGACATCACAGCGGCATCACTAAGCGGCTGCCCAATAGCAGAGGAGGTGCGGAGATGAGCGGCCGGAACATGCCGCCCACCTCCTTCCTTCCTCATTGCCGGTGGACGCAGGTAAGGAGATGGTCGTTGTTCCTGGGTGTCACACACAGCGATGTGTGATGCCGCAGGAACGAAGAACAACCAGCGGCATGCAACAGCAATGACATTTGGAAAAGGAGCGACGTGGCAACAATCAACGATTTTTGCCATTTTTCCGATTGTTGCTCGTCGCTCCTAGCTGTCACACGCTGCGATGTTGCTAACGGCGCCGGATGTGCGTCACAACCACCGTGACCCCGACGATATATCGTTAGCGATGTCGCAGCGTGTAAAGCACCCTTAATTCCTGTATAGTCTGATCCTGCAGTTATACTCCGTTATATCTGTCCCTTACTACTTATTAATATATATTAATATAGGTCGCTATGTGTCTCCCAGAATATGCTTGGAGACCTTGTGAGACCTGCTGGAGTGTGCTGTAGTCACAGTCACTGCTGTGAGTGCAACACAAAATAAAAAAGTGTGAACTTGGTCAAGATATTTGACCAAGTATTTTGTTTAAAGAAACCAGTTAGGGCTTTTATTTTTTTAAAGTTCTGTAGGTTTGTCAGTGGGATGGAACTCTCTCTCCAGTCCGGGTTCTGCAACAGGCTCATGTCTGGGGAAATACATTTAATCCTGCAGAGCACAGCAGGGTGTGTCTCACATGGGATCCAGGCTGTTGGAGCAGCAGGTGCTGTGTGAGCTGGCTGTGTAGAGCAACCTGGACATTCTAAGCGGACCCAAGCCAAGATCTCAGGAAGAGAATTGTGGACTTGCACAAACCTGGTTCATGCTTGGGTGCAATTTCCAGATACCTGAGGGTTTCTCGTTCATCTGTACAAACAATTCTACTCACGTACAAACAAGATGGGAATGTCTAGCCATCATACCGCTCAGGAAGGAGACGGGTTCTGTGTACTAGAGATAAACATACTTTGGTCAGACATGTACATATCAACCCAAGAACAAAAGCAAAAGACCTTGTGCAAATGCTGCCGGAAGCTGGTAAAATTGTGTCATTATCCACAGTGTAACGAGTACTGTATCAACATGGGCTGAAAGGCCACTGTGCCAGGAAAAAGCCATTACTCCAAAAGAAACATAAAAAAGCCACATTAATGTTTGCAATGCACACAGGAACAAAGACCTTAATTTTTTGAGACATGTCCTGTGCTCTGACGAAACTAAAATTGAACTGTTTGCCATAATGACCATTGTTATGTTTGGAGTAAAAAGGGAGAAGCTTTGAAAATGAAAAACACCATCCCAACTGTGAAACCCAGGAGTGGCAGCATCATGTTGTGGGGTTGTTTTGCTGCAGGATGGACTGGTGCACTTCACAAAATATATGGCATCATGAGGAAAAAGTTTATGTGGCAATAGTGAAGCAACATCTCAAGACATCAGCCAAGAACTTAAAGCTTGGGCAGAAATGGGTCTTCCAAATAGACAATGACCCGTAGCATACTGCCAATCTGGCTACAAAGTGGCTTAAGGATAGCAAAGTCAATATTTTGGAGTGGCCATCACAAAACCCTGATCTCAGTCCTACTAAAAATTTATGGGCAAAGCTGAAAAGGCCGGTGCAAGCAAGGCGACCCACAAACATGGCTCGGTTACACCAGTTCTGTCAGGAGGAATGGGCCCAAATTCCTACCAACTATTGTGAGAAGTTTGTGGAAGGATATGCAAAACGTTTGACCCAAGTCATACAGTTTAAATGCAATGGTACCAAATACTAATGTAATGTAGATAAACTTTTGACTTTACAGAAAGTAATAAAAATGCCTTAAAACATTCTCTCTCATTATTCTGGCATTTGGCAAATATAAATAATTTTGGTTCATAATTGACCTAAAACGGGAAAGGTTTATTCTGATTTCATGTTACATAGTGAGAAAAACATTCATATGTGTCTTTATAGATACTGTATGTAAACTTCTGGTTTCAACTGTAGCTACCTAAGTGAGCCGACCAGTATGCAACAACATTGGGAATGTGTAGAAGAGACCTGGGATCATATTTTGGTTGAGACATGCTGAATCTGATTGAGAGCATGCCCAGAATGATTCAGGCAGAGTTGAAAGCCAAAGGTGGATTTACAAAGTACTAGCAAAATAATACAAATTTAAATTTAGATTTTTAGAAGTAAAACAGTAACAATGGATTGACATAACAAGAATCTCCAAAATGCATCATATGCTAATTAGTTACAAGACAAATTTATGTATGAGATAGCCAAGATGATTTCCTATAAAATAAAGGTAGGTTTACGCTCAAAGCTTTAGAGGATTGTGAGATATGAAGCCTGAAAGTCAAAACTTCAAAACATTTTTACCCTTTTACTTGTCAGTATATATAGTGTGACAAAAGAAATGTGACAAGAAAATCTAAAGCTAGACATGTACATGTGTTGCTCCTGAACAGGCCAATATGTGGGTGGCATGTAGTTGTGTAATATGGGCACCCGAAAATATGCAAGACTGTACTGCGGCACTTAAATGCCACTGTGTGCTATTGTCAGCAATATTTAGAAAGTTAAAAGCAGTGTTTAGTTATACAGGTTATTTTCCTTTGTGTGTATTGGAACAACATAATAAAACAGAAAAAAAGGCAAGATGGACATAGTTTCACACAAAATTAGAAAAAATTGACCGGACAAAATTGTTGGAAAGTTAACAACTTTGTTTCACCTGTGACAAGTAACAGGTGTGGGCAATGTGAAAATCACACCTGAAATCAGATAAAAAGGGGAGAGGTTGATTCAGTCTTTGGAATGTGTATATGTGTGTGCCACATTAAGCATGGAGAACAGAAAGAGGATAATCGAACTATTTGAGGACTTGAGAACCAAAATTGTTGAAAAATATCAACAATCTGAAGGTTAGAAGTTCATCTCCAGAGATCTTGATGTTCTTTTGTCCATAGTGCACAAGATAAGCAATAATTTTACAACCCATGGCACTGTAGTTAATCTACCTGAACGTGGAAGGCTGAGAAAAATTGATGAAAGGTTGCAACGTAGGATCGTCCAGATGGTCGATAAGCCACTCCAATTAGGTTTGAAAGAAATACAAGTTGTCCTGCAGGCTCAGGGTGCATCACTGTCAGTGCAAACGATCTGTCCACATTTTCATGAAATGAAACACTATGACAGGAGACCCAGGAGGACCCCATTGCTGACACAGTGATATATGAAAGCTAGACTGCAGTTTGCCAAAATGTACGTGAGGAAGCCAAAATTCTTCTGGGAAAGCAACTTGTTTATAGAAAAGAACAAGAGAGAGCTTTCTGGAAAAGCACATCATTCTACTCTTTACATAAAAGGGAAATAAACATGTGTAGAACAAAATGTGCAATCATAATAATTTTCTGGGAGAAATAATTTAAATTAATAATTAAAGGCTGTCAACACTTGACATGACTGTAGCCGGCATTTTCCCGATGTGGAGTAAGCGTTGCTCTTGAGTAGAGATGAGCGAACCTGAGGTTCAATGTTCGAAGTTCTGGTTTGGAAACTGACTTCCAAAAAAGCAAGGTTTGGGTTCCAAGTTCAAGTGAGTGATGAGTATGAACCTCTCAAGTGAGAGTGTCTGTATTTTAAATCATGTCTGTATTTTCATTTTTTTTTTTTTCTTCTTTGAGTGGTTTCTACCTGTTAGTAATTCTTTGCTGTGCCCCACCCCTGCTGGTCAGCTGATGTTCATCTGGGTCAATGAGACATGTATATAAGTATTGCACTCGGTCTATGACCGTGGTCTGTGTGCGTGCCTCTGGATAAGTGCCTCATAAGTGTCAGAAATATAGCAGAAATGACCAGAAGGTAAAATTCAGCTCTTTCTAACTAAGTTTGCCACTGACACAATCTATTTGTTAAATCCAATATTTACCACATTACTCCCACCATGTTCACCTATGCCCTCACAGTCTTTGCTCCACTCCTCCTTACTCTCCTTCGCTATCCCCACACCCCAGCACCCTCTAAACATATATTCATCTCCCCTTCCCTCCTGCCTTCTCATCTGTCCTCATCTGCTGACCTACTCCTGAACCTCAGATCGCTCCAACTATCACGCAGACCATGCCGTCCACTCTCTTTCTCTCACCTGCTCTCCCTTTCTCTACTCCTTCTCACTGCTGGTGACATAGCCCCCAATCCTGGCCCCCCATGGTTGGTTCACCCCTCTTTATCACCCACCAACCACTCTCCACATACTAGTAACTACCGCAATCTATCCAACATAAAAACTATTCCCCTCTCACCGACTCCGCCGCCCCCTCTCTCTGGTGCGCTTTGGAACGCCCGTTCAGTGTGTAACAAACTGCACATCATTCATGATCTCTTTACCTCCAGCAATCTATCCTTTCTGGGCATCACCGAAACATGGCTGACACCCTCCAACTCTGCCTCCCCAGCTGCACTATGCTACGGTGGCCTGCACTTCTCCCACACTCCTCGCCCTGGCAATAGACAGGGTGGAGGAGTGGGCCTCCTTCTTTCTAACAACTGCAGCTTCACCACAATCCCACCTCTTCCCTCCCTTGTCCTGCCTTCCTTTGAAGTGCACTCTGTCCGAATCTATTCTCCCTCCAACCTCCAAGTGGCTGTCATATACAGACCCCCGGGCCCTACCACTGCCTTCCTCGACCACTTCTCTGCATGGCTTCTACACTTTCTCTCTGCTGACATTCCCACCATCATCATGGGTGACTTCAACATCCCCACTGACACCCGCCAATCAGCTGCTTCCAAACTCCTCTCCCTCGCTTCGTCTTTTGGCTTAACTCAGTGCTCCACCTCTGCCACCCACAAAGATGGACACACACTAGACCTTATCTTCACCCGCCTCTGTCCCCTTTCTGACCTCACAACTTCCCCCCTCCGGACCTACCAGCACCTAGCACATCCCCGCAGAAACCTTGCACACCTCAACATGAACACCCTCGCCGACTCTATCCTTCCACTGTCCTCCATACCGTCCCTCCACGACACAGACAGTGCCACCACTTTCTACAACACCACTCTCACATCAGCTATTGATTCAGTCGCTCCCCTTGTGCATGGCAGAGTGAGACGAATCAATAGACAGCCCTGGCACAACAACCTCACTAAAAAACTTCGGCAAAGGTCTAGGGCTGCAGAGCGGCAGTGGAAGAAAACGCACTCCCAGGAAGACTTCACCACATTCAAAAATGCAATTCACACATTTCGTTCAGTCCTCACCTCTGCTAAACACGATTACTTCAGAAACCTCATATCCTCTCTAACACACAACCCCAAACAGTTATTCAACACTTTCAACTCCCTCCTTCACCCACCACTGCCCCCTCCAACCTCCCTCATTTCTGCAGAAGACTTTGCCACTTATTTCCAAGAAAAAATCGACCTAATAAGGCAAGTCTTCTCTGCTCAGCCACCACAACCCCTTCATATAACTGACCACTGCCCCTCTCCCATAAACTTCCTCCCCACCATCACCGAAGGAGAGCTTGCACGTCTTCTCTCAAAAGCGCACCTCACCACCTGCGCACTTGACCCCATGCCATCCCACCTCCTCCCCAACCTCACCACCATCCTTATTCCAGCCTTAACCCATCTCTTCAACCTATCTTTAACGACTGGAACCTTCCCCTCTGCCTTTAAACATGCAACTGTCACACCTATCCTAAAGAAACCTTCCCTCGATCCAACCTCTACTACCAGCTATCGCCCCATATCACTACTCCCACTTGCCTCAAAACTCCTAGAACAGCATGTCCTTGCTGAACTTTCCACCCACCTCTCCTCTAACTCTCTCTTTGACAACCTACAGTCCGGCTTCCGTCCACATCATTCTACCGAAACTGCCCTGACTAAAATTACGAATGACTTGCTTACTGCCAAAGCGAACAAGCACTTCTCTGTACTCCTACTTCTAGACCTGTCCTCAGCCTTCGATACCGTTGACCACTCCCTCTTATTACAGACCCTCTCTTCTCTTGGTGTCAGAGATCTTGCCCTCTCTTGGATCTCTTCATACCTCTCAAATCGCACTTTCAGTGTCTCCCACTCCCACACAACCTCTTCATCCCGCCATCTCACTGTTGGCGTCCCTCAAGGCTCTGTCCTAGGACCCTTACTTTTTTCTATCTACACATTTGGCCTGGGACAACTCATAAACCCCCATGGCTTCCAGTACCACCTATATGCCGACGACACCCAGATCTACCTCTCTGGCCCAGATGCCACATCTCTGCTGTCCAAAATCCCGAAATGTCTATCTGCTATATCCTCCTTCTTCTCCTCTCGCTTCCTAAAGCTCAATGTGGCCAAAACTGAACTAATCATCTTTCCTCCGTCTCACCTACACACTCCACCTGATCTATCTATTACAATAAATAACACCATGCTCTCGCCAGTACCCAAAGTTCGCTGCCTCGGAGTTACCTTTGACTCTGCCTTATCCTTCATACCACACATCCAATTCCTCACCACCTCCTGCCGTCTTCAACTCAAAAATATTTCCAGAATCCGTCCTTTCCTCAATTCGCAATCTACTAAAATGCTAGCGCATGCCCTCATAATCTCCCGCCTCGACTACTGTAACATCCTCCTCTGTGGCCTCCCTGCCAACACGCTCGCCCCTCTCCAGTCCATCCTTAACTCTTCTGCCCGACTGATCCACCTCTCTCCTCAATACCACCCTGCTTCTCCTCTCTGCATGTCCCTCTGTCGCGGGCGGGGAGGAGGGTGTCAGCACACCGCGCTCACCCCTTCTGCTCGGGTCCGGCGGCTGCTGCTCAGTGGTGGCTCGAGCGGTGGGCCGGATCCCGGGGGTTCCTCGAGCGGCACTCCTCGCCCGTGAGTGAAGGGGGATTTGTGGGGTGTGGGGATGATTATTGTCCGTGACGCCACCCACGGTTGTGGTGATTCCACCACCGCTGCTCTATACGGGGCTCCCGGGGATGGTGATGCAGAGCAGCCAGGTGTTGTGTTGCCCCTCCGTGGGTAGGGGTTGGTGATCCCGGGGCCCGGTGATGGGGATGGAGGTGCAGGGCCTGGTGGGCGCAGGGACGCGGGGGCAGCGCTGTGCCTTGCGGCACTATGGTACTCACTCAGCCTGAGACGTGACACAGTTTTTACGGTAAACCAAACGGCTGGATAGACGGTCCCACGGACGGCTGCACTTGCTCTCCCAGTAGGTGACGGTGATGTCCCTTTTCCTTGCACCTTGGTGTACTTGTTGGTTGCGATGGGTCCCCACCGGTAACCCGCTCCCCGGCTTCAAGCTGGACCGGGGGAGCTCTACTCTTTGCCCGCAGGCGCTGGCCCTAAGAAACGGGTGCCTTGGCGGTGGCGGTGTCTCTTCTATACTGGCTGGGCTGTTGCCTTCAATCGGGACTTGGTTGTTGGGGGATCTACGTCCCCTTCACTGACGGATTCGGCAAATTGTGGCGACTCCAAGCCTTGCCGGGGTCCGAGAGGCCCCTGCCCTGGTGCTGACTGTCCTTCGGAACACTGCTCCAGACCGGCGGGCACACAGCCAACGGGGTCCTTCCAGGAACTTCCAAATGGTCCCCCTCCAGACAGTCACCGCCGTTGCTGACCTTGCTGACCTGGCCCTACACAAAGCTGGACCCTTCAGGCTTTCCTTCCTTCTTGTCACCTCACTTGCTTTCCTCCTTTTCCACTTTTCTACTTTCACTACTTTCACTTAGATGTTTACTTAAGCTCGTCCCTGAGCTATCTCCGTTGTTTACTCCTTCATGTCCCTCACTGGACTCAACTGCCTGGTTTCTCCCGCCTCCAGAGCTGTGAACTCCTTGGTGGGCGGAGCCAACCGCCTGGCCCACCCCCTGGTGTGAATCATCAGCCTCTGGAGGAAGGCAACAAGGATTTCTGGTTAGCTGTGGTGTTCCTAGCTGGGATGTAGGGTGTGGTGGTGTGTGACCTGTGTCCCCTGGCTTGCCCAGGGCGACACATTCCCCCTTAGCAAAATGCAGACCGTCCGCGGGCTGCCGTCCAACACCGGTTTTATTTTTCTGAAAAAGATAACATAATGATATAAGATATTTACATTTTTAATAATAACTCTTCCCAAGACGGGAGGCACATTTCTTTTAACGTTGCATAACGGTTTACGGTTACGGTTTCCGCTCTCTCCCACCCAAGCAACCTGGCCCTGATGCTGCCCCTAAAACCCAGGCAGCACTCCTTGACCCACAGTCCAGCACACGGTACCCGAGCGGGATCAGTCCTTCCCTCCAGAGGGTAGCCACCGGTTCCTTTGGTGGCTGGGCCCCAGCCTGCTCTGCTCAGGGCCCTCCCTCCAACCTGCCTCTCCGGAGGCGGCATTGCGGAAAACGGTAACGGTAAACAACATATTTACAAGCCACTAACGTTTGTGGTTGCCCTGCAAGTTCACGGGCTTGTCCATGGATAGTTCCCATGCAAAACAATTTTTTAACGGTCCCCACGGGGACAACGGTGCCGGCTCCAGCCGGTTGCAAATCACGGTAAATCAGGTAAGGCACTCGGTCATCATCATTTTTCTTATCATTCTTTCAAACTTTTTAAACTTTTCAAACAACAAAACACAATGGTGGTCCCAACGGGGACTGCTGCTGCGGGCACCCGCTGCCCTACTCGTACTTTTCTGTTGAGGTGGACCCGTCCTCTGCCACCGGCACATCAAACATGCACTGACATGTCTGCGGTGACAGGGGCACCCGGTACCCATTTCCACCGGCACGCGGGGTATGCACAACCACGGGGTCTCCTACATAGCGGGAACGCTCACTTGCCTCTTCAAACTCAGCAGCAGACCCGGGACTAGGGCCGGAGTCGTCATCTCGTGCTTCTGCGTCAGGCGGGTTGCCGCCAGCTGTCGCAGCCTCCTGGCCTCCAACATCCAGCACTTCAGCCCCTTCTGCGGTAGCACGGAGCAGCAGATTTGGCGAGCTGACATTAAGGCACCTCATAAGTAACGGCAAGGGCGATGCATAGGCCGAGACTAGGCCGGGCCCCTCAGCCGCAGTGGCCGGTCCTGGTAGGACATAGGGACGTGGGTCACCAGTCGGTTCTGCTACATCCATTCCCCCTCCGTACCTCGGGGCAGTTGTAAGCAGCTCCTCCACCTCGTTGGTCCACTGCTCCATCATCCGGAAGATTTGATCCTGCTGACGCTGGTGGAATTGCATCACCCGGGCCTTCATCCAGGCCACGGTCTCGGGCTCAGGGTCTGGCACAGTCTCTATTGGGACTTCCGGCACCATGCTGTAAAGGGGTCGCGGTCCCAGCGGTTCCCCCTGGTATGCTTCAGGGACATCCCGGACATCTGCAGACGGCTGGTCCGCCGGAGCGGCCTGGCAGGGTATCGCTACCGGTTGGGCAGGTAGCGGGCCTAATGGCGGGGCGGCAGCAGCTACTACGGGTAGCAGGGAGAGAGGCTGGGTGAGCGGAAGCCGGCCGGGCCCCTCAGCTCCAACGGCCGATCCCTCAGGAATACAGGGGCGTGGGTCGCTTACCCGCTCCTCCAAATCCTCTTCTGCCTCGCGTCTCCACATAGCAGCCACCACGTCCGCCATGTCGGTCTCCCACTCCTCCAGGAGGAGTTGCATATGGGCCTGCAGACGATTACTCAGCGGGACAGTCCGGTCCCTCAACCACGTCGCCGTGCCGGGCGCGGGGGCTTCCTCGTTGTGAGCAGGGTTTTGCATCTTGATAACGAGGTCTTCCAGGAACCCAATATCGCTGCAGAGTCCTGGCGTCCCTACTTTTATAGCTGCAGCTACATGCGTCCAGCCGCCATCGCATCCCCCTTAGCTCTTTCCGGCCCCTCCTCTCTCGGGGCGGAGTTTTGGCCTTCGCGCCTCTACTGCTCGAGAAGACGCTCGAGCGGGAACTTTTCGCGCCAAAGATGGCGGCTTCTGAAATTTTTCTGCCGGATGCCTCCGGCGGTAACAAGGCGCACCTCTACCAGATGGCAGAGCGGTAAGATCCTGTTCGTGATGCCAAGTTGTCGCGGGCGGGGAGGAGGGTGTCAGCACACCGCGCTCATCCCTTCTGCTCGGGTCCGGCGGCTGCTGCTCAGTGGTGGCTCGAGCGGTGGGCCGGATCCCGGGGGTTCCTCGAGCGGCACTCCTTGCCCGTGAGTGAAGGGGGATTTGTGGGGTGTGGGGATGATTATTGTCCGTGACGCCACCCACGGTTGTGGTGATTCCACCACCGCTGCTCTATACGGGGCTCCCGGGGATGGTGATGCGGAGCAGCCAGGTGTTGTGTTGCCCCTCCGTGGGTAGGGGTTGGTGATCCCGGGGCCCGGTGATGGGGATGGAGGTGCAGGGCCTGGTGGGCGCAGGGACGCGGGGGCAGCGCTGTGCCTTGCGGCACTGTGGTACTCACTCAGGCCCCTGCCCTGGTGCTGACTGTCCTTCGGAACACTGCTCCAGACCGCCGGGCACACAGCCAACGGGGTCCTTCCAGGAACTTCCAAACGGTCCCCCTCCAGACAGTCACCGCCGTTGCTGACCTTGCTGACCTGGCCCTACACAAAGCTGGACCCTTCAGGCTTTCCTTCCTTCTTGTCACCTCACTTGCTTTCCTCCTTTTCCACTTTTCTACTTTCACTACTTTCACTTAGATGTTTACTTAAGCTCGTCCCTGAGCTATCTCCGTTGTTTACTCCTTCATGTCCCTCACTGGACTCAACTGCCTGGTTTCTCCCGCCTCCAGAGCTGTGAACTCCTTGGTGGGCGGAGCCAACCGCCTGGCCCACCCCCTGGTGTGAATCATCAGCCTCTGGAGGAAGGCAACAAGGATTTCTGGTTAGCTGTGGTGTTCCTAGCTGGGATGTAGGGTGTGGTGGTGTGTGACCTGTGTCCCCTGGCTTGCCCAGGGCGACACATTTCCACTGGCTCCCAATCTTCCACCGTATCCAATTCAAACTACTTACACTGACCTACAAAGCTGTGCATAATCTTTCTCCTTCATATATCTCCGAACTACTCTCACACTACACTCCAACACGTCACCTCCGGTCCTCCCAAGATCTCCTTCTCTTCTCCTCTCTCATTCGCTCCTCACGCAACAGACTCCAAGACTTCTCCTGAGCATCCCCAGTCTCCTGGAACTCGCTGCCTCAACACGTCAGACTATCCCCTACCCTTGCAAACTTGAAACGGAATCTGAAAACCCACCTGTTCAGAAATGCCTACAATCTACATTGAACTCGCTGCCGCCCGACCACCGTGTGGAGCTGCCGCCCGACCACTGTGCGGAGCTGCCGCCCGACCACCGTGCGGAGCTGCCGCCCGACCACCGTGCGGAGCTGCCGCCTGACCTACACCCCACCTATTGTCTCCTCCCCATAATCCTATAGAATGTAAGCCCGCAAGGGTAGGGCCCTCTTCCCTCTGTGCTAGTCTGTCTATTGTAACTTGTATATGTGTTCTGTATGTAACCCCCTTGTCATGTACAGCACCATGGAATCAATGGTGCTCTATAAATAAATAATAATAATAATAATAATAATAATAAAGTGAGCAGCTGTGCTTGGGTATGAGTGGTGCTCAGCCCTGCCCTGTGTGAGCTGCATGCAGTGTTTGAACGGTTTACATTTTAGGTAAAATCAAAGTGATCAGATATAGAGTGTACACAAAAACTACAAAAATATTTTTTTAAAAACCCTGCACACCCTCCCCCAGAAGTATTCTGCTTATGGCTGGCTGCATGTGGGTGGAGCCACAAAATGCCCAATTACTGACTTCTATCAAGGTTCGGATCAAGCGGGATCAAAAAAACTGAATATTTTAAAGGTTTGAAAATACATGGTGAACCAAACCTCCAAAGGTTCGCTCATCTCTACTCTTGAGACCACTTGAAATAGCCTAACACTCCATGACATAGTAAAACATCATGCAACATTCAGCATTTAAAATGTCCCCCACCTAATTTGTAGAACATCAAGAATTAAAAACTATGGACTAATTAAAAACTATGGACTAATTAAAGTGCTAAACTGCAGTATAACATGGATAAATCAATTCACAATTACAGAAAATCCAAAAGTCCTGCACCTCTCTATCACTTAAATTATTATTCACAGACTGAGACTACAGTATCATTTTCTATGTTATTTTGCACTGTAGTAGTGCACCACGCTTTGATTTTAAACAAAAAAAGGGGGAAGTTTTTTCAGCTTACCATACAATGTGTCAGTCAGAGTGAAGCATAGGTGAGTCCTTTGTACTGCACAGAGAGGAGTAGAGAATCCTGTCTTCAACAAGTAAAAGAAACCAACAAAGCAGAATCCAGCGGAAATCGTAAGGTGTCTCGTGCTCAAACATATTTAAAAAAGAGCTTTATTAATCCGCTTTAAAAATCCATTCCAGTTTTCTAGGCAGAGCAATTAGGGAGAGCTGTGCAATCTAGCAACGACAACACGTTGCGGCACTATCTGTGCGAGTTCATCATGGTCTGGATGAAGGCGTGCAGATAGCACTGAAACGTATTGTCGCTGCTAGATTGCACAGCTCTCCCTAATTGCTCTGCCTAGAAAACTGGAATGGATTTTTAAAATGGATTACACTTTGATTTGGGCTTTTCTATCCCTATCTGTGTGCCCTGACCTCTTATCCCTAGACTGTAAAATCCTAAATTGGCCACTGCTTTCCTTGTCTCACCTTTTTATAGTGGCTGTGATAGTCCCAGCTGATTAGAGGCCCTCTATAGACCATGTGATGTAATAACTGCAAGGGATGATGGGGAAGACCAAACGGCTGCGCCTGACATCATGTGAGCTGATGCAACGAATTAAGTGACACCAATCATTTTTTTAATAATCCACAGAAATCAAATTACAATTTGCTCAAATCCAGTAGGACCAGCAACTTTCACGAACTATGACTCGAGGTCTCTTTGCAGTGGATCGATTCGATAATCTCTAGAAAGCACCAAAATGGAAACATTTAGATGAGTTGAACTAACTTATCACCATCATTACTGTCAGTGTATAAATGTGTCATATCTCTGATACATGGTATTAATATGTTGCTATTTGTGTGTTTAATACAACTTAGCAGTTATTGGTCTTCTAATTCTATAATGTGCTGAAATATTGGACAAGAACTGGGTAACATTTACTGAGCAATAAGAAACCAAAAACTCAAGCCAACATCTGTATAGAGGGATTCTGCTTTGAAAGATGGTAACTTTGCTCCAGTTCTGATCTGATTGATCAGGGGATAAGACTGTTAGGCAACAATAAGAATGCCTAAGGGGACAATTTTCTGTTTTACTTAAAAGTGAGCATTTTTTTCAAAGGTAATGTCCATATTCCTTGCCAACTTGGATAATCCTGTTGAACATGATAGGTTATTGTCAAAATGACATTGACAGCGTGTTTGAACATTAAGTTAATAGAACAAAGGAAAGAAATTGTCATCGGGTGATCTACCTCCTACTGTATATCACTGGTGCCCCAATCCTCATATATTCCCCCGGTTCCTGAATTAGGAAGCTCTTTTTCCAGTTTCTGCTCGGCACAGATGGCGATTCCTGTGCCGCATTTCAGCCCTATCTGTGATATCAGCGCACATCTCATTCAGGAAAGATGATGTGCAGATACCGGAAATACTGTCCTGTGCCAGGAGGAGGTAGAGGCAGACACAGACTTGTAAGTTCTTCTGAAAGAAGTTACATTTCTCTATAGAACTCTATGAGCACAAACTGTCATCTCCTATCTTAGTAATGGGAAAATCTATATTCACTAAGGATAGATTTTACCCATTAATTAAGAATTTTGAGAATTGAAGTATTAGTCCAGGAGAATAAAGAAGCAGATATTGCTAATAATATGTAAAAGTAAAATGAAAATAACGTTTATTTTCACATTTACCATTAATTTATGGGGGGCAAAAATGCAAATAATGGCTTCTCTTCAAGTATATATTTTTATAAATTGTACAACCCCTTTAACGACTTGACCCTCTTCAGGACAAAGCAACACTTCCTATCGCTGGTGGTTTGACTGTTGGCTAAAAAATAACCTTAAAGAAGGGTCTTTAAAAAGCTCCTCCTGTAACTGTTCAACTATGGGTTACTTTGTTTTGTTTTTACTGTCTGTACATGCACCCATTTAATTGTAAAGTGCTGCGTAATATGTTGACACTATATAAATAAACTTTATTATTATTTAATCATAGGAAGTCAAGCAAAGCTCCGCTCCTTTCAGACAAGCCCCGTTCTTGAGACCATAAGGGTATGACCGCACTTTGCTATTTACCTGCTTTTTTGCTGCTTTTTCAACTGCAGCGTTTAATGCCAAAATGGTTGTGTTCTGCTTTTCAATCATAGTCTATGGCAATTTGGGTTTCTTGTGCGCACTATGCTGTTCAAAATGCTGCCTTTTTGTGGCAGAAATTTGGGCAAAAACTCAGCTTTTCAAAGAAGCAACATGTCAATTGTTTTTGCCATTTGCGTTTTGAACTGCAAAGCAGAGTTTTTGCCCAAATTTCTGCCTCAAAAAGGCAGAATTTTGAACAGCATAGTGCGGACAAGAAACCCAAATTCCCATAGACTATGCTTGAAAAGCAGAACACATCTATTTTGGCATTAAACGCTGCAGTTGAAAAACCAGCAAAAAAGCAGGTAAAAAGCAAAGTGCGGTCATACCCTAATGGGCCCTTTGCATACTACGACATCACAAGCCGAGGCTGCGATGCCGAGCGCGATAGTACCCGCTCCTGTCGCAGCTGCGAAATCATGGTGATAGCTGCCATAGCAAACATTATCGCTATGGCAGCTTCACACGCACTTACCTGCCCTGCGACGTCGCTCTGGCCGGCGAACTGCCTACTTCCTAAGGGGGCGGGTCGTGCGGCGTCATAGCGACGTCACACGGCAGGCGGCCAATAGAAGCGGAGGGGCGGAGATGAGCGGGACGTAAACATCTCGCCCACCTCCTTCCTTCCGCATTGCCGGCCGGGACGCAGGTAGGAGATGTTCCTCGCTCCTGCGGCTTCACCCACAGCAATGTGTGCTGCTGCAGGAACAAGGAACAACATAGTAACATCGGTCTTTCCCAAATCATGGGAATGTCCGATGCTACACCGATGATACAATTACGACGCTTTTGTGCTCGTTAATCGTATCAAACATGCTTTACACACTACGATGTCGACAGCGACGCCGGATGTGCGTCACTTTCGAATTGACCCCACCGACATCGCACCTGCGATGTCGTTGTGTGCAAAGTGCCCCTAAGGGTCAGATCGCCAGCAATCATGTAGCTATCCACGTTCCTTTGATAGTAATTATCAGACCAGTAATACCCCTAAATAGGGGATGTGACAGGCTCTAAGATTATTTCTGCACTGTGTGCTCATCAATATTGTATGAGTGCAGGCGCTGACTGCTATTACGGTACAAGCTGCAAAGTTTTCAACATCTCTAAGGCCGCTTTCACACACAGTCTACTATGTCTGGGTGTCCGCCACTAATAGGCGTATATGCCTAAAAATGGTCCACGACAGAGCACATAGTGACAACATCTGTACCATTATATTCAATGGCCCCATTGGCGCATATGTCCAAAACCCATTTTGTGGGGGATTTAGACAGACGACCCGACGTGACCACTAAACGGGGATCGGAATGCAGTGTGAAGAGGCCTAACAGAACGTTGCACTGGCACATGGACTGACAATGATCAGTGATCTGTTAGTGTGCACTCACTCCGCACTCTGAATGAAAACCCAGCAGTCTGAACAAGGTTTCTCATTGAGAATTCCTTTTATCCGAAATGAGTTTTCACATTCTGATGTGATTTTGGTTTGACTACCACTTGGTTCCTCATTTCTTTATAGTTTTACATTCACAGATAATTGTGAAGACGTTGAAGGAAAGGTGTTCTCTTCTTTAGGATGCTGAACTTCTTTTTTTGGGTTGATTTTGCCATTAAAAAAGTCTTGGAGTAACCTTTCTATGTGTGATGTTGTGTTTCCATTTTGAGCTTGTCCTTTTGTGGAAAGGAGATTTCTGTGCTTTGCTTTCTCTAGTAACTTTTTACAAAGGGATTCCAGAAATCAAATTTGTTAAATATAACAAACATCATGTAAGAGTTTGATGACTTTGTTTCAGAATGAATGGGAAGAAAATGATAAATCAAAACTAAAAGAAGATATCAAATACTCTCCTTATGACAACTTCCTAACTTTGCATGGTTTAAAGGGAATCTGTCCAAATGATTCCACCTCCCCAAACTTCAGTATTTATATGTGCATGTAGTTTTTTCAATAAAGGCCACGTCTCACTAAGCAACATCGCTAGCAACATCGCTGCTGAGGCACGACTTGCTAGCGATGTTGCTGTGTGTGACATCCAGCAACAACCTGGCCCCTGCTGTGAGGTCGCTGGTTGTTGCTGAATGTCCTGGGCCATTTTTTAGTTGTTGCTCTCCCGCTGTGAAGCACAGATCGCTGTGTGTGACAGCGAGAGAGCGACGAACTGAATGTGCAGTGAGCAGGGAGCCAGCTTCTGTGGACGCTGGTAACCAAGGTAAATATCGGGTAACCAAGAAGCCCTTTGCTTGGTTACCCGATATTTACCTTCGTTACCAGCGTCCGCCGCTCTCACGCTGTCAGTGCCGGCTCCTGCTCTCTGCACACATAGCCAGACTACACATCGGGTAATTAACCCGATGTGTACTCTGGCTAGGAGTGCAGGGAGCCAGCGCTAAGCGGTGTGCGCTGGTAACCAAGGTAAATATCGGGTTGGTTACCCGATATTTACCTTAGTTACCAAGCGCAGCATCGCTTCCACGCGTCGCTGGGGGCTTGTCACTGGTTGCTGGTGAGATCTGCCTGTGTGACAGCTTACCAGCAACCCGTGTAGCGACGCTCCAGCGATCCCTGCCAGGTCAGGTTGCTGGTCGGATCGCTGGAGCATCGCTTAGTGTGAAGGTACCTTAAGTCCAGCAATACCTTTACATGGCCAGTCCATTCCCCTGTTACTGAGAAATCTGCGTTTGAATTGATATGCAAATGAGGCTGAAGATTTATTGGTAGATCTGAAGCCTCCGTCACTCCAGCTCAACTCCTCGCACAGTGTCGCCTCCTCTTGCTTGACTGACAGCTGCTTTGCCTGAAGTCATACAACATGGATGGACGCTATCTGTCAAGCAAGAGGAGGCACCGCTGAGTGGGGAATTTCCATTTGCATATCAATTCAAATACTGATTTTTCAGAAACAGAGGAATGGACTGGCCATGTAAAGGTGTTGTTGTACTTGTTGGTACCCTTTAAGTATTAGAGAGTATTGAGACATATGCACCGAAGTGTTATTTTGGCGATAGGGATAGAAAAAATTCAGAACTCGTTTGTGCTAGTTAGAATTTACCCCAAATCAAGTTGTTTTGTTTTTTTCCACTAAGCAGACATAGCTATCCTGAAACTGAAAGCTAGTGTCCCTCAGGTGGGTCACCACCATCAGTGCTTTGAATAAGTGTACATCAATATCTTACTCGGGGTTATCAAGGTTTTCAAATTTTCATGTATAAATATGTTTAGGTATTGATATACAGTCATGTCCAAAAAAGAGTTGCGCCCATGAAAATGTTCTGGGCAAAGAGGTTTTTCTCCTAGAAAGTTATTGCAATTACACATATTTTGTTATACATGTTTATTTCCTTTTTGCGTATTGGAACAATACAAAAAAAAAAAAAAAAAAAGGAAAAAAATGCAAATTGAACATAATCTCCACAGATGTTGCAGTTCCTTTGTCCACAGTGCGCAACATAACCAAGACGTTTACAATCGATGGCACTGTAGCTAATCTCCATGGATATGGACAGCAAAGAAAAATTGATGAAAGGTTGCGACGCAGGATAGTCCAGATGGTAGATAAGCAGCACCAATCACGTTCAAAGAATTTCAGGCTGACCTGCAGGCTCAGCGAGCATCAATGTCAGTGTGAATTATCTATCCACATTTGAATTAAATGAAACTGTGGTGGAGACCCAGTAGATACCCACCGCTGACACAGAGGCATAAAAAAGCTAGACTGCAGTTAGCCAAAATGTACATGAGTAAGCCAAAATGCAAATGCTTCTGGGAAAGTAGCTGTTGGACAGAAGAGATCAAGATAGAGCTTTTTGGTAAAGCACATTATTCTGCTGTTTACTGAAAATGGAATGAAGCCTACAAAGAAAATAATACAGTACCTACAGTCAAATATGGTGGAGGTACCAAGATGTTTAAGGGTTGCTTTGCTGCCTCTGGCACTAGATGCCTTGACTGTGTGCAAGGCATCATGAAGTCTGAAGATTAGAGTTGAGCGCGGTTCGCGGTTCTCCAGTTCGCGGTTCGAGTGATTTTGGGGGGTGTTCTAAATCGAACTAGAACTCGAGCTTTTTGATAAAGTTCGATAGTTCTAGTTACGTTCGAGAACGGTTCTAGCAGCAAAAAGCAGGGCTTTTTACAGCTACAGTGTGCAGGGAGCCATCGCTGGCAGCCTGCCAGAAGCTGGTAACCAAGATAAACATTGGGTATCCAAGCAAAGCGCTTTGGTTAGTAACCCGATATTTATCCTAGTTACGTGTGCAGGAAGCCCACACTTCCCCGTTCAGCTCGCTCCGCCCCCTCCTGCACGCGGCATGTACACACACACACACACACACTCACCTGTCCCCAGCCAAGCAGTCCACGACACTGACGTCCTCAGCGCCACATGACCCCGCTAGGCTCCACCCACTTCGCACTCCGCCGCCAGCACACATGGCTCCGCCCACCTGGCACTCTGCACACATGGTCCCGCTAGGCTCCGCCCACCCGACACTCTGCACACATGGTCCCGCTAGGCTCCGCCCACCTGGAACTCTGCACACATTACCCCGCTAGGCTCCGCCCACCTGGCACTCTGCACACATTACCCCGCTAGGCTCCACCCACCTGGCACTCTGCACACATGGTCCC
The DNA here is from genome assembly GCF_048569485.1 of Anomaloglossus baeobatrachus. NCBI lineage: Eukaryota > Metazoa > Chordata > Amphibia > Anura > Aromobatidae > Anomaloglossus > Anomaloglossus baeobatrachus. Next base: position 107,511,023 of record NC_134354.1, on the reverse strand, counting down.
GCTAGGCACCGCCCACCTGGCACTCTGCACACATCGTCCCGCTAGGCTCCACCCACCTGACACTCTGCACACATTACCCCGCTAGGCTCCGCCTACCTGTCACTCTGCACACATGGTCCCGCTAGGCTCCGCCCACCTGGCACTCTGCACACATTGCCCCGCTAGGCTCCGCCCACCTGTCACTCTGCACACATTAACCCGCTAGGCTCCGCCCACCTGGCACTCTACACACATTACCCCGCTAGGCTCCGCCCACCTGGCACTCTGCACACATGGCCCCGCTAGGCTCCGCCCACCTGGCACTCTGCACACATAGTCCCACTAGGCTCCGCCCACCTGGCACTCTGCACACATATTCCCGCTAGGCTCCGCCCACCTGGCACTCTGCACACATGGTCCCGCTAGGCTCCGCCCACCTGGCACTCTGCACACATGGTCCCGCTAGGCTCCGCCCACCTGGCACTCTGCACACATGGTCCCGCTAGGCTCCGCCCACCTGTCACTCTGTACACATGGTCCCGCTAGGCTCCGCCCACCTGGCACTCTGCACACATGGTCCCGCTAGGCTCCGCCCACCTGGCACTCTGCACACATGGCGCTGCTAGGCTCCGCCCACCTGACACTCTGCACACGTGATCCCGCTAGGCTCCGCCCACCTGGCACTCTGCACACATTACCCCACTAGGCTCCGCCCACCTGTCACTCTGCACACATGGTCCCGCTAGGCTCCGCCCACCTGGCACTCTGCACACCTTGTCCCGCTAGGCTCCGCCCACCTGTCACTCTGCACACATTACCCCACTAGGCTCCGCCCACATGGCACTCTGCACACATTACCCCGCTAGGCTCCGCCCACCTGGCACTCTACACACATGGTCCCGCTAGGCTCCGCCCACCTGGCACTCTGCACTCATGGCGCTGCTAGGCTCCATCCACCTGACACTCTGCACACATGGTCCCGCTAGGCTCCGCCCACCTGGCACTCTGCACACATTACCCCGCTAGGTTCCGCCCACCTTGCACTCTGCACACATGGCGCTGCTAGGCTCCGCCCACCTGGCACTCTGCACACATTGCCCCGCTAGGCTCCGCCCACCTGTCACTCTGCACACATTACCCCGCTAGGCTCCGCCCACCTGGCACTCTGCACACATTACCCCGCTAGGCTCCGCCCACCTGGCATTCTGCACACATGGTCCCGCTCGGCTTACCTGCGGTGATGAAGTCCCGACCTCAGCGCTGTCACTGTCCTCCATGGCCGCCGCTTGTCACATCACCTTCTCTCGCTTCCGACCCGAGACTGACTAGCGGTGACGTCACGGGCCGCTCGCGATATTTGGCTGTGAAGATGATTGAAGTCAGTGTGCAGGAGATCAGCGCAGGTAATGTACCTCGCTGACAGCAGCACTTGTCATCCCCTGCAGTGACCTGGGCTGACCCATTGATGTTAGCTCAAGTCACTGCACTGCTCTCCCAGCCAATGGGGAACATTGACTGGAACAGTGTGGATCGTCATGGGAACCCCTTGGATTACACCAGACCTGGATTTGTTTTTCTTTCTAATAAATTGGTTAAAGAGGGAATGTATTGGGGAGTGTTTTTTCAAATAAAAATGTGTTTGTCCTCTATTTTTTTTTATTACTGACTGGGTTGGTGATGTCGGGTATCTGATAGACGCCTGACCTCACCAACCCCAGGGCTTGGTGCCAGGTGACATTACACATCTGGTATTGACCCCATATATTACCCCGTTTGCCACTGCACCAGGGCACGGGATGAGCTGGGGCGAAGCACCAGGATTGGCGCATCTAATGGATGCGCCACTTCTGGGGCGGCTGCGGCCTGCTATTTTTTAGGCTGGGGAGAGTCCAATAACCATGGACCTCCCTAGTCTGAGAATATCAGACCCAAGCTGTCTGCTTTACCTTGGCTGGTGATCCAATTTTGGGGGGACCCCTACGTGTTTTTTTTTTAAACTATTTATTTAATTTAAAATAACAGTGGGGGGTGCCTCAGTTTTGGATTACCAGCCAAGGTGAAGCTGCCAGCTGTGGTCTGCAGGCTGCAGCCGTCTGCTTTACCCTAGCTGGCTACAAAAATAGGGGGAACCCTACGTCATTTTTTTTTTCATTTTTTTGGCTAAATACAAAGCTAAGCACTCCTTAGTGCCACATGAAAGGCACCAAAGGGTGCAAAATTACAAAATACAGGAGAGTGGGACATTATGTGTCTTTCTGCCATTATCATGACAGAAAAGACTGATATGAAGTGCACAAGCACAAGAAAATCACCAGAGCGCTCTACGCTGTGAAAAGCAGTAGAAAATGGCACCGGAGTGAACATGTGACCGCCTCATGTAGGATGAAGCTATGGATCCTGGGTAAATTTATGTATTTTACCTCCTTCAGTTTTTTTGCAGTACGCAAAAAAAACAGAAGGCACACGGATGACAAACAGACGACATACGGACCGTCTACGGAACGGAAACGGATGCCACACGGATGCACCCGTGAAAAAAACGGACTGTTTTTTGCAGACTGCAAAAATGGATCGGTCGTGTTAATGTAGCCTTATTCTGATCTGCCGTTTATAAACAGCAGGCAGAAATAAGTGAATAACGCCCCCCAGCGTCAGAAAATCTCCGGGGTTTCAGGGCTAGCTGAGACCCTGGAGATCATGATTCTGGACGGTTTTTCCGGTCCCCGCTCACGTGATCACAGGTATACACCGTACACCGATGATCACGTTACAGTAAATGACAGCGCCGGTAAAAAATTATTTATCTCCCATCTGGCATGAACAAACATGATAAATCTCCTCCCCAGTCCCCCGGTGTCGCCAAAGTGCCCCCCCTGATGCCCTCCCAGAAATCCAAGATGGCCGCGCGCACAGCAGCGCGCCGGCCGCATTCACCCTACTCCTCTGATTTCTGTCGCATGTGCCATGACACATGCGACAGAAAACTCCTCCCCAGGCCCTGCCAGGTCACCCCCTATAACCCCACCGGCGTTCCCCGGTGTCCCACGGTGCCTGTGCAGCGTTGATCCCCCGCGGACCTCTCCTTCACAATAGACGCTGCCGCATGCACAGAGCGGCTGTCAGCTCAAGTTCCTGTGTTCAGACACAGTGAGTGGTGGTTATGCACCTGTAAGCTAAATGGGCGGCACGGTGGCTCAGTGGTTAGCACTGCAGTCTTGCAGAGTTGAAGTCCTGGGTTCAATTCCCACCAAGGACACCATCTGCAAGGAGTTTGTATGTTCTCCCCGTGTTTGCGTGGGTTTCCTCCCACACTCCAAAGACATACAGTTAGGGAATTTAGATTGTGCGCCCCAATGGGGACAGTGTTCCCAATGTATGCAAAGCGCTATGGAATTAATAGCGCTAAATAAATGAATAAATTATTATTATTACTGCAATGCCCTGCTCATGAGGTAAGGAACATAGTTGATCAGGAGAGCTATATACTACATTTCCAAATGGAGGCATTTGATTTTATAGTTGCCCTGCTGAACGACTACCAAACATGAGTCCGTTATACACCACAAGAAAACATCTAAATAGTGAGCTCTGTTGTTTAGTATTCATTCAGCTGGATAACTGGACTTAAAGGGGTATTCCATCTCCAAGATCCTATCCCCAATATATAGTAGGTGGAATAGCAATAATATCAGCAAATACCAATATTTGGAAATGTAGAATAGTTCTCCTGATTAGGCATGCCCTTACCTCATGAGCAGGGCATTGCAGCTTTGATAGCAACCGTTACGACATGGACTCTGCTGCTGTGGACCCGGGGAGAGTGGGTGCAGATTCATTGCACCCACACTCCTCACATGGAGGGTCTGCACTCCTAGAAAATGGGATGCGCCACGTCTGGTGTGCCTGTGGCCTGCTATTTTTAGGCTGTGAAGGCCCAATAACTATGGACCTTCCCACCCTGAGAATACCAGACCACAGCTGTCCGCTTTACCTTGGCTGGTGATCCAATTTGGGGAGGACCCTACTTTTTTTTTGTAATTATTATTATTTATAAAATAATTATAAAAAAAGAGCCTGGGGTGACCTCCACATTGGATCCCCAACCAGGGTAAAGCTGCCAGCTGTGGTTTTCAGGCTACAGCCGTCTGCTTTACCCTAGCTGGCTATCAAAAATGGGGGGACCCAACATCATTTTTTTTTTAACTATTTTTTAACTAAAAAAAATTAATGGGCTTCCCTGTATTTTGATTGCCAGCCAAGGTAACGCCAGGCAGATGGGGGTGGCAACCCGTAGCTGTCTGCTTTATCTGCACTGAGAATCAAAAATACCGCGGAGCGCTACGTCATTTTTTTAAAAGATTTATTTTTACAGCACTGTCATGTCAGGCAATCAAAATACATGGAAGCCCTTTTTGTTTTTAGTTATTTAAATAAATAATTAAAAAAAATATTTATGGGCTCCCGCTGCATTTTTTGTATTGCTAGCTAAGGGTAATCCAAGCAGCTACTGGCTGCTAACCCCCACTGCTTGGTTACCTTCACTGGCAATGGAAAATCCAGGGAAGCATTTTTTATTTTTTTTGCCAAAAAACTACAAAAAAAATGACGTGGGCTTCGCCATATTTTTATATGCTAGTCAGGTACAGCAGGCAGGTACGGGCTGCCCGTAACCCCCAGCTGCCTGTTTGTACCTGGCTGGTAACTAAAAACTATAGGGAAGCCTTTTTTTAATTAATTCATGAATTTTATGAAATAATTAAAGAAAACAACAAAAAACGACGTGGGCTTCGCCCCATTTTTGTGTCCAGCCGGGTACAACTAGGCAGCTGGGGATTGGAATCCACAGCACAGGTTAGCCCGAGTTTTCTGGGCCCCTCTGCTGTGAATTGCAGTCCGCAGCTGCCCCAGAAAATGGCACTCTCATAGAAGCACCATCATCTGGCGCTGTATCCAACTCTTCCAACAGCCCTGGAGCCGGGTGGCTTGTTGGGTAATCATGAGTTAATACTGGCTTTGTTTTACTAGCCAGTATTAAGCCAGAGATTCTTAATGTCAGGCACGTTTGACCCGGCCATTAAGAATCTCCAATAAAGGGTTAAAAAAAAAACCACACAGAAAAAAAATACTTTAATAGAAATAAATACACAGACACATTAGACACTCCATCTTTATTACCCCCTGTCACCCCTCCACGATCCTGCTCTTCTGTCTTCTTTCCCCTTCAACACATGCAGCTCTGTCTGCTCCATCAGACAGCACAGCTGCATGGGGGAAGACGCTGTGCTCCGTGCAGAAATCACTCTGTGAGCGTGACCACAGGATCCCGGCTGTAAGCGGTGGCACGGGTTGCCATAGCAACCCTACTCCGATCACGTGATTCCGGTGCCGCTGCGTGCTGGTATCGGGACGTCCCCGTCACCGCTACCAAGCGCGTTGCTATGGCAACGGTGATCTCCGTGATTGACCGGCTGTGTCAGCCGATCAGGAGCCGGCTTCTGCGGACGCTGGTAACTACGGTAAACATCGGGTAACCAAGAAGCCCTTTCCTTGGTTACCCGATGTTTACCGTAGTTACCAGCGTCCGCCGCTCTTACGCTGCCAGTGCCAGCCCCCTGCACACGTAGCCAGACTACACATCGGGTTAAATTAACCCGATGTGTACTCTGGCTAGGAGTGCAGGGAGCCAGCGCTAAGCGGTGTGCGTTGGTAACCAAGGTAAATATCGGGTTGGTTACCCGATATTTACCTTAGTTACCAAGCGCAGCATCGCTTCCACGCGTGCTGCTGGCTGGGGGCTGGTCACTGGTTGCTGGTGAGATCTGCCTGTGTGACAGCTCACCAGCAACCCGTGCAGGCATCCAGCGATGCCTGCCAGGTCAGGTTGCTGGTGGGATCGCTGGAGCGTCGCTTAGTGTGACGTTACCTTAAGGGAACGGGGAAGCAGAGCGGGGAGTCGAGCTAGAGCATGTCGCCGGTACACGGCAATACACAAACGTGCACCGTGTAACAGAGAGATGCAATGACAGGTCCTACATGACGCGTCGTAGTCAAGTGACCAATCTGTAGCCAATGAGATAACAGGCAAGTGACTGGTCACATGGCTATTTTTCACGTCACGATAGGTCCTGCATCACTGCTGGCAGTGCTGGTTACCGGGAGGATTCAGCGATCATCAGATGGAATAGCAGCAGGAGACAGAGTGCAGGAGGGATCGCGGGGACCGGTAAGTGTTATGGCAATGTTTATTAACTGTATGTGTACATTTATAATGTGTTTTTATGTGTTTGTGATTGCCTCCTATTGTTTCCTATTCGGTTCGAGTTTGGTTCGTCGAACGTTCACCGAACCGACCTCGAACGAGACCTCTGTTCGGCGAAATGAACTCGAGCCGAACCACGGCCGGTTCGCTCATCTCTACTGAAGATTACAAAAGAATTTTGGGTCACAATGTAGTTCCCAGTGTTAGAAAGCTGGGTTTGTGTCCTAGGTTATGGGTCTTCCAGCAGGACAATGACCCCAAATATACTTCAAGAAGCCCCCAAAAATGGATGAAAACAAAGCGCTGGAAAGTTCTGAAGTAGCAGCAATGAGTCCAGATCTAAATCCCACTAACACCTGTGGAGAGATGTGAAAACTGCTGTTGGGAAAAGGTGCCTCCAAATATGAGACCTGGAACAGTTTGCAAAAGAAGAGTCTAAAATTCCAGGTGAGAGATGTAAGAAGCTTGTTGATGGTTATAGCAAGCGAGTGATTTTATTTATTCCAAAGGGTGTGCAACCAAATATTAAGCTGAGGGTGCCAACAATTTTGTCTGGCCCATTTTTGAAGTTTTGTGTGAAATTATGTCCAGTTTGCATTTTTTTTTCTCTTTTGTTTTCTGTTGTTCTAGTATACAAAGGAAATAAACGTATAACTGCAATAATTTTTTGGAAGAAATACTTCATTTCTGGAACAATTTCAAAGGTGCCAACAATTTCGGTTATGACTGTAGTTTGATGAGGCATGATAAGCATATACAGTATGTACAATTCATATTTGGGCACAAAGAGTGATAAAGTATGTGAATTCCTGCTCACTTCAATGAACCGATTGAATAAGACTGACGTTGTTGCACAGTAGCTTTAATGATCGGAATTGCTGGATAGGATCCGTCACTAAAGTAGTATAAGGGTATGTGCCCATGATCAGAGCTCACTGCGTCCTGGACACAGCAGGTCCTGACCTGCGGGTCCGTGAGTCTCCTCCGCAGGAGAATACAGGAGACAGCAGCTGCTTGTACCCACGATCAGGGTTCAGTGCGCGGTGGTCTCTTGCTTGTGCTCTCCCTACGGAGGAAGCATGCAAATCCGCAGTAAACAATTGACATGCTACGGTCTGGAAAGACGCACTGCAGGTCAGTGTTTGCTGTGGAAAAAACAAGCACAATGGGCACGGGATTTCTAGAAATCCATCCTCTGTGCTTGTACTGTACAACACAGCTTTTGGAAGCAGCGAAAACAAACTACATACAAAACGCTGCAAACGCTGATTGTGGGCACACACCCTAAAGGCTGCTTTACACGCAGTGACATCACTAGCGATGTCACTCGTGAAAGCACCCGTCCCCGTCGTTTGTGCGTCACGGGCAAATCGCTGCCCGTGGTGCACAATATCGCTAGGACCCGTCACACATACTTACCTTCCTAACGACGTCGCTGTGGCCGGTGAACATCCTCTTTTCTAAGGGGGCGGTTCATGCGGCGTCACAGCGATGTTACACGGCAGGCGTCCAATAGAAGCGGAGGGGCGGAGAGCAGCCGCATGAAAGAAAGTCACGCCCACCTCATTGCCGGAGGACGCAGGTACGGTGTTGTTCGTCATTCCTGGGGTGTCACACGTAGCGATGTGTGCTGCCTCAGGAACGACGAACAACCTGCATCCAGCACCATCAACGATATTTGGGAAATGGATGACGTGTCAACAATCAACGATTTGGTGAGTATTTTGCATCGTTAGCGGTCGCTCGTAGTGTCACACGCAACGATGTCGCTAACGAGGCCGGATGTGTGTCACGAATTCCGTGACCCCAACGACATCTCGTTAGTGATGTCGTTGCGTGTAAAGCCCCCTTTAGTGTTGATGAATTAGATGGGTGGGCCTAGCTACACCCAGTCCCACCTATTTTGTCAAAGCTTTATGTGACTGGTGTTTAAAGTCAATAACTCTTTCTGCAACTTTGGGTTGCGTAAAAATTTTTCTACATTTGAAGGGCCATCGGATCCAATCCCCTGCAAGTGCTGAACTTTCTGCGGCTAATGGCGGCAAAGCTGTTGCAGAAATGATGAAGATGATAAAAAAAAAACGCCTGAATGTTATTCCAAAAAGTTGATGTTTAGACAGTGCGGGGGAAAACATCCATTGGATAACATCACACCAGACTGCAAATACAAGTCTTCTTGCAATCTCTCTGATTTAACCTCTGTTTGTTCACAAATGATGAAGTCACAATTTATAAAGATTTTATTAATAATAATAAGATTCGGACAAAATTATGGCATAAATTTTTAGCCTCGTATGACATTAATTAGAAGAAGGATTATAGCATAGACTTGAAGTGCAAGGCTGGATCTACCCAGGAGTCGGACAAGATGAGACAGGTTCCTGCCGGCTGTAACACTATCAAATCAACAGACTGTGAAAACTTCACTTGTCAAAAAGGTATTAAGTAACTGCTGCAGAATAATAAATATGTATTGTCCATTCAACCCGTCTGCAAATAAATGTCTATTGCCAGATATTAGAGATTCAACACACGTATTGGCATGGTTGGGATTACATTTGCAGATAGAGATTATGCATTGAGCTGTATTTTGGCTCTTTTCCACCATTCAACTGTACAGAGCTCTATTATATTAGCATTAAAGGGGTTAATCGAGACTTTTGTATTTTCTTTCTTACTTACAGTCAGGTAGTTGCTAACCTGCCTACCTGCCTGTCCTGCCCAGCGTCATGAGGCTGGAAGGAATGGTCCGTTACCGTGTGAGCCTGCAGAAAATTGGTGCCAGGCAGAATAGGCAGGTAGTTATCAACTACCTTCCTGTACGTTCTTAGTCCCATAAGAAAAAAAATACTAAAGTCCCAGAAAATCGCTTTAATAAGCCCTAAAGGGTGCTTTACATGCTGTGACATCGCTAACGATATATCGTCGGGGTCACGGTGTTTGTGACGCACATCCGGCGTCGTTAGCGATGTCGCGGCGTGTGACAGGCTGGAGCGATCTAAAACGATCGCAAAAAAGACAAAAATCGTTGGTGTTGGAGAAGTCGTTCCAACACCAAATATCGTTGTCTGGACAGTAGCGATGTTGTTCGTCGCTCCTGCAGCATTGCTGTGTGTGACACTGCACGAACGACAAACATCTCCTTACTTCCGTCCACTGGCAATGAGGAAGGAAGGAGGTGGGCGGGATGTTATGTCCCGCTCATCTCCGCCCCTCTGCTTCTATTGGACGGCTGCCGTGTGACATCGCTGTGACGCCGCACGAACCGCCCCCTTAGAAAGGAGGCGGTTCGCCGGCCAGAGCGACGTCGCAGGGCAGGTAAGTCCGTGTGACGGGTGTAAGCGAGGTTGTACGGCATGGGCAGCGATTTGCCCGTGTCGCACAACCGACGGAGGAGGGTACACTCGCTAGCGATACCGATATTGCAGCGTGTAAAGTACCATTTACTCTACCCTCATGCTCTGATTTCATAAAGAGCCACACAGGGTTCAAATGGGATTCAAAAGAATAATAAATTGCAGTCTGTATCTATATGTAGCATTGCTTCTATGACAAAACATCTCCGTAATTTGGTCCAGTATAGAAGCACCATATAGTGAAACATGGAAAGCTTGCTACTAGTGATGGGTGTACCTCGCTGTAAAAGTCCAGATCCGTGTGGGTTCAAAAGTACCTGCGCGCCAGGTCCAGAATTCTCAGGGAACTCCAGGTAACGATCCGGGTGTGGCCACTCGGGTAATAAAAAAAATGTAAAGGAAAAATAAAGAAAATAAGAATAAAGCAGGCATGTTACATTTTCTGGTCTCCAGCGCAGCTGTAACTGCTTCCGGAGCCACTCATTCTACTTCCGGGGCCGCTCATTTACCTTCATACATATTCACTGCTTCCCCTGCCCACCGGCAGTCCCCGCATCTCTTGTTGCAGTCACATGCACCCCCAGCCTGTGTGACAGAGTGTCTGACTGCTTGCAATCACAGACCTTGTCTGCGGGTCTATATCGTGGTATCAAAATAAACAAAAAAATTGGCATAGGGTCCCCCCATATTATGATACCCAGCACAGACAAAGCATATGGCTACAGGCTGTAGCCCCCAGCCATGCGCTTACCTTGGCTATATATCAAAATAAGAGGAACCACATGCAGCTTTTATTTTAAATAATTTAAAAAAAAAGTTGTGTGGTCCTCACCAATTTTGATGCTCTGCCATGATAAAGCTCTACAGTTGGGAGCTAATATTCTCAGGCTGGGGAGGCCTTGGGTCTCCCCAGCCTAAAAATAGCAGCCTGCACACGCCTAGGATTGTCGCATTCATTAAATGTGAAAACCGTGGCACTTTACCCGGCTCCTCCCGATTGCTTTGGTGCATTGTCAATCGGGGTAATAAGGAGTTAATAACAGCTCACAGCTGCCACTAAGCCTTAGATTAGTAATTGTGAGGCGTCTATAAGACCCTCCACTACTAATCTGTAAGTTAAAAGAAAACACCAAAAAAATCCTTTATTTGAAATAAAATACAAAAAACACCACCCTCTTTGACTAATTTATTATCCCCAAACACCAAGGTCTGACGTAATCCACAGTAGGTCCCATGATGATTCCAGCTCTGCTACATCTGAACTGACAGCAAGCAGTCATATAACATGACCGCCCGCTGTGAGCTTCAGGCATAGAATGAGCTGTGCGATGAGCAGTTATGTCACTTAGGTTCTTTCCGATCACAGCTGGAGGTTCCCACGATCCTCCACCTGTGACCGCAGGTACCCTGACCTCAGGTGACCTCATTGAACTGAGTGACCTCACCTCAGTTAATCCTACGCCAATTTTTTTTTATTGCTTTTTATATTTTTATACCATGATATTGACTCTTAAATAGGGTCTATGATTGCAAGCAGTCAAACACGTTGTCACACAGGCTGGGGGCGCGTCTGACTACAACCAACCATAGACACCAGGACTGCCGGTGGGTGGGGGAAGCAGTGAATATGTATGAAGATAAATGTTCAAAAGTACAACTCATCCTGCAAAAAAACAATGGCTATATTGATGGAAAAATATGAAAGGTATGGCTCTTGGAAGAAGGGGAAGAAAAAACAAGAAATGGAAAATCGCCTGTGGGTGAAGGGGTTAAAGCACTGTTTAGTTTAAGTGAAGCTATGCAGATAATCATTGCATTGATTAAATTGGATTTGTTTAGGCTAAATTTTAGGCCTCATTCAGATGACAGGATTTTTCATACAGAAAATGATACCTGTGTCATCAGTGTTTCATCAATGATTTTGAAGGATAGATAAATAAATTACCTCCGACGCACATCCAGCTTAAGCAAGGCAGGGACAGGGGACGGTGGGCCCCCCTACCACACCTGGCGATCTTCAGCTCATGGAGCGCCTACCTTTCCCCGCTGGATGGTGTGTCCTCGCCATCTCTGTGTTGCCGGCAGCAGTGTGATGAGGTCGCAGACTTATAACCTCATCACGCTGGGCCGCGGGTTGACGTGCTGGCACCCTACTCTTCTCTAATTGCCTTGCTTCTGGCCACATGGCTAATTTGCATGTGATGCCTTAGCAGGGCTTTGCATGCAATTTAGTTGTGTGTGCAGTGGCTGAAGCATCACCGACGGGCCTGTCTGCTGTGGCTGTGACTGGGGCCCAGTAAAGAGGGGGGCCCGGCCAGGGTATAATAAAGCTAAGTAAGTACTTTAAGCCGGGCACCCTCTTCACTGGGCCCTATACACCAGTCATGGTTGTAATGCCCTGATGGCGGACCTGCCCATAGATATGTATTCATACTTTTCATCCATGCTACTGGAAAGAAAAACAAATATGCCTCCATAATTTTTGTACAGACAAACAATCCTCAAAAACATGGACATGTGAACAGCCCCATAGACTGGGTGCATATTTCATCCGTGAAAAACATGGATAGAACATATACAGCGAGTGAATGTGTGGATTGGATGGGTTGTTACCGACATCTGGTGAGGAATTCATATCATTAGCACCTTTAGAAATATATTGACTTAGAAAATTGGTGACGTGTTCAATACTTATTTCTTTTGCTGTAGGTACAACATGGACATCTGTATGAATCCTAAAATAAAATCATTTTATGACACATAGCACAAGTTTTCAAAATGAAAAAGGATTAAAATATATGAATGAAAAAGCTTGATGTTTTTGTCTTTTATTAATTCCCAATCCTAGATTATCTCTAATTCCATTAGTGGTTACATTTTCCTCCACATTTAACACCAGATGTGGCCTGAGACGCTCACAGCTCAGACCCTGGTAATAATTTTGTCAGTACAGTGCTAATTAAACATTGATCTGGTCGGTCTGATCAGCCCCTCAGTGGGGAAAATGTCTGACGGTCATGGATGGAGCTGCTGGGATCACAGTGGGATAGAAAGGTACAGAGATTCACACAGGTGGAACACTAACAGCAAGAAATAAAAAAAAAAAAAAAAGCCTAAATGGAAACTCTTGTAAAGACACCTATCCATTAAGCTCTGTACTTTCGGAGATTATGACAGACAGGGTTAGCTGTCTGGACCTCTGTGTGGAGGCCATTATAGGGCCGGGCTTGTGATATATTTATGTAGCACAGGAAATGACTGAGGAAGAGCAGTTTTACTACTTATTTTAGAGACTCTTACATAACCAGGTGCTTGCAGCTATCTTCATATTTAGGCCTCTTTCACACATCAGTGATTCTGGTACGTATGTGACACTTTTTATACGTACCAGAGTCACAGACGTACGCAGACCCATTGAAATCAACAGGTCTGCGCACACATCAGTGATTTTCCACTGACCTGTTTCTGTGCGGCGTGATTTCCACACGGAGACATGTTTGTTTGTTTCTGGCATCACTGATTTCACACGGAACACACTATGGTGTGATCCGTGAAATACGTACCAGAAAAACACGTACATTTAAAATAAAAAGTTTTTAAACTCACCCGTCTCCGGCGATGCCTTCTTCAGCTGCTGCTCTCTCCTGCTTCCAGCTCAGCTAATTATTCTCATGAATATGGAGTTATGCACTGCCCAGCTGACCCGGAAGTAGCTGCAGAGGGTAGACAGTGGCGGCCGGACATAGGAGAGCCGGAGATTCAGCACCACGTACGGCAGCAGAGGGAACAGGTGAGTTTGGAATACCTGATCTCCATGTGCTATCTGTCACGCTCCCCGTGTCCCAGCACCACTCCTTACCCACTGATCCAATCCATGTGTCCACCAGTCATGGCTGCCGCTCCCGCTCCTGCTCCCCTGAGTCCTGCTCCTGGTCTCAGGAGTCTGACCTTGAGTATTGGCCTCAGGATTCTGTATAGGACCGGGCCGCGCCCACTCTCCTGGTCTTATAGGCCCAGCACACCTGCAGCAGGAAATGACATGAGGCTGTGCTGGGTATATAAGACTTGCCTTTCCTTAGGGGCGTTGCCTGATCAACGTGTCCTTTAGCTTGTCTTTAGAGCTAGATGCTCAGGTCCCTTGTGCTCTCTCCTGTGACTCCTTGTCTTTGCTCCCTGGTACCTGTGCCTGTTTTCCTTACCGTCCTAAAGAACTTTGTGACTCTGCTGACCTGGTTGTACCTGTCCCTGCCACGCCAGTGCTCCGGCTGCCGTGTACCCTGCCCCCCGGTGGGATACTCGGTCCAGTGGATCCACCTCCTGGGTCTGCCCGACCACCCGGCCGTGACAGATTGATCAGGCCATGGATCCCGCTGGAGCGCAAACATCAGAGCTGGCTGAGCTGCGCCAAGAGCTGGTGCAACAGCGTGACACCTTACACCGGATGCTGAAATTCCTGGCGTCCATGGACCACCGGTTATATACACTGCAGACCGCTGCCTCGTCTGAGTCCACGCAGCAACCAGCCTCCGGCTCCGAACCAGTTTCCGCCACGGCCTCGCAACTTCGCCTCGCTGCTCCGCCTCGCTATGCAGGGGATCCCAAGTCCTGCCGCGGCTTCTTGAACCAGTGCTCCCTGCACTTCCAGTTGCTCCCGCACTTGTTTGCCTCAGACCAGGCCAAGGTGGCGTTCCTGATGTCACACCTGGAAGGCGAAGCCCTGGCCTGGATTAACCCCCTGTGGGAAAATGAGGACCCGATGATCACCGACATCCAGGAGTTCCTGCGAGCCTTCAGGGGCACCTTCGACGAACCCGGACGAACTACCGCAGTGACCTCTTCGCTCCTCCGGCTACGCCAAGGGACCCAAACAGTCGGCCAATACGCCATCCAATTCCGCACGCTCGCTTCGGAGCTGGGCTGGAACAATGAGGCCTTAACAGCGGCCTTTTGGGAGGGTCTCTCTGGTCGTATTAAAGACGAACTAGCCGGCCGTGATGTCCCTCACACCCTGGACGCTTTGATTTCCCTGGCCACCCGGATTGACCTCCGCTTTCAGGAGCGTACCAAAGAAAGAGTCCGGGAGAAGCAACCACCTTGCCATGCCTTGCCCCCGCAGAGACCTACCGCTCCCTCGTCCCTGCCTTTCCGTGACTTATCGCCAGAACCCATGCAAGTGGACCGTCTGACCCAAGCCAAGCAACGCCATGCAGAACGGCTCGCCCGGGGCCTGTGCTTCTATTGCGGAGACGGTTCACATATGCTCCGTTCTTGCCCGGAGAAACCAAGTAGACCCCAGGTCCAAGGGATGGTGGGAACCGCCATCCTTGCCACCGACATCCCTTTGGTTCCAGTTAAACAGACTGTCCGGGTGACGACAGAGGGGACCCGGTTTTCAGCCGAGGCCCACATCGATTCCGGGGCAGCAGGCAACTTTATTCACCAGGCCACGGTAGACAAATACCAGGTCCCTGTCACCCCGCTGAAGAAGCCTCTCTGGTTCGCCTCAGTGGACGGAAAACCACTCTACAAACCTGTCCGGTTTACCACCGAACCCGTGAACCTCCAGGTTGGCGCTTCGCATACCGAGACTATAGCCTTCTATGTCGTCCCAAGAATGGCTCCTGAGCTCCTGCTGGGTCTGCCCTGGCTTCAACTACATGACCCTGACATCAGTTGGCGCTCTGGGGCAATCTCGCGCTGGAGTCCCTCGTGCCATGATACCTGCCTACAGCCTGTTCCTCGGTCCCTGTCGCCTGACCCTATCATGGCACAAGAAGAGGAGAATCCTACGCAGTCCTGCGGTGTACCACAGCTCCTGGCACTTGTGCCTGTGGTGCCACCAGAACCGGAAGTGACGACGCTCTCCAGCGTCGTTCCACCGTCCCTGACGATTGAGACTCTGATGCCAACGGCTGCCGGGGATGAGTCCCTGTCCTGTGTCCGGTCCGAGACGCCCGGGCCGGTTGTCCACGCTGCCAGTCCTGTTTCTGACGTTCCTCCTCTTCCCGTTGCCCCCGTTGCCACTGCTGGGAGATCGGCTAAGCGCCGTGCAGCTAAGAAGGCGGTACGGGGTCAGCGGTCCTTCCCCGCCTTTGCGTTGGGTCCCGATCCGGTGTCTCGATCCGGGGTGCCCCTGGGGTTCTGTGCTCGGAGGGGGGGGCTTAGAGGGGGGGGTACTGTCACGCTCCCCGTGTCCCAGCACCACTCCTTACCCACTGATCCAATCCATGTGTCCACCAGTCATGGCTGCCGCTCCCGCTCCTGCTCCCCTGAGTCCTGCTCCTGGTCTCAGGAGTCTGACCTTGAGTATTGGCCTCAGGATTCTGTATAGGACCGGGCCGCGCCCACTCTCCTGGTCTTATAGGCCCAGCACACCTGCAGCAGGAAATGACATGAGGCTGTGCTGGGTATATAAGACTTGCCTTTCCTTAGGGGCGTTGCCTGATCAACGTGTCCTTTAGCTTGTCTTTAGAGCTAGATGCTCAGGTCCCTTGTGCTCTCTCCTGTGACTCCTTGTCTTTGCTCCCTGGTACCTGTGCCTGTTTTCCTTACCGTCCTAAAGAACTTTGTGACTCTGCTGACCTGGTTGTACCTGTCCCTGCCACGCCAGTGCTCCGGCTGCCGTGTACCCTGCCCCCCGGTGGGATACTCGGTCCAGTGGATCCACCTCCTGGGTCTGCCCGACCACCCGGCCGTGACACTATCACAGATAGCACATGGAGAACACATGTGTGCCATGAAATCACGGCACACGGAGAGACATATCCGTTTTTAACACATCCTTGAAAAAAAATCT
The DNA here is from genome assembly GCF_048569485.1 of Anomaloglossus baeobatrachus. Classification (NCBI taxonomy): domain Eukaryota; kingdom Metazoa; phylum Chordata; class Amphibia; order Anura; family Aromobatidae; genus Anomaloglossus; species Anomaloglossus baeobatrachus. The sequence continues at coordinate 107,494,633 of NC_134354.1, read as the reverse complement.
GTGTTTTTCACTGACGTGTGAAAGAGGCCTTAAATAGTAGTTTCCGCTGTGTTGCCCAATGGCTCTGTAATTCCCGAGTACTAATGTCTCTTAAGCTCACACAATTTGTCTTTGTTAAGCCTTACAATTTTCCGAGAAAAAAAGAGCTTTTCACTGGTAATCATAGGTTACACACCCGCGCTATATACCTGCACCTACACAACCTGCTTCACTGTTTATATTTCACTTCCTGCAAAGATTGACAGCAGCTTACTTCTGTACAATAAATGCTCAGAATGTGTGTCAGTATGGGAAGGTATTACACTATTAATTGCCTTACTCTGTATCAACTTAAGCACCGGCATTAAATGGTCACTGTCCTTGATGGCAGTCCGCCAGTGACCCATGTCGCTTCTCCTTTACCTACTCGCAAATCCTTGAAAAAGGCTCCAGTAGCCGAAGCATCGGGTGTTTTGCTAATTACTTTTTTGCAGATTATCAAAAAAATACTACAAAAAATATTCAAAATTACCATATTTGTCTACTATTTGAGTGCTGGGGTTCTTACTTCTTAAGGCCCCGTCACACTAAGCAACATCGCTAGCAACATCGCTGCTAACGAACAACTTTTGTGACGTTGCTAGCGATGTTGCTGTGTGTGACATCCAGCAACAACCTGGCCCCTGCTGTGAGGTCGTTGGTTGTTGCTGAATGTCCTGGGCCATTTTTTAGTTGTTGCTGTCCTGCTGTGAAGCACAGATCGCTGTGTGTGACAGCGAGACAGCAACAACTAAATGTGCAGGCAGCAGGAGCCGGCTTCTGCGGAGGCTGGTAACCAATGTAAACATCGGGTAACCAAGAAGCCCTGTCCTTGGTTACCCGATATTTACCTTTGATACCAGCCTCCGCCGCTCTCACTGTCAGTGCCGGCTCCTGCTCTGTGCACATGTAGCTGCAGCACACATCGGGAAATTAACCCCATGTGTGCTGTAACTAGGAGAGCAGGGAGCCAGCGCTAAGCAGTGTGCACTGCTCCCTGCTCTGTGCACATGTAGCTGCAGCACACATCGGGAAATTAACCCCATGTGTGCTGTAACTAGGAGAGCAAGGAGCCAGCGCTAAGCAGTGTGCGCTGCTCCCTGCTCTGTGCACATGTAGCTACAGCACACATCGGGAAATTAACCCCATGTGTGCTGTAACTAGGAGAGCAGGGAGCCAGCGCTAAGCATTGTGCGCTGCTCCCTGCTCTGTGCACATTTAGCTGCAGCACACATCGGGTTAATTAACCCGATGTGTGCTGTAACTAGGAGAGCAAGGAGCCAGCGCTCAGTGTGCGCGTAGCTGCGTGCGTTGGTAACCAAGGTAAATATCGGGTTGGTTACCCGATATTTACCTTAGTTACCAAGCGCAGCAGCTTCCACGCGGCGCTGGGGGCTTGTCACTGGTTGCTGGTGAGCTCACCATCAACTCGTGTAGCCACGCTCCAGCGATCCCTGCCAGGTCAGGTTGCTGGTGGGATCGCTGGAGCGTTGCAGTGTGACATCTCACCAGCAACCTCCTAGCAACTTACCAGCGATCCCTATCGTTGTTGGGATCGCTGGTAAGTTGCTTAGTGTGACTGGACCTTTAGGTTTCATGAACTGTCCACTGGACCAGATCCTGCAAGTCGATTGCACCATGCATAATTGTGAATTTGTTTGCAAATGTAATTTTCTGTTGTCCTACTTGAATGGAGAACAAATCTTGGTAAGTGAATAAGAGTCCATTCACACACTGCAAAAACCAAGATATGAACAAAACATGTGATAAGACTGTAAGAGAATCTGTCAGCAGTGGTGGGTCTCTTAAGGCCACGTCTCACTAAGCAACATCGCTAGCAACATCGCTGATGAGTCACGCTTTTTGTGACATAACAGCGATCTTTCTAGCGACGTTGCTGTGTGTGACATCCAGCAACAACCTGGCCCCTGCTGTGAGGTTGCTGGTTGTTGCTGAATGGCCTGGACCATTTTTTGGTTGTTGGTGTCCCGCTGGGCCACATGTCTGACACCATATCAACAACGAGCAACTTAGTTGGTGACTCAGAATTCAGCGATGCAGGCGTGGTTTAGCCTTTTCTTTACAACGCCCTCTTCAACTCTGATTGGTGGTCACAACTACTGCTTTAGGCAACAAGGTCTCACTTCTGTCCTTTGTTCACGAGCACATACTGTTACAAGCACACAAATAGCTTGCGAGTAGAGAAGCATGACTGCACTGTCAAATAGGGATCTAATAGCAGACATTGAGAGAAGTGTCCTATAAATAGAGTAAAAATGGAAACGCAGTTGAGATCCCTAAACGATGCCCAGTCGAGAAACGTGGAAGAACAACAGATGAATCGATATGGAGTCACAGCCCGGAGGACTCTACTGTGATCTGCAATCCAGAACCTTTGGATGGAAGCAAGGCAAGGCCGCCCAGTCACAACGCACTTATGACCATCAATAGGAGCAGGGGGGGTGCGAAAAAGGCAACGTAGATGCACGTCTATATGTTGCTAATCGTTCAATGTGACAAGGTCTCAGTGACCAACGATGTTGTTGTACAAGTTGTCATGGATCGCCGGATCGTTGGTGCGTCGTTGGTAAGGTCTGACTGTGTGACATCTCACCAGCAATCTCCTAGCGACTAAAGGTCCAGTCACACTAAGCAACTTACCAGCGATCCCAACAACGATAGGGATCGCTGGTAAGTTGCTAGGAGGTTACTGGTGAGATGTCACACTGCGACGCTCCAGCGATCCCACCAGCAACCTGACCTGGCAGGGATCGCTGGAGCGTCGCTACACGAGTTGCTGGTGAGCTCACCAGCAACCAGTGACCAGCCCCCAGCGCCGCGTGGAAGATGCTGCGCTTGGTAACTAAGGTAAATATCGGGTAACCAACCCGATATTTACCTTGGTTACCAGTGCACGGAGCTACACGTGCAGAAAACAGGGAGCAGCGCACACTGAGCGCTGGCTCCCTGCTCTCCTAGTTACAGCACACATCGGGTTAATTACCCGATGTGTGCTGCAGCTAAATGTGCACAGAGCAGGGAGCAGCGCACAATGCTTAGTGCTTGCTCCCTGCTCTCCTAGCTACAGCACAGATCGGGTTAATTACCCGATGTGTGCTGCAGCTACATGTGCACAGAGCAGGGAGCAGCGCACAATGCTTAGCGCTGGCTCCTTGCTCTCCTAGCTACAGCACACATCGGGTTAATTAACCCGATGTGTCCTGCAGCTACATGTGCACAGAGCAGGAGCCGGCACTGACAGTGAGAGCGGCGGAGGCTGGTAACAAAGGTAAATATCGGGTAACCAAGGACAGGGCTTCTTGGTTACCCGATGTTTACATTGGTTACCAGCCTCCGCAGAAGCCGGCTCCTGCTGCCTGCACATTTAGTTGTTGCTGTCTCGCTGTCACACACAGCGATCTGTGCTTCACAGCAGGACAGCAACAACTAAAAAATGGCCCAGGACATTCAGCAACAACCAACGACCTCACAGCAGGGGCCAGGTTGTTGCTGGATGTCACACACAGCAACATCGCTAGCAACGTCACAAAAGTTGTTTGTTAGCAGCGATGTTGCTAGCGATGTTGCTTAGTGTGACGGGGCCTTTACCAGCGATCCCTATCAGGTTGTATCATTGTCGGGATTGCTGGTACGTTGTTTAGTGTGACGGTACCTTTACTGTGCTTCTTGCTTTAGTTGTGTTAATCACCGGTCTATCTGCAGCTCTGCTAGCCTTCTCATTGATAAGCTCGTGCTATGTACTGTAATTCTCGATATTTATGAGCTCTGGTAGGAAAAACCAAATGCACAAAAAACAAAAATTTGCCCTGTTGAGAAGTGGTTAAGCATTCCACGATAAATCACTATAATAATAGTCGGTTTTGTAAGATATTATAATTTTAGCAATTTATTAACAATTTATGGCATGTGATCTTGCCTAGCATTACAGACCCAAAGCCTAAAAGTTGCCTCTACACATATGTGTAAACTTGTCAAATCAGATAATTTCAATCAAACGAATTTTTGTAAGGTGAAAAGTCGCTAACACGGACACAGGCAGAAGAGGGCACTTTGCAGTCCAAAAGCTCATGACAATTCCCAATTCCACCTGTTTTGAATACAGAAATGGGCCCCTTCCCTCTAGGGCTCATTGATGTGCCCACCCTAGACAATAATGAATGATATTTTAGCCATTAATGACAGACTGTAAGGGGACAAGGTTGACCAAATGTAAAGTTTTCAGAGCTTTCCAAGAAAAAATGTTCCAGGAACATTCCCAGAAAGGCCATTTGTCCTTTGCCAGATGGAATTTAACATGTAAGGTCAGCTAGAGGGGTTGTATTAGCCAATGTGGACTAAAATATGATTTCATGCGTCAGCTTAATGATATAACGGTATATAAAACAATTGTTTGGTTCATGAACCTATTTCTATGTAATGTGTATGGCCAGAGAGATTCAGGTGACTTTTCCCATGTTCCTAATTTATGTCAGTTTTATCATAGAGACCTTGTGTGGATTCAGATTTTTTTTTTGTTTTTTTTCCACATATACACAAGTAACATGCAAATTTGGGCATGTCCTACCTGAAATTGTTGGGTTTAAAATGCTTCTATTTTACCAATGCCCATGTTTGTTGGCATACTTTTCAACTGTATAGGCTTAAGGCCCCGTTACACTTTACGATTTATCTCGCAATCTCATAAACGATGCGACACGCCCAGATCATGGATACGATTTGGCGAGATCGCACATAGGTCGTTTATTTGCGGTCACACATACACATCTCACCGACGCAACAGCGATCAGCGATATATTGTTTGACCAAGACGGTCGTTTGAATGTTGTTAGTCGTTGGCAGGGAATCCGTGACCCCGACGACATATTGGCAGATAAATCGTAGCGTGTAACGCCGCCTTTATAATGACATGTCTGTTCATAAATTAGGTGAGATCATCTCAGATGGTCCCCCAACAAAACCACACGTTTTAGAACACACTTTTTATGTAAAACAAATGACAGAGCTTTAAATTTAATATTTTACGATTCTGGTCGTACTAATCTAAACATTACACAGAATACAATACTTGGTGCAATATTGTCTTTTGCGTGGTAGAACATTTGTGTCTCTGTGTGAGTGGTAGTAAAATGTAATTTATCTTATAATATTCCAAAATTGTGCAACTACACATAATAAATGTCTTCTATGTGTTACTCATGAAACTATCAATGATTTCCGTTGTTTTTGTATAAAAGGGTCTTGATTTAATCCAGAGGTCAAAAGCGGAACATCACATGATTCAGTCTGCACATTCATAGTTTTCCAGGGGTATTTTCAGGAATGTATAGTAAAGAAGAGACGATTTATAATGCAATTCAAGTACAGAATTACTCAATAATATCTGCTCTCATCACATTTTCAGGTCAGGAAACCGCACAAATATGAGTGGAATGTTCAGCAACTTCCATAGTCAACTATATGAGACATCAAAATATGATTGTACCATGTATCATCCCTAGTATGCTACGTACTAGTATTTCATAAACATCGACGTGGAAATAGGACTTTTTCAAAGATACATCTTTTAGTCTCCTTTCCAGGGTGTGGTCACATGGCGATATAACTCAGACTGGCCGTCGGCTCTCCTGACCGGACTGTGACAGCATGTCTTTCTAAGCTGATGGCCAGCCCGAGCATTGCGATGCGATCCTCAGACGAGTTATACGGCCGTGTGACTGCGCTTGCACAATTTGACCGGAGGGCTGTTTGACATTAAGCAGCAATGAATCCAGACTTCCTTGCGACCATTGATTAACAGCAGCGGTTACATGGTTATCCCTGCCAAAAGAGGAAGCAAAGGGAGTGACAAAGGATCAGCGCTACAGAGAAGTGACAGTGGATCGCTAGGTGAGTATACATATTTTCTTATTTTTATACCATGTTGAACCCAGTTTTAGAAAAAAAATAGGGGTGAACAATCCCTTAAAAGGCAGTTTGTCACCCTCAAAAAATTCATTTATACTGCTATTCAATTATTCAGGGGACTTAGCTCCTATAAAACACATCCATGTAGTTTTTACTTGGCTAATCTCTTAGAAAAAAAGCATTTTTTTTACCCCATTAAGGGCACACAGTGCATCCTTGGTACAGCTAATAAATCAATGCACTGTTCTGCCCCTCATTTACTGAGCTACACCTGTGCATTTTTCCCTGTAAAATTTCCGCACCTACTGCAAGTGGCCTAGTATGTGAACACTCTGCAGGAAGTGATTGCACACATCACCAAGATGACTGATGGAGAATACCAGAGTCTTGGACCACCGGACGAGGTGCTAATAGAGTAGATAATTGTGATTTAAGGGTTCGTTAAGTAAGACAGACCCTAAGGGAACGTTCACGTCATAACCCAAATATAAGCTTTCTGGAGGGTGGGGTGGAAGCTACTATTCGGGAGCAAGAGGCACCAGCTATGACAGATGTGGTTCAGAGTTATCAAGTCGTCACCTCAGCACTGCCCTACGTTGAGCCAGGTTGGGCCTGTGAATTGCAGCAGGCAGTATGAAAAATCACAGGAGAATTATGCAAAATGCAAAGAACCCTTGCAACTACCACAGAACTGAGCGCTGCACTCTAGTATGAAGAAAGGCTAGAATGGGGGTATCCCCCATCAAGAGACCAGAAGTACTAGACGCATTGCACAACTGAAGATCATAGAGTTACATTTTGGACCTGTGGGGGTAAGGGACACCTATCTAGGTACTGCTCTAATTGAGAAAATCAATAGCAAAGGAAGGCTCTGCACATCGTGGGCATCGAAGAAGAGAAAGGACCCGAAGATCCGCCTAACCCTCCAAAGGTTGCACACATTGGGGCGAGTGCCGCACCCAGACCTGTGGTGAGTGATGCCCGTCCCTGTAGAACAAAGTGGAGAGAGAAGTGCCACCCATTGCAAACTGACAGCGAGAAACAGATGACCTGGAGAGAAAAAATGATCAGTTGGAAGAGACCTCAACTTGTATTAATTGGAGCTGTGACGAACAACGACTAGAAGTGAGGGAGACGGTGTCCTTTGCCTGCGGGAAGACGTATTCAGTACCCTGGTGTCTGAAAGTGACTTGGGTGGTGTCAGTGCGTGCCACTGAAGTCAAAGATAAGAGCGACTCCCAGAGAAGGAATTGCATCATGGTCACATAGAGTGTAATGTACGGATTATATATATATACTGCATATATATCTGTGTATATATATACAGTACCTTGCAAAAGTATTCGGCCCAATTGAATTTTTCAACCTTTTCCCACATTTCAGGCTTCAAATATAAAGATAAAATTTTTTAATGTTATGGTGAAGAATCAGCAACAAGTGGGACACAACTGTGAAGTTGAACGAAATTTATTGCTTATTTTAAACTTTTTAAAAAATAAATAACTGAAAATTGGGGCGTACAATATGATTCGTCCCCTTTAAGTTAATACTTTGTAGCGCCACCGTTTGCTGTGATTACAGCTGCAGTCGGTTGGGGTATGTCTCTATCAGTTTTGCACATCGAGAGACTGAAATTCTTGCCCATTCTTCCCTTGCAAATAGCTCGAGCTGAGTGAGGTTGGATGGAGAGCGTTTGTGAACAGCAGTTTTCAGCTCTTTCCACAGATTCTCGATTGGATTCAGGTCTGAACTTTGAATTGGCCATTCTAACTCCTGGATACATTTATTTGTGAACCATTCCATTGTAGATTTTGCTTTATGTTTGGGATCATTGTCTTGTTGGAAGACAAATCTCCGTCCCAGTCTCAGGTCTTTTGCAGACTCCAACAGGTTTTCTTCAAGAATGGTCCTGTATTTGGCTGCATCCATCTTCCCATCAATTTTAACCATCTTCCCTGTCCCTGCTGTAGAAAAGCAAGCCCAAACTATGATGCTGCCACCACGTTTGACAGTGGGGATGGTGTGTTCAGGGTGATGAGCTGTGTTGCTTTTACGCCTAACAAATTGTTTGACATTGTGCCCAAATAGTTCGATTTTGATTTCATCTGACCAGAGCACCTTCTTCCACATGTTTGTGTGTCTCCCAGGTGGCTTGTGGTACACTTTAAACAACACTTTTTATTGATATCTTTGAGAAATGGCTTTCTCCTTGCCACTCTTCCATAAAGGCCAGATTTGAGCAGTGTACGACTGATTGTTGTCCTATGGACAGACTCTCCCACCTCAGCTGTATATCTCTGCAGTTCCTCCAGAGTGATCATGGGCATCTTGGCTGCATCTCTCATCAGTCTTCTCCTTGTTTGAGATGAAAGTTTGGATGGACGGCCGAGTCTTGGTAGATTTGCAGTGGTATGATATTCCTTCCATTAATATGATCGCTTGCACAGTGCTCCTTGGGATATTTAAAGTTTTGGAAATCTTTTTGTAACCAAATCTGGCTTTAAACTTCTCCACAACAGTAGCACGGACCTGCCTGTTGTGTTCCTTGGTCTTCATGATGCTCTCTGTGCTGTAAAGAGAACACTGAGACTATCACAGAGCAGGGGTATTTATACGGAGACTTGATTACACACAGGGGCTTATATTTATCATCATCAGTCATTTAGGACAACATTGGATAATTCAGAGATCTTCAATGAACTTCTGGAGTGACTTTGCTACACTGAAAGTAAAGGGGACGAATAATATTGCACGCCCCAATTTTCAGTTATTTTTTTTTTTTAAAAAGTTTAAAATAAGCAATAAATTTTGTTCAACTTCACAATTGTGTCCTACTTGTTGGTTGATTCATCACCAGAACATTAAAATTTTCATCTGTATGTTTGAAACCTGAAATGTGGGAAAAGGTTAAAAAATTCAAGGGGACCGAATACTTTCGCAAGGCACTGTATATATATATATATATGTATGTATATATATATATATATATATATATACATATACACTGTGTGCAGAATTATTAGGTAAGTTGTATCTTAGCGGACTTTTTTTTATTATTGATCAACAACTATGTTCTCAATCAACCCAAAAGGCTCATAAATATCAAAGCTTAATATTTTTGGAAGTTGGAGTGGTTTTTTTTTAGATTTGGCAATTTTAGGAGGATATCTGTTTGTGCAGGTAACTATTACTGTGCATGTAACTATTACTGTGCATATGTATTAGGCAACTTAATAAAAAACAAATATATTCCCATCTCACTTGTTTATTTTCACAAGGTCACTCCATCCTCAATCTGAAAAGTTCCCACAAGTTCATCTTTGATGATACCAGCCCATACCAGTACCCCACCTCCACCTTGCTGGCGTCTGAGTAAGAGTGGAGCTCTCTGCCCTTTACTGATCCAGTCTCTGGCCCATCCATCTGGCCCATCAAGAGTCACTCTCATTTCATCAGTCCATAAAACCTTTGAAAAATCAGTCTGAAGATATTTCTTGGCCCAGTCTTGACGTTTTATCTTGTGTTTCTTGTTCAAAGGTGGTGGTTTTTCAGCCTTTCTTATCTTGGCCATGATCCTGAGTATGGCACACCTTGTGCTTTTTGATACACCAGTAACGTTGCAGCTCTGAAATATGGCCAAACTGATGGCAAATGGCATCTTGGCAGCTTCACGCTTGATTATCCTCAATTCACGGGCAGTTATTCTGCGCCTTTTTTGCCCAACACGCTTCTTGCGACCCTGTTGGCTATTTGCCATGAAACGCTTGATTGTTCGGTGATCACGCTTCAAAACTTTGGCAATTTCAAGACTGCTGCCCCCTTCTGCAAGACATCTCACTATTTTGGACTTTTCAGAGCCCGTCAAATCTCTCTTCTGACCCATTTTGTCAAAGGAAAGGAAGTTGCCTAATAAGTATGCACCTCTTATATAGGGTGTTGATATCATTACACCGCACCCCTCCTCATTACAGAGATGCACATCACCTGATTTACTTAAATGGTAGTTGGCTCTCAGCCTATACAGCTTGGAGTAGGACAACATGTATAAAAAGTATCATGTGATCAAAATACTCATTTGCCTAATAAGTCAGCACACAGTGTATATTGAGTAGCTTGCATAAGGGGATACGGTCACAAGAAAGTGGGTGACACTGACGCTTCCCTAACAAAAAGACAACAAAGCTAACATTATTAATGCTTGGATCCTAGTGTTGTAAGAAACTGAGTGAAGAAGTATTGCATATAGACCTTGTATAATACTGATTGTAAAGTAATCTGTGCTGTGTATGATCATTCTTCGTCAATGCTAATTCTTTGTTTCTGTAAAATAAATATGAATCATCACTGAGTTGCCTTTATTGCATTGTTGCATCTTGCACGTGTTTTACACAGACACACGTTTTAATTACATAAATGTGGTCTTTCAAGGATTTTTATGGAAGGGTTTACCTGTGGCGGTGAAGTGAGGCATTTGCCATAGGCACAACCCATGCCAAAAGGGGGGTGCTGCCAGGCCCCTTGATGCGGCGGTCCAAGTTGTCTTCCCGGCAGCTTTGATACCCCTGGACTAGGATTCGGCTGTTCTCTTAGGCTACTTTCACACATCAGTTTTTTCCCATCAGGTACAATCCGGAAAAAACGGGTAAAACGGATCCGGTACCGCATCCGTTTTATCCCCATAGATTTGCATTGTTACCGGATTGTACCTGATGGCTTTGCGTTGCATCCGGTTTTTTCCGGATGCGGCAAAATTTATCAAAGCGGCGGCCGGAGGCAACGTGTCTTGCAACGTTTTTTTGTCCGGCAAAAAAAAAACGCATCGCGCCGCATCCGGCCGCTGCGGCGCATTTTCAATGCATGCCTATGGACGCCGGATGTGGCGCGATGCGGAAAAAAACGCATCCGGCCGCCGCATTCGGTTTCTTCCACTGCGCATGCTCAGTAGCATGCCGCAACCGGAAAAAAACGGACCGGCCGCATGTAAAAACTTATGCAAAGGATGCGGTGTTTTCACCGCATCCGTTGCATAGGTTTCACAGCCGGATTGAGCAGCACGGCTCAAACCGGATGTGTGAAAGTAGCCTTAGCCAGGTGTCAAACTGACAGCCAGCTCAGAGAAAGTGCAGCGCGACGGATACCAGAGATCAACTGTACTTGTTTCTTTCAGAAGCAAATACAATTAAAGCCCTGACCACTGCCAATTCCTGGTCGACCTCGGCAGCATGATCAGGTCATCTGATCATGCTCTTGACGTCACTCATGAAAAAAACTTTGGTGGGAAGTGCTCCAGTGTAGCTGAAGACACTGAATATTTATTGTAATAGGGGGTAAAAGGGGGGATTGCGGACACAGTTTGGGGAATGATAAGGGGGATGAATGTGTACACAGGATGGGGAGCATGGGGGGGGTGAATTTGAGGACACAGTTTGAGGAGTGAGGAAGCGATGGGGGCAAACAAAGCATGAAGAGCAGAAGGGAATGTTTGAGGAAACAGTATAAAGAGCTAGATGGGGGAATGTATATGGATGCAGTATGGGAAACGAGGGTGGGGAGAAATTTTATGACACAGTATGGGAAGCAAGGGAGGGATGGGTGCTGATACAGTATGGAAAGCAGGGGGGAATGTATGTGTACACAGTAAAGGAAGCGAGAGGTGAAGGGTTGGATGCAGACATAGTATGGTGAGCAGGGGGTATGTATACATACACTATATGGGCAGCAAGGAGGATGAGAGAAATTTGAGGACACATTATGGAAAGCAAAAGAGCGATGTATGCGTACTCAGTATAGGGAGCAAGGGGGATTGGGACAGGTGTGGATACAGTATGGGGAGTGGGGGGTTTGTGTGAGGAGACAGTATGGAGAGCCATGGGGTATGCATGCAAGGAGACAGTATAGTTAGAATCGGGGGATATGAGAGAAGACGGTATGATGGAGGAGAGAAATGTGTGAGGAAACTATTGATGAGAATAGTATAAGGAGACTAAGAGGGAGGAGAGAAAAGTGTGAAAAGGCACATAATAAAGACTGGGTAGTGTGGGAGGGGTACCACATAGAGAGGGGGTAGTATGGGGGACAGTGTAAGGGCACAGCAATTAAGGAATAATATGCTGAGGAGGAGGAGTGTGATAAGTTGGCATAGTATAGAGACAGAGCAGTATAGGGGGAGAGGACAGTGTGAAGAGGGGGCCCTGTATGTAAAAAGAGAGGGCACAGTGGTGGCCATTTACCATAAGAGGGACACCATATGGATCATATTTTGTGCAGGGAACACAACGAAGAGTAATTATTTATTCAGGAGCACAACGCAGGGCAGATATTTTTATTGAGGAGCATTATAATCACTATTATTTTCAAGGGCTGGAGATTTGCTGCAGAAAACTGGAGAAGATGAAAGTCTGCAGAGATGAATTGTGGATTTAAAACATCATCAAAGCACCTGGACATGATGAAGAAAGAAAGAGAACGACTCTGATCAAAGACAATGTCATTTATAAGGTACCTGGATGTAAATTTGTGATATTGACTAATTCTCATCAGCACTGTGGTTCACTGTATAGTTGGAAGTCTGATGATGACTAATAACAACATCTTCCAGAATTTCCTTACCATTGTTAAATACATACTAGGAGTTATAGGTTCATGTGATACAAATGTATATGGGTCTGACATAACATTACAATTGATGTACCATGTACTGATTGTGGTACAGTTGATGTTTGAATGTACTGATAGTGGCTCAGATTATATATTCATGTATTGATGATGAGTTTGGTGATATATTCTTGTACTGATGGTAGTTCTGGTGATGTATTTCTGTAATGATGAGATTTGTGATGCTATGCTTCTGTACTGATGGGGGTTCTTGTAATGTTATTTGATGCTGTTATTGGTTCTGATCCTGTACATATGTACCAATCAGTAACTCGTAAGATTGCGTGATACATGGCTTTGTTAATAAAGTGTTTTGCTGTCTGACAAGTTTAGGGTTACTATGTTTCTATTTATGTTAATAAGCATTAAAGGGGTTCTTTAAATTTGTGATGAAAGTCTGAAGTCACTCTGACTGCTGACTTCTGAATTTTCATAGCATGTGCACTGCACACTCTGAGGATATTCTGGTGCCGGCAGTCAAAGTGGGAGTTTATGAAACCACACGTATGAGATTTACATACCGTATCTGTGGACATGTGCCCACTAGGCATTCGTGGTCTCATGCAATACAAGTGACTTGAGTGAGGCCGGAAACATCTAGTCAGAATATATCCAGAAGAAGGCAAATTGCATAATTGCGCTCACATGACTGTTCACGCTTTCTGTTGGCACAGGAGAATGCACAAAGTGTGCAGTGCGCATGCTGTGAGAATTCAGAAATCTGCAGTCATCTAGAGTGGCTGCAGACTTTCATCACAAACCTTGACACCCTTGTAATTATGAAATTAAGCACTGTAGCATGCCCAACCCTAACAGCGTGTAATATATTCACTGTAAGGATTCAGCTCTGCTCGCTGGTTCTAACAGTCACGTGACAACTAGCTTTTCTTCTTTTTCTCAGTGAAGCAGGAGCAGTAGTTTTTCACTGAACATTGAGAGAATTAAGAAAAGCTGCAGTTTATATAGATTTTCCCAGCAGAGACACATTTATATTATGTCTCATTCTCTCACCTCTGAGGCCCTATTAACCTTCCATGCTTTCAAAATTATTTTCATCCTGAAACATGTATTTTGTCTTCTCTTTGTATTTTTCATCCTTATGCAGCTTTCTCTTCTTTTCATTCTTGTACATACATATCAGATCTGTTTTTGTTGTCTGCGTTATATAAAAATGTATTTCCATTAACAAATATCAGGTATTTGAATCCAATTCTGCTCGCTGCAATATTTTATCGGATTCCAACTCAGCATTTGTCTGAATTGAAAAATTGTTCATCTGCATGGGGCTATTGTACGATTTGTGGATGTTGTGGAAATCCAATGGCAAAATCCTTAAAAATGTTTTCAATAGAAATTTTAGCAGTGTAGCATGCCCAACCCTAACAGCGTGTAATATACTCACTGTAAGGATCCAGCTCTGCTCGCTGGTTCTAACAGTCACTGGACAACTAGCTTTTCTTCCTTTTCTCAGTAAAGCAAGGAGCAGTAGTTTTTCACTGAACATTGAGAGAATTAAGAAGAGCTGCAGTTTATATAGATTTTCCCAGCAGAGACACATTTATATTATGTCTCATTCTCTCACCTTCTGAGGCCCTATTCACCTTCTGACGCGCCCACGGGGTCTGAGGGTTACCCATCACCAGGACACGGTTCTTCTCCTGGGTCGCCGCGGTAGCCTCCACCGGTTCTGTGACCCCGTCTAGTGTCAATAAAAGGCTTTTTTGGGGAATGGGGATGATGGAGGTAGTAGTTCATGACGCCACCTGTGGTGCGCAGCCAGTATGAGCTGCCGCTGCGGGTGCTTCTCTCTGCTGGGGCGGATGGTGATGCAGCTCGAGTGTTTTAGCTCCCCACAGGTAGAACTAGGACTCAGGGAGGAAGTTGGTAGTTGTGGTACTTGCCTATGGCGGAGGCGCGCGATGGTGAGGGGGCCAGCAGGGATGAGACAACACAGATGGTGCAGTTCAAGTTCTTATCTCACTGGAAGCACGCTGCCGTTGAAGTACCGGGCTACGCTGTGATGGGTTTCAGCCAATCTCAGATACTTCGGAGGTCAAGGTCGGTGGTTCCTTCTGTGCATTTCCTTTCAATGGTTTCCCTCCACTCCAGCTCCTGTGCCATGGAACGGGTCACGGTTGCCTTCTCCACACCCCATGAACCCTGGGATCCCCCTTCCTTCCTAAGAACCTGGGTCGAGCTTCCAGCTCCAGACCACGTGTCCCAAACTATCCGTGTCCTTTCTTGCTCTGTTCCCTAAGTCCATCTAGACGCTGCTGCGCCCGGCACTAACTTCTCACTGAGTGTGCGTGTGTGATGGCTCCTAACTTCCCCCGTGGAAGCCCCGTCTCCCGGATTCCTAAACTAGTGGGCATGAGGTCCCATACCTGGTGATGGCCACCCTAGCTCCTACCCTAGCCCAGTCCCTGTGACAGAACCCCTGTGTTATGTGTTGGATGAGTGTTTTGGTGGTGGATACCAGTGACGACCTCCTCCGGATCCGAGATGAGCACCACACCTTGGGTAAGGTACAGTACCCTGTAGCGCCTGAAGCCTCAGGGACGCCACATTTTCATGCTTTTAAAATTATTTTCCTGAAACAACATGTATTTTGTCTTCTCTTTGTATTTTTCATCCTTATAAAGCTTTCTTTTCTTTGCATTCTTGTACATACATATCAGATCTGTTTTTGTTGTCTGCGTTATAGAAAAATGTATTTCTATTCACAAATATCAGGTATTTGAATCCAATTCTGCTCGTTGCAATATTTTATCGGATTCCAACTCAGCATTTGTCTGCATTGAAAAATTATTCATCTGCATGGGGCTATTGTACTATTTGTAGATGTTGTGGAAATCCAATGGCAAAATCCTTAAAAATGTTTTCAATAGAAAATGGGGGTCAAGGGCATATGTGTCCTTTGGCCACTGGGCGTCTATGGGGCATGAGTGTCAGGTCAGGTTGGATCATCTCTTTCCTTCTCTATGAGTTGAGTGAACTAGAGAAGCCTCCAACACTTCTCCCGCAAACACCATTGGGATGGGGGTATCTGATACAAAACAATATTAAGTCGAGATGAGTTATTGATTTCAAAAATGAATGTTCCCCCACTATTTTACACATTTTCTAGTTGTGTTGCATCAGAAGTCCATACAATAATTAATAATACATTGAGATGCATGACAGTCACATGTACAATCAGCTTTTATGTGACGGTACAAAGAAAAACATGGGGTGCAGAAAGCCACACTAAAGTCACATCAATCATACTGACAATTGCTATGTGTAGCCGCAGCTTTTTGCAAAGGATTTCAGGAACAACAGTGACAAAATAGACAACAGCTTTCAGCGCAGTTTGAGCTGCTTGAGATGCCATCAAGACGTTGTCCAAAAGATGCGATAGAACCCAGTCCGTTTTAGCAAAGTGGGAATGTGACACTTTATATTGTATCACATTATAGTTGTGGGGACTGATAACTTGGGTATCATCTTCTTGTATAGGACCTGAATTGCTTGTGGGGTCTGATATGACTGGTACACTATAAATTAATTTTCCTTTGTAGGATCTACACTAAAAGGGGTTTTCCGCTTTTAGAAAACCCTTGTTTGAAAAAAAAAAAAAAAAATTGTCCTTCACTCACTCTGTCCGGGTCAAACAATCAATGCCATTGCTCCAAGGGTCTGTTTTTTGTCTGTAGCATGGATGTCACATTGACAGCTGTCACATGGAGTTGTGCATGCCGACCGTGTCATGGTGGCGTCAGGCCCCGCTCACATTGCAGAATCTGAAACTCCATCCTATGGTTTCTCTAATGTTTCTGATCAACTCAGGCAGACCCCGGCGTCGACCTGCTGTGTGCTCAGTCATAGCCAGGCTAGCAAGAGTTTAGTTTACCTCTGCTAAACTGTTCATTAGGCTTCTTTATCACATGTTGTAAGGAAGCCAATCACCTCTGGTCCTGTCATTTTTAGGCTGGAGGAAATCTTCTACCTTCGCCAACTATAGTTTATGCTGTGTTGGTTTGTGAGTTGTGGTATCCTGGACTTGCTGGAGAAAGAGTTGCTTTGTGATTGGTGTTGTTGTGGAGTTACGCGTGGTCTTGTTGTTTCCACACTGCTCTTGTTTTAGTCCTAATCTCTTATTGTCTTATACCTATTGTGAGGTGTCAACCGGCTGTATTACAAAGGGCCGGTATGGTTTGCAGAAGCGTGGGTGCTCTGCAGTGTGAAGTTGGCTGGGACCTGTGGCTCCACAGGATTGCATTACAGGCAGAGCCATGGAAGGGGTGTGATGCTGATTACACACTCCTTACCACCTGTGGGTGTGGCTCCAGGGGTTAAAGCAATCCTGTCTCTGAACCTGGGTAGAGTGTGTCTAGGGCAGTCTAGAGAGAGACTGGCTCTAGACTTCCAGGGTGTGTGCTGGAAACGGGGAGAGCAGAAGCAGGGTGTTTTGCTCTGCTCAGGAGACCTTCTCCTGAAGGAAGGGGCTTTTAGGTCCATGTGCAAAGCCTGGCTGGAGCCAGGGGGGACTTGGTAAGGACACTAGCCGCCTTCAGAGGAAGGTAACCCGGATTGGACTTTAAGGATATAGCCAAGTACTGACAAGGGTCAGTGACACGTGTGAGGAAGTCCAAGAGTGTGTGGACTTTACGTTATGTGTTGGACTTTGAGGATAAAGCCAAGGCATGGCATCTTTCTGTTATGGGACCTAGCACGGTTTATTTGAGCTGTTAATAAACCATATGGTCTGTTAAAGAGACAAATTGTTCCGGTGTGCGTTAATCCCGATACCTGACGTGTGGCCCCCATACACTCGGGGCCCCACATCGTTACACTATGTGATTTGCACACTTCTGGCCACATTCTGACTAGATATGTCTGGCATAGCTCAATACACTTGTATTAAGCGAGGTTGCGGCCATCTAGTCGGCACGTAACCACATATATGCAAATCACACACTTGAGGTCATGTGCCCGCCACCGGAAAATCTTCACAGCTGAAGTGCGTACGATGGGAGGATTCACAAGTCTGCAGTCACATAGAGTGTCAAATAGAGGGACTGCAGACTTGTACCCTAAGGCCGGACAACCCCTTTAATGAAGTTATGCAGCAGTTGGAGGAAAAGAGGGAGGCGCTTCATTTCAAAGAGGTTCTGCAGCAGGTATAGTGTTTAAGACATGGTATATTCTGATGGTTTCTACGGAGCTTTTTTTGAGAAGAGTAAGGTTGAGTTCACATTTGCGTTGGAGCCTCCTGCATCACAGATTACACATGTTGCGAAATTCTGCATAAATCGATGGAATCAGACTGGCACTGATGGTGGCCGTCACGCAACAGATATGTCCCTGGCATTAATTTTGTTTTTCTGTTCCTAATACGGAATTGATAATGCTGCTGTGAACCCAGTCTGAGACCTCGCTCCCACTTGTGTTTAATACGGGGGAGTGCAAGCCGATAAAACATCAAATTAAACTTGCACCAATGTTATTCAATAAGGCAGTGTCTATAACCAACTATTTCTTCAGTAGTTATCTGGCTGAATAAAAAAATCTCAGATGACCTCGTATATCGCACAAGACTCGCCAATGCAAGTCTATTGGTGCAAGAAAAAAAAATGGACGGCACACTCACCATCCATATGCAGTCTCTTTTTTTACGGATACATCACCATTCTGTAGCATAAGACACTTGTAACTGGTCCTGAAAATTATTGTACAATAATAGCTGAGAAAAAAACGCATGTAATACGGATGCTAGGCAAGAAAATAATGCACACTCGCATGACATGGAATACCAAACAGATTTCACTCGTCCAACTTTTTTGGATGAAAATGGGTGTGATTTTTTATATGCAAGTGGGAGCGAGGCCTAAGGAGAAGTATCATGCACCTGTCATGATTCTGTGCAGAGCATCTCACAGACTTGGAAATGCTCTGCAGCGCTTACAGACCTGGCAGTGTCTCTATTCCTTTGTGCAGAGCATCTTGCCTTTGGAGATGCTCTGCTATGCCACCCTTGATACTGAACTGGCAGCTTGGTTATTACACAGGGGTCCAGGTTGGTTGTGGAAGGTGCTGGTTACTCAGCTGTTCCACCTTTCAGGTAATTGCTCAGGCTTCTTTACTGAGCATTCTCCCCAAGAACTCTGCCAGTTGTATTATCTGGCTCTGTTGTAGCTTGTGTGTCTGTTTTTTGTTCTGATCTTATTATTCTGACCCTGGGCTGTTATTGGACTTCTCTCTGCCCGCTCCCTATTCCTGTTGTGTTCTCCTGCCTTTGACTTGAACCGTTACTTGACCACGTCTCTGTTTGCTCCCTTTATCTACTACGTGCTCCCCTGGTATTTGACCCTCGGTTTGTGACCGGACTTCGCTCCTGATTACCCCTCATGAATATATATGACCTCCTGTTACCAGACCCCGGCTTTCTTGACTACCCTTCCACCCTTATGACCCCATAAGGTAGTGACTAGCGTTCCAGCACCTTCATGTAGCGACTACATAATCCGATATTTCTAGTGATTGACATAATATATTTCTTTAAGAAGTTCTGCAGCAGAGTTGTGTATATAATAATAATAAATTATACAATAGACATGAAATTATAAAGTAAACTAGGAGTGATGTGAGAAATGTGTGACCTGTATAAATGATATTAATATATTTCTACCTTAGTATGTACAAATATGTCCTCTATTATTTGATGTGTTCTTCATACTAATCACTAATGTCCTCCCACTTGTACCGTTCCCTGTGAGCAATCCCTTTCACAGATGTGTGAGCCCACGTTGTTAAGAATCAGCATAAGACCCTGTAATGCGGTGAGTCAGGCAGGGGGCGACATACTTTTGTGTGGACCACTTTTCGTGTTGTAGAACAGTTCTCCCCCCACAACTACTATATCGTCAGTTGAATTTAATGATCCAAACAGCACAGAAAACTCCAGAGAATCCGCGTCATATAATTAGATGAACTATTACTCTACTTTTCTCTGTACTTAATAGGAGATTTCATATCACAGAATATCCCAGTTTGTCTGTTGGCGGCTTCAAAACTGCTGTGAAGCTCATTGGATCCCAGGGGTATAATGACGATAATAAAATATGATCCTGAGCTTGAAGCAGACAACTTTGGGGCTTTTATGAAATCAGTCCCATGAATGAAGTGTTCAGCACTTTAACAGAAAGTGATCTCGAAATGTAAAACCATTTATAATTTATAGCGGTCTCCGTGTCCGTCTGTGCAGACCTCATCAACGATAAGTAACAATTACTACATAAAAAAAGCTGTTTTTTATTTTTTTCTCATTTTCTTAGATAGCATTTACTCCTAAGATAAAAAAATATGAGTCCTAAGGAAGGGGTTGTTTCCTCTTCGATGATCTGGCTCTGGAGACACGCAAGAGACAGCTGATTTTTCTTTGTTTGGGGAGGAACAAATACAGTAGTTGTTGTTTTCACATATTTCCTGCAATGGCAGCTTTAGGGAAAATGCAGCGTTAGTCTTTGTTCACATGGCCTTTCTGACATTACATTTGTTTCTGCCGTTTTAGCAGAAGACAAGTGGAATAAGTGATCCACTGAATTAACCCCTTCAGCCCCAAGCCTATTTTGACCCTAAAGACCAGGCCATTTTTTGCAATTCTGACCAGTGTCACTTTATGAGGGTATAACTCTGGAACGCTTCAGCGGATCCCGGTGATTCTGAGATTGTTTTTTCGTGACATATTGGGCTTCATGTTAGTGGTAAATTTAGGCCGATATTTTTTGCATTTCTTTGTGAAAAAAACGGAAATTTCGCGAAAATTTTGTAATTTTCAAACTTTGAATTTTTATGCTCTAAAACCAACGAGACATATGACACAAAATAATTAATAAATAACATTTCCCACATGTCTATTTTACATCAGAACAATTTTGGGAAAAAAAAAAAAAAATTAAGGAAGTTATAGGGGTTCAAAGTTTGAGCAATTTCTCATTTTTACAACAAAATTTACAAAGCCACTTTTTTTAGGGACCATCACATTTGAAGCAATTTTGAAAGGTCTACATGACACAGAACACCCAAAAGTGACACCATTCCAAAAACGGCACCCCTCAGGCTACTCAAAACCACATTCAAGAAGGTTATTAACCCTTCAGGTGCTTCACAGTAACTAAAGCAATGTGGAAGGAAAAAATGAACATTTTACTTTTTGCAACAAAAATGTTAATTTAGCCTCAAATATTGCATATTCACAAGGGTAGCAGGATTAAATGAACCCCCAAAATTTGTTGGGCAATTTCTACTGAACACGCAGATACCTCATATGTGGCGAAAAACCACTGTTTGGGCGCACGGCAGGACTCGGAAGGGAAGGAGCGCCATTTGACTTTTTTGAACAGAAAATTAGCTGGAATCGTTAGCCGCACCATGTTGCGTTTGGAGAGCCCCTGAGGTGCCGAAACAGTGGAGCTCCCCCACATGTGACCCCCATTTTGGAAACTAGACCCCTCATGGAATTTATCTAGATGTTTATTGAGCACTTTGAGCCTCTGGGGGCTTCACAAAAGTTAATAGAGTTGAGCTGTGAAAATAAAAAAAACATTTTTTACCACAAAATTGTTACTTCAACCAGGTAGCTTTTTTTTCACAAGGGTATCAGGAAAAATTGCACCATAAAATGTATTGTGCAATTTCTCCTGAGTACACAGACACCTCATATGTGGTGGAAATAAAATGTTTGGGCGCACAGCAGGGCTCGGAAGGCAAGGAGCGTCATTTGACGTTTCAAACGCAAAATTGTCTGGGATAATTAGCGTATTCAATGTTGCGTTTGGAGCCCCCCTGAGGTGCCGAAACAGTGGAGCTCCCCCACATGTGACCCCATTTTGGAAACTAGACCCCCATGGCATAGAAAAAAACAAACAGCGGAAGATGGGGGGGGGGCGGCAGATGGGGCGGCAGCAGATGGGGGGGGCAGCGGCATATAAAGGGAGCATCTGTGATTGTGAGACGGCGGCTGGGATAGGGTGGGGGCGGATGGGAGAGGGCGCAGTGGATGCAGGAGCGGCAGAGGATGGGGGGAGGGAGCGGGTGGGGGGGATGGGTGGGAAGGGGAGTGGGAGGTGAGATTGGGGATAGTTACCCTACAGGATGGATCTAGGCAGCTGGATCACAGGAGATGAAGGAGGCAGCAGATCGGGGAGCGTGAGAGGTGGGGGAGGGAGCGCAGCGCAGATCACGGAGGAGACAGGTGAGCAGAGAACGGATCACGGAGGAGACAGGTGAGCAGAGCACAGATCACGGGGGTGAGAGGTGGAGGGAGAGTGGACAGCAGATCACGGGGGTGACAGGGGAGGGAGCGCAGATCACGGGGGAGACAGGTGAGCAGAGCACCGATCACGGGGGTGAGAGGTGGAGGGAGAGTGGACAGCAGATCACGGGGTGACAGGTGAGGGAGCGCAGATCACGGGGGAGACAGGTGAGCAGAGCGCAGATCACGGGGGTGAGAGGTGGAGGGAGAGTGGACAGCAGATCACGGGGGTGACAGGGGAGGGAGCACAGATCACGGGGGTGACAGGGGAAGGAGCACAGATCACGGCGGTGACAGGGGAGGGGGCGGGTAGCTGACCACGGGGGTGACAGGGGAGGGAGCGCACATCACGGCGGTGACAGGGGAGGGAGCGCACATCACGGCGGTGACAGGGGAGGGAGCGCACATCACGGCGGTGACAGGGGAGGGAGCGCACATCACGGCGGTGACAGGGGAGGGAGCGCACATCACGGCGGTGACAGGGGAGGGAGCGCACATCACGGCGGTGACAGGGGAGGGAGCGCACATCACGGCGGTGACAGGGGAGGGAGCGCACATCACGGCGGTGACAGGGGAGGGAGCGCACATCACGGCGGTGACAGGGGAGGGAGCGCACATCACGGCGGTGACAGGGGAGGGAGCGCACATCACGGCGGTGACAGGGGAGGGAGCGCACATCACGGCGGTGACAGGGGAGGGAGCGCACATCACGGCGGTGACAGGGGAAGGAGCGCACATCACGGCGGTGACAGGGGAGGGAGCGCACATCACGGCGGTGACAGGGGAGGGAGCGCACATCACGGCGGTGACAGGGGAGGGAGCGCACATCACGGCGGTGACAGGGGAGGGGGCGGGTAGCTGACCACGGGGGTGAGAGGTGGGGGGAGCATGCAGCACATCACGTAGGGGAGGGGGCGAGCAGCACATCACGGAGGGGAGGGGGCGAGCAGCACATCACGGAGGGGAGGGGGCGAGCAGCACATCACGGAGGGGAGGGGGCGAGCAGCACATCACGGAGGGGAGGGGGCGAGCGAGCAGCACATCACGGAGGGGAGGGGGCGAGCAGCACATCACGGAGGGGAGGGGGCGAGCGAGCAGCACATCACGGAGGGGAGGGGGCGAGCGAGCAGCACATCACGGAGGGGAGGGGGCGAGCAGCACATCACGGAGGGGAGGGGGCGAGCGAGCAGCACATCACGGAGGGGAGGGGGCGAGCAGCACATCACGGAGGGGAGGGGGCGAGCAGCACATCACGGAGGGGAGGGGCGAGCGAGCAGCACATCACGGAGGGGAGGGGGCGAGCAGCACATCACGGAGGGGAGGGGGCGAGCGAGCAGCACATCACGGAGGGGAGGGGGCGAGCGAGCAGCACATCACGGAGGGGAGGGGGCGAGCGAGCAGCACATCACGGAGGGGAGGGGGCGAGCGAGCAGCACATCACGGAGGGGAGGGGGCGAGCGAGCAGCACATCACGGAGGGGAGGGGGCGAGCGAGCAGCACATCACGGAGGGGAGGGGGCGGGCACCGATCACGAGGGGGAAGGGCCGGGCAGCAGATCGGAGGGAGCACTATGACAGATGGAGGAGGACAGGGTGCACGATCCCTGTCCTCCTCCATCTGTCATAGTTCCACCGCTCCCTCCGATCTGCTGCACGGAGGTGAGGGGCCGGGCAGCAGATTGGGGGGAGCGGTGGCACTGTGGCAGATGGAGGGCGGCGGCGGCAGCGTATCGGGAGGTGTGGGGGTGAGGGTGCGGGCAGGAGATCGGGGAGACAGGTGGCAGATCGCGGAGGGCAGCGGCGGCGGATCGGGACGCTTTTCGTACAGTGCAATGGCAGCGCGGCAACTTCCGGGTCCCATGCTCCGGTCTCATAACAGCATGGGACCGGAGCTTGTCGCCCTGCCATTGCACTGTGTACACTCACTGTTCTCAGTGTGCTGGCGTGCTGCAGGGACAAGTGAAGCTGATGGGGGCGGTCACAGGCAACAGCTCCACTGTGATTGGAGAAATCGGTCACAAGGCCGATCTCTCCAATCAGAGCATTGGAGCTGGGGGAGGGTGATCCAGTGAGGTCACCCAGCTCCAGCCAATGGCCAGTGCTACAGCTGCACTGGCCAGGGCTGGATTTCAATGTTTCAGTCATTTTAAATGGCTGGAACATTACAGTGGCTGTGATTGGTTGAGCAGCGTTCGTCAGCCAATCACAGCCTCCGTAGGTCCGGGGAGGAGGCACCACCCCTCCTAAGGTCAGGAACAGGTCCCCTCCTCCCCGAATCTGCGGTTTTTGTTAACATATTGCAGTCACCGGAGGCTCCGGTGCCGCGATTCCGCCATGACGGAAAGATCCGTCCTTGGTCGTTAAGGCCCAGGGCACAAGGACGGATCTTTCCGTCCATGGTCGTGAAGGGGTTGAAGGGAACCTGTCACCAGATTTCGTGACTATAAGCTGCGTAAAAAAAATAGTATTGTGTATCAGCTCACCACTTCAGAAGTCCAGAAGGGTCCAGGGGGTTCCAATGAGCAGGAACACGGAAATCTGTGGCCGGAATCCACATGAGTTTGTGAGGACAAAAAAAGTGGTGATCCAGCACCAAATAAAATTCAAACTTTCTTCTTTATTTCATTGTTTAATATAAGTGAAAAAGAGGGGGATACACCATCTCCATAAAAGCGTAAATCACAAGATGCGTTTCGAACACATTGGTGTTCTTGATCACTAGAATACTTCCTTTCCTTTGGCAAAATGGGTCAGAAGAGAGATTTGACGGGCTCTGAAAAGTCCAAAATTGTAAGATGTCTTGCAGAAGGATGCAGCAGTCTTGAAATTGCCAAATGTTTGAAGCGTGATCACTGAACAATCAAGCATTTCATGGCAAATAGCCAACTGGGTCGCAAGAAGCGTGTTGGGCAAAAAAAGCGCAAAATAACTGCCCATGAATTGAGGAAAATCAAGCGTGAAGGTGCCAAGATGCCATTTGCCACCAGTTTGACCATATTTCAGAGCTGCAACGTTACTGGAGTATCAAAAAGCACAAGGTGTGCCATACTCAAGAATATGGCTAAGGTAAGGAAGGCTGAAAAACGACCACCTTTGAACAAGAAACATAAGATAAAACGTCAAGACTGGGCCAAGAAAGATCTTAAGACTGATTTTTCAAAGGTTTTATGGACTGATGAAATGAGAGTGACTCTTGGTGGGCCAGATGGATGGGCCAGAGGCTGGATCAGTAAAGGGCAGAGAGCTCCACTCCGACTCAGACGCCAGTAAGGTGGAGGTGGGGTACTGGTATGGGCTGGTATCATCAAAGAAGAACTTGTGGGACCTTTTCGGGTTGAGGATGGAGTGAAGCTCAACTCCCAGACCTACTGCCAGTTTCTGGAAGACAACTTCTTCAAGCAGTGGTACAGGAAGAAGTCGGTATCGTTGAAGAAAAACATGATTTTCATGCAGGACAATGCTCCATCACATGCATCCAACTACTCCACAGCGTGACCGGCCAGTAAAGGTCTATAAGATGAAAAAATAATGACATGGCCCCCTTGTTCACCTGATCTGAACCCCATAGAGAACCTGTGGTCCCTCATAAAATGTGAGATCTACAGGGAGGGAAAACAGTACACCTCTCGGAACAGTGTCTTGAGGCTGTGGTGGCTGCTGCACGCAATGTTGATCGTAAACAGATCAAGCAACTGACAATCTATGGATGGTAGGCTGTTGAGTGTCGTCAGAAAGAAAGGTGGCTATATTTGCCACTCATTTTTTGGGTTTTGTTTTTGCACGTCAGAAATGTTTATTTCTAAATTTTGTGCAGTTATATTGGTTTACCTAGTGAAAATAAACAAGTGAGATGGGAATATATTTATTTTTTTATTAAGTTGCCTAATAATTCTGCACAGTAAAATAAAACTTGCCTAATAATTCTGCACACAGTGTATAAGAGCCCACTGGTGGTGGCCGCAACTTATAGTCACCAAATCCGGTGACAGGTTCCCTTTAAGTATACGTTGGAAGCAGAGGGGCCCCATTGATTATTATGGGGTCCATCTGGGTTTGTTAGAGCAAAATAAAAAGCATTTAATTTTGCATTATAAACACTGGACACCAAATGGACCTCTTATTAATCAATGAGGCCCCTTTGCATTCCTTTTCATAACTTATGCAGACGATCGCTCATTCTGTTTGTCGCTTCTTAAAATAGAACAGACAAATGTAACCTAAGAACCTCGATTAAATGATAACATTTGTGATTATTCTTTATGTAGATATATTTGCTCTTCAAAAAGCTGGGTGATGAGAAATATGGCTAGAGTCGAACATATCATTGGTGCAACCTGTGTAGCCGCCCAAGAGGTTATGGGGCCCCTTTCCCACCTCCAAGGTAGATGGAATTGAGCGTTTTGATAAGTTACGGGACTCTTATTGGCCCATATACTGTTTTTGCACAGGGGCACTTTTCTGTCTATATCTACCAGTGATCCACAGATATATATTGGCCGATTCATCAAGCAGTTGATACCAGTATTCTGGCCTATAGCTGCTTGAAACGCAAAGCTGAAGGTGTGCAAAAATGTTTTGCCATTTTTACACCAGTCCCGGGAAGCTATGCCATCTTTTTTGAAATAGAGAGCAGAGTTCAGCTGGATGTAAACTTTGCTTACCGCGTCCAATACATTTATGCCACAAAGGTTTTATAAATTATGACAAAAGTATAAGTCAGTTCTTGGCTTAAGTACATTTCTTATGGTGGCACATAACAGCTGAAAGAACCAAATTCATTAAGAGACTGAAGTTCCAATAGTTTTGATCACCTTACTTGAACCAAAACTTCATCAAGATGTCACACGGAGATTTTTACAAACTTTGTTGCCTGTCACGGCGGCGTCAGGTTCTGTTCAGACTACAAATTCTGACACTCCGATTGATAACTTCCGTGGTGTCTGTACTCAATACAGGCAGACTCAGACGCTGACCTACCGTGTGGTTATTCATAGGCAGGCTAGCAAGAGGTAAATCTCTGCTAGTCTGCTTGTTAGTCTCCTTTGATCACATGTTCAGGGGAAGCCAATCTGGTCCCCTCATATATATGCTGGCTAGATCCTTCCACCTATGTCAGCTATAGTTTATCTTAATCACATGTCTCCAGACCACGTCGGATGATCTGCTCCCTCCCAGCCAGCCCTGCAAATGTAACCTCCACATTTAAATAAAGAATTCCTTGCACAGCAAGAACTTGGTGAGTGCAGTTTTCTCTATAAGTTCACGACTTTTTGTTTTTACCTTCCTGCTCTTGCTGATTCTTGAATCTCTCATTATCTATTCCTGTGTGTGTGGAGCGTAACAGCGTTTTGGTTTTCCCTTGTCTGTCATTATCTGTTTAACATCACACTCCTGCCCCATCCTTCCCTGGTGGGAGGAAGGTTCATTGTAGTACTGGTCAAGAACATAGCCAGGAATGGGACTCAGGCATCTCCCCCATCAAAAGTAACCCTGAAGGGGGCTTTACACGCAACGACATCGCTAACAAGATGTCGTTGGGGTCACGGAATTCGTGACGCACATCCAGCCTCGTTAGCGACGTTGTTGCGTGTGAAACGTACGAACGTCCGCTAATTATCAAATTTACTCACCTAATCGTTGATCTTTGACACATCCTTCTAATCCAAAATACTGTTGCTGGACGCAGATTGTTCGTCGTTCCTAAGGCAGCACACATTGCTACGTGTGACACCCCAGGAACGAGGAACAACACCTTACCTGTGTCCTCCGGCAACAAGGTGGGCGTCACTTTCTTTTGGCTGCTCGACGCCCCTCCACTTCTATTGAACAGCTACCGTGTGACGTCCCTGTGACACCGCACATACCGCCCCCTTAGAAAGGAGGCGGTTCACCGGCCACAGTGACGTCACTAGGCAGGTAAGTACGTGTGATGGGTACTACCGATGTTGTGTACCACGGGCAGCGATTTGCCCATGACGCACAAATGACGGGGCGGGTGCTTTCACCAGCGACATCGCTAGTGATGTCGCTGCATGTAAAACAGCCTTGAGAATAAGGACATCCTAGGGTCCCCTAGTGTGAGGGACAGTATAGAATAGCGAGGGACAGGAGCTCCTATCAGTCATCTTGTGACACAAGACTAGTGTACAAAATTCCAGCCTTGATGAATCGGGGCTATAATCTTCACCGAATAACCATCTGGAGTGCTAGGTTATTGTGAGGTAATAGGAATGTAAATCAATAATGACACCAATGGAAAAATTAAAATGAAATGAAAAACTAAATCCGCTTTTGTGCAAGCTGTAATGGACCACTAAAGCCATTGTACAAACAATTCCCTTTTCATATATTCCATGCTCAGCATACTCCATCTATGCCATCAGAGCACGGATTTCAGTAGACACTATTCTAAATAAAGGCGCTGTATGACAGAGGGATCTATCTTTCGGATGTGTGTTATTAGAGCTGCATTAGGAATAACAGTTATTAGTTATGCCTGGGGTATTTCATTAAAGGATTATTTGCATCTTATATATTTGTGTCATTTCCACAGGACATGCCGTAAATGTATAGTAGCTTGGGGTCTCACCAATGGAGTCCGCATGTATCGCAAGAACGTCAATGCTTTCAATGGAAAGGTGGTCAAAACTCCCATACGGGACATGCACCTACTATACCTTTTGGATATGCCACAAATGTAATTTGGGATTACACCCCCCCCATCCTGGCTCCTATAGGAGGGTCAATATAACATCTAACAGGGAAAATGACAGGGGTAGTCTTCATGAGATAATCTCTCTATAAGTCACCATGACCTGTCTTGCCAAAAGAGCCTTGTGGAACCTTGTAATGCATTTTATTGCTTTAAACTGGTCATTTTGTCTACTGAAAGGACCTATTAATGGTGAGACGGTTACAGACGCCCTGAGGCATCTGCTCCTGAGGAGAAAATCAGTCACTCTGGATTTTCCCCCTATACATTTCTTTTAGTTGAATTGATTAGCAATGCATAGCTCCTAAGTATTTCAATGGTCAACGATGGACACAGGTTATATGAACACAGGACGAGAGCTGCGGCGACAAATACTATTAGAATCTAACAGCACTAAAACCTAATTGGATTTGCCGCACATCTGCAATCAAAGGATGAAATCCGCGGTGCAGCAGAAATTGACATAACGAGGATTCCGAATCTGCAGCGTCGGTCAATTCTGATAAAATCTCATCTTACTTCTGGAATATGTGGATTTGTCATCTAAAAAAAATCTCATCCACGCGCTGCCGGGAAAGCTAGAAGCATAAACAGACCAGCGGTAAGGATTCAAGATCAGCAGCCTGTCAATTTATGCTGCAGATTATCAGAATGGATCTGCAACGCAAAGGGAGAAGCCTACAATATATTAGCAGCATTTGTGTAGCAGATATTTCACTGCAGAAATTCAACAGTAAATGTGTTCAGTGTGAATTTGGACTTAGACTGCGGCTCCTGTTTGAGGCGCTCTGCAGCAAAGGAGAGAGCGTGTGAGATGTTGGGCTGTGACAACACCGCCCACAGTCCAGCCACTCGGAGACTGGGGCCGCTTCGGTGATGGGTCAACTGGAAGTTGACATGACATCACCAGATCTCAGAGGTCATGGAGCCCAGATGAGCAGACCGCGATAGCGCCACTCAGAGGCACAGTTGACTAAACAAGGTATTTGGGAAAAGCCTTCACTATGAGGTTTACATCGATGTGGCCACTATGCTGTGTAGTGGACCACCCCTTTAACTGTCCAAGCAAAATGGATGTGATTTCATGAAAACTTCGCGCACTATGCGTCTAAAGATGCTGCTGAACTCTGCGATCTTGGTGGGTTTTTTTCGCTAAAGGCTTCTCTGTGGAACCTCAAAAATAATGCATGTAAAAAGCTGCAGTTACTTTATCAAGTGTGGAAACAAAGCTTTTCTGTACTATAAAAACCACCATTAAAATGCAGCTTCACATCTGCACCAAAAAACGCATCAAGTAAGGGGGCAAAAGGCATAAAAAAATGCAAAAGTTGTTATTGTGTAGTTTGGTGCGGCCAACTGCCGAAAACAAAAAACACAGTATTTATGTGTGACGCCCCAGGGGTGATGATCCTGTTCGGGGACGCCACAGGACTTGTTCGATTTGGCAACAGGTAATGTCAGTGTTTATGTATGTATGTATGTATGTATGTATGTATGTATGTATGTATGTATATATATATATAATCTCGTGACGCCACTCACGGCTTGCGGTCAGTGATGTGATTGACCGCCGCTGCAGGTTTTATGAGCGTCTGGGGCTGATGGGGTCTGCAGACAGATGATGTAGCCTCCCGTGAGTGAGGCAGGCCCCAGGGGCTTGGGTGAGCAGGGTAGCGGGTCCCGGAATAATACAGGCTCAGTCCAAAAAGTCTTTAAACTATTTTTTACTCACTTCAGTTGTTAGGGTGAGCTGACCTGGGCGATGCTGCGTTAAACCAGGTAGAACCAGGGCTCCTTCAGGCCAGTCTGAGGGTAACCTGTTAGCTCGCCTTCCTAGCACTTCTTTATTCGGATAACCCCTGACTTGAAGTACCATGGGGTCTATCCAGGGAGTCACAACTGCCATTTCTCCCCTGTGTTTGGCCCGTTTGCCAGCAGCGTTGACCAAGTGAGATGGCTTCAGGCTCTGTCTCCTTATGGGTCCCTG
Source organism: Anomaloglossus baeobatrachus (assembly GCF_048569485.1). Lineage (NCBI taxonomy): Eukaryota > Metazoa > Chordata > Amphibia > Anura > Aromobatidae > Anomaloglossus > Anomaloglossus baeobatrachus. The sequence continues at coordinate 107,464,043 of NC_134354.1, read as the reverse complement.
CGTTGCTGCTGAGGCTCGGACTCTGAGAAGTTGGTGAGGTACTTGTAGTTCCCCTCAATGGCAGGTTTAGCAGATAGTTACACTGAAGTCTGCTCTAGGGACCTGTTCCCCGTACGTGCCTAGTCACCAGGCGCACCGTACTCTGTCTGACCAAGTGACCGTTCTCCCCCGCTAACCGTTACTACCCTCGTGCAGGGTCTGACTAGTGGCTGCGCGCGTATGCGCCTCACGACCGCCGCTCACCACTACCAGACTGGCTCGCTCCACTCCTTTCCTGACAACCTCTGCACTTTAGCTCCCAGCCCCTCCACTACACCCCTTGAAAAGATTTGAAAGCTAGCCCTCTCTGGGGACTACCGAAGGGTCCCCTCTAAAGGTGTGGGAGACCTGGTTGCTATGTGTCTGTGCGTACACACCTCAGTCTGGCCCTTAGGAATACCTGGAAGTACTGTCCCAGCATGGGTGCAGTACTCAGTGGTGCCTGACCGGGTCAGGGGCGCCACATATGCAACGTGTGAACATGGCTTTACAAACACAAAAAAACCAATATCTGATATTGTGAAGTTACATAAAGATTAGAGAGTTCTGGCTGCTACAACTATGAATGAATGAATGAACAAAAAATAAATCCACAGGTCCCAACTAGAGATGAGCAGGACGCATAGATGACGTCCCACCAGCCCTGGATAATCGAAAGTCGCCCCGGGGACGCCAGAAGGTAAGAGATTTGCGACTTCCATCCATCTGCGGGGACCACTGACTAGGACTCTGGACCGGAGTCCTGTGATCGATCTGCTCATCTCTAGTCCCAATTGTACCAGATACAGCGGACAGTCCAGGATGTGGATCTACGCCCTGCAGTCTCGGGCGTAGGCTGAATGTCTCTCACTGCCACAGCCAATTGGTTTTTGTCCTGATAAAGATGCAGGAGGTGGTCGAGCCCTGCAATGTTGCTAAATATGTATGTTCATATGTTATGATGCCACGGTAGCAGGATGCAGGTTACGGATACAGTAGAGCGGGACTGTACCATAGGAGCCACCTAGTGGTTGGGCTGAGATAGCGGCAGGATGGAAGACATAGGGTTAAAGGGGTAGTGACAAATGTGGGAAGAGGTCTGTTGGGAGCTCTCTCTCTCAAGGGAAAGTCTAGAATAGGGCTCAAGTGTGAGAGGACATGGCTTTGGTGCTACGGCCATTAAGGGAACCCTGAGGTAACCTCAAGAGGTCTAGAACCTACGGTTTACCCGATGGGCTTAGAGAGTAGTCCAACTAGAGAGCTGACGATACCCAGAATCGGACAAAGGTAAATGGAGTCAGGGGGAAGGAGACACAGACACTGGAGTTCGGGACAAGATCCAAGATAGCAGAGGGGAACAGGTCAAGGATTACACCTGCAAACTAAGAGGAAGGAATGGATGGCCATGTCTGTCACAACGGTGTGAAGACTAAAGTGAACTTTCTAGTTGGCTAAGTGAGCAATTGTGTCGCGTTTGTCACTGTCTAAGACGAGGACCGCCACTGAGGTGACGGACACCGGCCCGAAGAAACCAGTAAGTGTTGTGCACCCAATGTCCCATGAGCACCCATTAGCAAAGGAGTCCCATTAGCGAAGGAGTGCGGTGCCCATGTGACCTGGGGCCGGCACCTTCCGTCAAAGAAAGCAGAGGGTTTTTGAAAGGCGTAGACTGAAATGAACCGCTTACTCCTTCCCTAGTGTGATTCTACTTTTGGATCATCAGCAGTGCAGAAGATGTCCTTTTTCTCCCGACATTTTTCGATCTCCTCCTGCAGAAAAGAAAAAAATTACAAATGGAAATGGGTGTGGCTTGGGATGTTGTTAAGGTCAAACTTTGCCGCTAAAACGCACATAGCGTACCACATAATTTGTCCCTCTTTGTGTTCAAAAGCTGCCCGGTATGTCAACTCCAGTCCCCACAATAGAGGGTGGGTCTCCATTACAGCAAGAAAGAGAATATTAGGAAGTGTAAGAAGTGAGCGGAAAATAACATGATAAAGACTGAGCACTACAATAAATTTCTTCTCTGCTGTGTGTTGGCTCCCTCATGGATGCTGGGGCGGGGCACTAACAGTATGCCCTCCACTTTGTGTGCTGGGGCCAGGTGCTCAATGTGTGCTCCGCTGTGAGTGCTGGAGCTAGGTGCTCGGTGTGTGCTCCGCTGTGTGTGCTGGGGCCAGGTGCTCAGTGTGTGCTCCGCTGTGTGTGCTCCGCTGTGTGTGCTGGGGCCAGGTGCTCAGTGTGTGCTCCGCTGTGTGTGCTGGGGCCAGGTGCTCAGTGTGTGCTCCGCTGTGTGTGCTGGGGCCAGGTGCTCAATGTGTGCTCCGCTGTGAGTGCTGGAGCTAGGTGCTCGGTGTGTGCTCCGCTGTGTGTGCTGGGGCCAGGTGCTCAGTGTGTGCTCCGCTGTGTGTGCTCCGCTGTGTGTGCTGGGGCCAGGTGCTCAGTGTGTGCTCCGCTGTGTGTGCTGGGGCCAGGTGCTCAGTGTGTGCTCCGCTGTGTGTGCTGGAGCTAGGTGCTCGGTGTGTGCTTTGCTGTGTGTGCTTGGGCCAGGTGCTGGGTGTGTGCTCCGCTGTGTGTGCTGGGGCCAGGTGCTCGGTGTGTGCTCCGCTGTGTGTGCTTTGGCCAGGTGCTCGCTGTGTGTGCTTGGGCCAGGTGCTCGCTGTGTGTGCTTGGGCCAGGTGCTCGCTGTGTGTGCTTGGGCCAGGTGCTCGCTGTGTGCTCCGCTGTGTGTGCTGGGGCCAGGTGCTCGGTGTGTGCTCCGCTGTGTGTGCTGGGGCCAGGTGCTCAGTGTGTGCTCCGCTGTGTGCTGGGGCCAGGTGCTCAGTGTGTGCTCCGCTGTGTGTGCTGGAGCCAGGTGCTCGGTGTGTGCTTTGCTGTGTGTGCTTGGGCCAGGTGCTGGGTGTGTGCTCCGCTGTGTGTGCTGGGGCCAGGTGCTCGGTGTGTGCTCCGCTGTGTGTGCTTTGGCCAGGTGCTCGCTGTGTGTGCTTGGGCCAGGTGCTCGCTGTGTGTGCTTGGGCCAGGTGCTCGCTGTGTGTGCTTGGGCCAGGTGCTCGCTGTGTGTGCTTGGGCCAGGTGCTCGCTGTGTGTGCTTGGGCCAGGTGCTCGCTGTGTGTGCTGGGGCCAGGTGCTCGGTGTGTGCTCCGCTGTGTGTGCTGGGGCCAGGTGCTCGGTGTGTGCTCCGCTGTGTGTGCTGGGGCCAGGTGCTCGGTGTGTGTGCTTGGGCCAGGTGCTCGCTGTGTGCTCCGCTGTGTGCCGGGGCTGTCGGTGTCCGCTCCGCTGTGTGCTGTGTGCCGGGGCTGTCGGTGTGCGCTCCGCTGTGTGCCGGGGCTGTCGGTGTCCGCTCCGCTGTGTGCTGTGTGCCGGGGCTCTGCAGCGCCCCCTGTCGGCTCCTCGCAGTGTGCCGGGGCTGTCAGTGTGCGCTCCGCTGTGTGCTGTGTGCCGGGGCTGTCGGTGTGCGCTCCGCTGTGTGCTGTGTGCCGGGGCTCTGCAGCGCCCCCTGTCGGCTCCTCGCAGTGTGCCGGGCAGTCTCCTCCCTGCAGCCGTGCGGAGGAGGAGGAGGAGGGGCGGGCAGGGCTGGATGTACCTTGAGCAGCTGAGCTGGAGCAGCAGAGCGAGTGCTGGGGAGACAGCTGGAGGAGCCGGGTCTGCAGCGCACGGTCCCGCTCTGCTGCTCCTCGGATGCTCTGATCTTGGAGGTGACATCTACTTTCTACATGCCCCTAGTTGTGGGCAGAAGTGGCGAGTGACACGGCGACCTTGGACGTGCAGCGCCTCCCTCCCTCCGGTGATCGTTGTGCTCTTCTGCTGTTCCAAGATGCCGGGCTATGATTACAAGTTCCTGGAGAAGCTCAGGCGCAAGTTTATTTGCCCATTATGTGGCAAAGCAATGAGAGAGCCAGTGCAAGTGTCCACCTGTGGGCATCGCTTCTGTGACACCTGCCTGCAGGAGTTCCTCAGGTAAGCAGGGGAGCAGTGCTGGTGTGGTGACAGCTCCTGCCAGCCTTCCTTCTGTCCCAGCCTTCCTTCTGGTGCCAGTCTGCCATACCATTGCTACCATTGTTGGCCTGTGCCTTCCATACTGACCCAGTCCATGGCTGTCACTTTCTAGGGTATCTGTTGAGTGTAGAGCTAAGTCCAGGACCCCACATAACGATTGTCGCTGTGGGCTGATGGCACCAGGTGACGTTCCCCCAACCCCTGTTGTCAAAATTCCAAATTGTTGATTGCAGGTCGGAATCCAAACTTGGTGTCCATCATGGTCCGCGGTGTAACATGCGGTGACCCGCTTGGGACCTATCTGCAATTTGTCTTTTTCTTTCCGTTTTGCAAATTTGTGCAAATCTTCTGGTCTTGACGATTGTCCGGGACTTTATCAAGTGACAAAAATTGGCCCTAAACTGCCACAGGTGCAACAATGTCCACCCAATGTGACCATTATTGGTCCCCTGTGATGGCAATTGTAACATCTGGACAAATGCAAAACTGTAAACAATTTTGGAAAGTTATGGAAAATATTGACTTTTATTGGGGGAGCGCGGATATTTACAATAATAAGTGACATTTTATTTTATTTTAAGCCACTATCCTTTAGCTGATACAGACCTAACAATTTCCATCCAATTCAACCAATATTGATCCTCTGTGATGGGAATTGTAACATCTAGACAATGGCGCACCGACTCCAATTTTGGAAAAATATCAATTTGAAAGGGAAAATTGTATGGGCGATAGTACGGCTATATGGAATGATGGGTGTGATTTCTCCGTATTTCCAGCAATGATAATATTCTTCTTGAAAATTCCATTAATTTCCAGTACAATCGCATTTAATAATAATATTATTATTATTATTAATAATTATTTCATTATTATTATTATTATTATTATAGCGCCATCAATTCCATGGCGCTTTACATGTGAAAGGGGTATACAAAATTGGGACCGGTACAATCATAAACAATACAAGGCACAGACACAGGAGGACAGAGGTCCCTGCCCGCGAGGGCTCACAGTCTACGAGGGATAGGTGAGGATACAGTAGGTTAATCCTACTTCTGGACTGACTTCTCCGAGTGTAGAACCAATGACTTTATTAGCGTGGCCCATAAATAATGGTAATTGATTACTACGTGCTTGGCCAGATTTCCACCTGCTGGACTGTATTGACATACTCTCTCTTTTTCCAGTAAACCCATCCCAGCCCTCGGGAGCCAAGGCTGTTGTACTGGTTTTAGTTGGAGGCAGGTTGTATGAATGTCAATGTAATGAAGTGAATGGAGCAGCAGGACGCTCTTTGTGTTGCTTTGTTGCTGGTTGTCAATAAACACAAGGCTGGAAAGTGTATGAGTTGGGATGTGAAGCGGAGGAAATGCCCATTAATGTGGTGGAAATAGGTGAATAATGCACAGAACAAGGGGCTCTTCTGCCGTCACCTAAATCCTTTGTTCAGATCCCTGCTGCCTCTTACAGTCAGGAGGATTTACAGTGTCCTCCGCTCTTCTGTTGCTTGTAAAACTGCCAAAATCCATCATCTGTGGTGCCAGGGCTATTCCCCTGGCACTCACTACGCATTTGCTTACACTGTAGTCAGTGGGATTCCTCTTATTCACTTTTCATAACCGGCGTTGATTGCAAGCTCTTGTCATTCCATGTAATTGAAAATCTGCTTCCACCATGCAGATGGTGATATGGTGGGCAACCATGGCATGCCAGGGCATAAAGATGGGCTCACATTGGTTTGCAATGTACTAATTAGAATAGATTAAGGTAATTCAGCATTAAGAGCCAATGTTCAGCAGATCACTAGACAATATTGAAATCTGGTAGATCCACTACTTGATATATAATAATATTTATTAATTTATATGGCGCTATTAATTCCATAGCGCTTTACATATATCTGCAACACTGTCCCCATTGGGGCTCATAATCTAAGGTCCCTACTGTCTTTGGAGTGTGGGAGGAAACCCATGTGAACACGGGGAGAACATACAAACTCCTTAAAGGGAACCTGTCACCACTTTTTTGGCGTATAAGCTTTGGCCACCACCACTGGGCTCTTATATATAGCATTCTAACATGTTGTATATAAGAGCCCAGGCCGGGGGTATAACATAAAAAAACACTTTATAATACTTACCTAACAGTCGCTCGGTTGGCCATATGGGCGTCTCCATACTCCGGTGCCGGCGTCACCTCTTTTGGACATCTTTGTTCTCCTTCTTCCCTAGCCGCGGTGCATGACCCGTTTGACGTCATCCACACTCGCCTTCGTTCAGGTCCTGTGCAGGGCAGATCAAAGTATTGTAGTGTGCCTGCGCAGGACCGGCGAGTGTGTATGACGTAGACGCGTCATGCACACAGGCTTCAGAAAGAGTAGGAAGATGGCAGAAAGAGGAGGCTCCAGCACCGGACAACGGAGACGCCCATCTGGCCAACCGCGCAACCGTTAGGTAAGTATTATAAAGTGTTTTTTATGTTCTCACAGCGGCCTGGGCTCTGATATACAGCATGTTAGAAAGCTGTATATAAGAGCCCGTTGGTGGTGGCCGCAGCTTATAGGCCAAAAAAGTCGTGACCGGTTCCCTATAAATATGTTGTCCTTGGTGGGATTTGAACCCAGGACCCCAGCGCTTTAAGACCATCATGTTAACCTCTGAGCCACCATAATAGGAACCATTAAAAATGACCAAACCTTGAGGCAGATACTAACCCCAAACTCATTATCTCAACCGGCATGATGTCACAGGGTGGGAAATGAATCTGTGCATGTTTATATACTCACGACCGTACAGGCTGTCAAAGGATCTACTACTTTAATCTCCTCTACCCAGGTTATGTGCGTCTGGAGGTTTGGTAGGAGTTTTAGGTACAGGTGTGCACCAAAAAAGAATGAGAAATCTTTAAAAAAAAAAAGCTCGAAAGGCTCTTCCTATTCATTTCTATTGTAAACTACCTGCTGGTCATATGTTCTGTCTTTTTAGCATTTTTTTTTTTCTTCTGCTTCAGGATTTGAAAAATGCCAGGTAGGAGAATAGAGAGTGCAGGTCACTTTTTTGAAGTATTCCCTGATGGAAAATGCTCAAAACTAGGCTCTGTCCAATGAGAAGGCTGCAAAGAAACTTCAAAACCACTTCAGGAAACCTAAAACTCCTCCGAGAACGCACTCAAAAAAGAGGGTTTCCTGAAACGGTTTCCAATAGGTTTTGACCGTCTTAAAAAATCTGTGTGACATACCCTTATAGGCACAAATAGAAAGCCATTAGGCTATGTACGCGTGCTATTTGGTTGCAGAAATTCCTGCACCGAATCTACATCTCTTGGCAGAAAAAAAATGCTTTCTTGATGCATTTCTGGGGTATTCTTTGCATTCTGGGGTGGAAAAACGCTGAAAGAATGGACATGCTGCAGATGTACTTCTGGACCAGATATCCAAGGGGGAAAAAAAAGCAAAATGTGCATGAAACCTCAGGATTCTCATTGACTTTGCTGGCATAAGGATTTACATGCAGTTTTGTGACCAAACTGTGTTAAAAACGCACTGTGTGCACAGGGCCTTAAGGCCGCTTTACACGCAACGATATCGCTAATGAGATATCGCTGGGGTCACGGAATTCGTGAAGCACCTCCGGCCTCGTTAGCGACGTCGTTGCGTGTGACACCTACGAGCCACCGCTAACGATCAGAAATACTCACCAAATCGTTGATCGTTGACACGTCGTTCATTTCCCAAATATCGTTGCTCGTTCTGGACGCAGGTTGTTCGTCGTTCCTGAGGCAGCACACATCGCTACGTGTGACACCCTGGGAATGACGAACAACAGTGTTCCTGCGTCCTCCGGCAACGAAGTGGGCGTGACGTTAATGCTGCTGCTCTCCGCCCCTCCGCTTCTATTGGCGGGCCGCTGTGTGACGTCGCTGTGACGCTACACTAACCTCCCCCTTAAAAAAGAGGTTGTTCACCGGCCACAACAACGTTGTTAGGAAGGTAAGTTCGTGTGACGCGTAACAGCGATATTGTGCGCCACGGGCAGCGATTTGCCCGTGACGCACAAACGACGGGGGCGGGTGCGATCGCTAGTGATGTTGCAGCGTGTAAAGCGGCCTTTATTCTCCAAGATTGAGTTTGGACTTATATCTGATAGCCATCTGTGTCCTTTAGCCCCCCAATGTTGGTGGAATACCCTTTTGGTTGCAATACCATCGTCTTTCTTTACCAGTGACGGCAACGTATCACGAGTTAATGTTTTTACTGCTGTTTTGTTATTGCGTTTGCCTTTGTCATAATTGCCCTGTCTGACCTAGATTCCTGTGTTTAGTTATAGTCATGTAATGACCGCTGCTCACCTAAGAAAAGTTTCTGTAGCTCCGAAAGTAAGCAGGTAGCTCCATGTAGGCGTCATCTGCTGCTCTATATATTTGTACCAGGGTGTAGTTGTATTTGGGGGACGGATGGGAGATGCCTCCTCTACACGTGGTCGGATTTACAAGGTGTGTAAGGAGGGATGTTGAACGTCTTGTAACGTTACAGGCAGGTTACGTGTGAGTAACACTCCAATCTTCTCTAATGCCTGAGCGGGACCCACCCATGTGCCCCCCGGCTATACACCTCATGCTTAATGTTGTCAGGGAGGAGGACAGCACTTTCATGCTTTGGTTCGGCTACTGATGTCAGCTCCTTAAGACTCTGGGAAGTAGTTTACCAGTGTGTAATCCTATAGAATGAGGAAATGGCCATTTTCAGAAAACGTTTAATGACCTTAGAAAGTTTTGACATCAGTTCTGTTTCCTTTTTTCTTTTGATGTTCCAGAAAAAAACAATTAAATTATATCCTAATTATAAATTGTAATGATTGTGACCGGGGGATAAAGCGTGTGGTGTCTAGCAGGGAGATCGGTGAAATCATAACCACGTATTCACATGTGGCTTTTGTTGCTGGTTTTACAGCAGATTTTACCCATTTCAGTGCAGTAGGTAAACGCCATGTTTTTCTTTTTTCTCTCTGTGATAAATACGGCATGCTCTGGCGTCTATATAACTATTCACTGTATTATGTGTAGCCATAGGCTTCAGATTTTCGACAGTATATATCAACCACCATCTATCCACAGTGCGCTCCAAATGTCAAGGGAAAAGAGACAAATACAGGATATCGAAAAAGTGAGTACACCCCTCACATTTTTGTAAATATTTTAATTATATCTTTTCATGGGACAACACTGAATATATGACACTTTGATACAGTAGGGTTTAGGTCTGGAGGCATGCTTTGCTAGTCCAACACTTTTACCTTCAGTTTCATTAGCAAGATAAGTGGTCACCTTGCAGGTGTTTAAGGTCATTATCATGTTGGAATACTGCCCTGCAGTCCAGTTTTCAAATGGAAGGGATCATGTTTTGCTTCAGTATGTCACAGTATAAGTTAAAATTCATGGTTCCCTCAATTAACTGTAGCTCCCACAGCTGGCAGCACTCATGCAGCCCCAAATCAAGACACTTTCACCACCATGCCTGACTGTGGGCAAGACACACTTGTCTTTGTCCTCCTCACCTGGTTGTCGCCACACACGCTTGACCCGATCTGAACTAAATAAGGCTACTTTCACACTTTCGTTGTGCGGCATCCGTCACAGTTCGTTGTGTGACGGATGTGACTGATGCGTTGCAAATAGTTTGCAAATAAGGTAACAGATTCCTGTGAAAGAACGTTTTGCGTTTTTTTTGTTTTTTTTTAATATTTCCGTAGCCGGGGAAGGAGAATTGCAGAGAGAGAGCTTTTACACGATTCATAACGTTCTGCTACACATGCTCAGTAGAACGGGACGGAATCCTGCACTGGAATCCGTCGCCAGACGCATGACGACGGAATTCAGCACCATAAACATTCATTATGCCTCTTAATGGATCCCAACGGAATCCTGCGCAGTGCGTTTTTTTTAACAGCAACAAAAAACGCTACATTGCGCGTTCCTCCCGCCCGACGGTCAGTCACTAAACGACTGATGCGCCACGGGGCGGATGCAACGTAAGACCATCCGTTGCAATCCGCCCTTAATAGAAGCCTATGAGGAATAAACAGATTCATGCAACGGTTACCGTAATTCCTCAAGGCGGCGGATTGCAATGGATGCCGCACAACGCAAGAGTGAAAGTAGCCTAAGTATATCTTTGTCTCATCAGTCCACAGTACACGGCTCCAGAAATCCATGTACTTAGTCTGTTTGTCTTCAGCACACTGTGGGATTTCTCCTGCATCATCTTTAAAATAGGTTTCCTTCTGGGACGACAGCTATGCAGTGTATGGTCTGAGCGGGCAGTGAGTGACAGGCTGCCAACCCCCAGCCCTGTAAACTCGTCAGCATTGCTGACAGCCCTCATACGCCTATTTTGAAAAGACAACCTCTGGATATGATGCTGAGTATATGCACTCAACTTCTTTGATCAACCATGGCAGGACCTGTTTTTAGTGGAACCTGTCTTGCTAAACCGCTGTATGGTCTTGGCCACCATGCTGCAGCTCATTTTCAGGGTGTTGGCAGTCTTCTTATAGCCTAGGCCATCTTTATGTAGAGCAACCATTCTTTTTTATCAGATCCTCAGAGAATTCTTTGCCATGAGAAGCCATGATGAACTTCCAGTGACCAGTATTGGAGAGTGTGTGAGAGAACACCAAATGTAACACACCTGCTCCCTATTCACACCTGAGACCTTGTAACACTAAGTTATATGACACCGGGAGGGAAAATGGCAAATTGCACATCAGCTATGTTTCTTATCAACAGAAGCATAAATGAAACCTGCAATATATGTAACTGGATTTCCAATGGACGTCTTTTTTTTTTTTTTTTTTACTAATTTGGCCTACTTTTGCCTTTTTCACTTAGTGGTGTACTCACTTTTGTTGCCAGCAGTTATGACATTATTGGATGTGTGTTGAGTTATTTAGAGGGCACCAAATTTGCAGTTATACCAGCTGTGAGGGGTGTACTCACTTTTTGTGATCTACTGTAGGTTGTGTCTGGTAGCCACTTGTGGGGATGCCCCAACTCTTCTCTGACCACAAATATTGGGGGTGGTGGAGGATTTCATGGGACATAAACCAATGCTAGAGGTTTGTGGCATCTGCTCATTGCCATCGCCATGTTGAAAGCACAAGAACATGCAATGGAACCCAGTGTATGGGGGGGTCTGGAGGAATAGATGTTGATTGAACAAGCATTTGGCTAACAATTATCGTAAAACCAAAGTTGTATAGAAAACTGATTATTTGCTAAACGTAGTAAATACCAAAGTGTCAGTTCTTTTTAGTGTCACAGAAAGGATGTCAAGTGGTTAGGATTTACTTCAAGTCTGCCCTAAAAGGTATCTGTCATGAAGCTGAATAAGTGAAAAACTCCAAATGAACGTCAAAGCGGGAATATAACCACATACAAAACTATATATTTTCATACAAACCGCGATATGTTGGATATTCCCATCATTGAATGTTATCACCTAAGATCTTAAAAGAAGGAAAACCATTTTTACACCAAAAAGCAAGTCTGAAAAGTTGGTTGTAGCCTTTTGGGTGGAATCTTGTTTATTTGATTTATGAATTCAAGCTGCAGGGAGTTAAGGGGGCTTTACACGCTACGATATCGTTAATGTTTTATCATCAGGGTCACGTTGTTAGTGACGCACATGCGGCGTCATTAACGATATCGCAGCGTGTGACACTTACCAACAACCTTAAGCGACCTCAAAAATGGTGAAAATCGTTCACCATGGAGAGGTCGTCCGAAACTCAAAAATCGGTAAGGGTTGTTTATCCAGGTGGTTCATCGCTCATGCGGCAGCATACATCGCTATGTGTGACACCGCAGGAGCGAGGAACGTCTCCTTACCTGCCACCATTGCGGAAGGAAGAAGGTGGGCGGGATGTTATGTCCCGCTCATCTCCGCCCCTCCGCTTTGATTGGCCGGCCACTTAGTGACGTCGCGGTGACGCCAAACGTCCCTCCCCCTTGAGGGAGGGATTGTTCGGCAGTCACAACGACGACCAGGTAAGTGCGTGTGACGCTGCCGTAGCGATAATGTTCGCAGCGGTAGCGATCACACGATAACACATGGGCGACGGGGGCGGGTACTTACACACTCGATATCGCTACAAATTGCTAGCGATATCGTAGCGTGTAAAGCCACCTTTAGTCTCTAATAAATAAGCATATCTGACCTCTTTAGATATGCAGTGGACTTTTTTGGGACACAAAATTCCCTCCATGTTACAGTTGCAGCATCATGGATGAGACTTTATGGAATCTCACGCACATACTGTGGGTGAATATTGACAGTCCCTGCTGATTTGAAATCTTACATTTATATTCTAGATTTTCAGCTTTTGTAATTAAACCAGTGTCGACATCACTGCAGGTTCTAATCAAAGATTTTTTTTGCCATCAACCTTCTAATCTACACGATAATTGTAAGCGCCCGTGCCAAACAATAGTGAAATTGGACCTTCAGAAAACTGAACCCTACATACCCCTACAATTTGCATAGGTGAAGGGTATCACAGCAGGTCACATAAAGAAGCTAGAGCCGTATTCTCTACCGCAGTATTCGCATCCACACTAGAACCTTTATGCGGCATTGTGTTCACCGGAAGGTTTTGCCCTAACAAACACTTGGTAGCTAATAGTGACCAAGAGTGGCCAAAACTATGTTTCTGACTGTGTAAATTAGGTGGATCTTGCTGTTGTTGGGCCTTTAGACATACTAGGACGTCCTAACTACTAATAACTTAGGATTCCTCACCCCCCAAAAAAACTTGACTTTACTCTTTTAAAGATGGCTCAAATTCTTTACTCTGCATGGGATTATTAATAGAGACGAGTACAGGGATGATTAATATTTAGTGGCTTCTTTGCCCTCCACCTCCTCCTCACATGATGTAGGCTAACCCTTTAGTGAACCTGTAAAAAATATTGAAAAGTTACATGAAACCAACTTCAAATTGTAGAGTATTGCTCCCTGCAGTGCTTGGATTTTTCATCATGCAGCAATATCACCCCATCAGCAGTAAATAGACGCAGAGTACAGGCTGTAACTGGCTGACCAGGATGCTGTGGAGATTTGGAGTTTCGAGCTCAGGGTGCCATCCCTTACTGTATTGTACGAAGTTCTCGTTTTCACTCCTTGTCCTGTTTTTAAGTTATGTGAAACCGTTCAACCTCGGCAAATATTTGCTCATATTGAAAGCGAGTTCATCCACAAACAGTTCACCTCTTGGGATAGATGGTGTAGCGTTAGGAGAACCCTCGAGGAGGTCATTAGAAATAGTTTTAAAGGTTACAGTACAGTGTACTCGAAACTCTATAAGCTATAGGTCTATATGGCCTCGTGCACACATTGAGTATTTGGTGAGTTTTTTACCTCAGTATTTGTAGCCAAAACCAGGAGTGGGACAATCGGAGGGAAAGTATAATAGACACACGGGCACCACTGCTGTATTTCTTTTTCTCCTACTCCTGGTTTTGGTTGACAAATTTTGAGGTAAAAAACTCATCAAATACTCAACATGTGCACTTGGCCTATGAGGAACAGCCGTCATCTTCAGAATGACCGTTCTTCCGAAGGGAATGTTTCATATACTGGCATATATCACAGGATGGCTTTCAATAGCTCATGGCTTGCTAAGCTTTATGTTAAAGGGAACCTGTCAGGCCCAATATGCACCCAGAACCACGAGCAGATCTGGGTGTATATTGCTAATCCCTGTCTAACTGTCCCTGTATCTAGTAGCATAGATAAAGGGATCTTTAGAAGGAGTATTTCTAAAGATCCTTTATAATATGCTAATGAGTGCAGGGGCTAGTCGCAAGGGCGTTTCTAAGCCCCCCCCCCGGCTAGTCCGCCCTCTTAGCATGGTAGCACACCCACCGGGGCGTCCTAACATGCTATTCAATACCCATTGCCCAGCGTCATCAGGTATGGCGCGCATACCTGTGTCCGTTTTCACCACCTCTACCGCTGGGCTTAGGGTTAGTGCACATGATGAGGATGCCTGGCTTTCCGGTCATGCGTACTAGACCTCTTTGAAGCCGGGACACATACACCCGGCTTCATAGTGTGCATGACCGGAAGTGCTGGGACTTCTGATCATGCACACTGAGCCTAAACCCAGCGGCTGAGCTGGTGACAACGGACACAGTACATCCCTGTGGGCGTAATAACATGCTAAGAGAGTGGACTAGTCGAGGGGGAAAAACTCCCTTGCAATTAGTCCCTGGGCTCATACTTTAATCTATTTATTTTTATATTATTTTCTATTTATCTTTATATTAAAATACTTTTTCTGAAGATCTCTTTATGTATACTAGTAGATGCAGGGATTAGAAACATGCACCCAGAACTGCTTATGGTTCTGGGGGTGTTTATTGCATCTTACATATTCACTTTAATGACCCTCACTTATTTGCCTCTGATTGCAGGTTCTTTCTGTCATGGGCATCTAAACTCAACCTTTAAAAGGGTCGTCCAGTCTAAAATGACAAGTCTGTCACGGGACAAAAAGTATGCGATCTGCAGACTCTCAGAATTCGACTAGACTGTCTCCGGCACGCTCAATGCAAGTGTACTGTATGTTTGCGTACGATGTGAGGATTCACAAGTCTGCAGTCGCATAGCGTGACTGCAGACTTGTCATTTTTCACCAGACAACTCTTTTAAGCCTCCGAGTGTTCAGTATTAGCTATGGATGTATTACCCTAGATTTATTCCTGTTCCCAAAAAAGATGAGCACCATATTTGGGATCCATGTTATACAAGGTCATAGTTGAATTTAGTGAACTATAAAAGATAATGTAATAATGTTGAATCTCTATTCTGTGATGACATTAGAAAATGTCACTAACTGGTGCTAATTGATCAGCTTATTTTCTATGTAAGCCACTAGTTACGCTGATCCATGATGCTCATGAGACCGTGATCGCGGTGACAGATTCTTATGATTCTAATGGACACTGACAGACCCCATTGGCATCTCACAGCAAGAATAGTGCTGCAGATAGAATACCGGAGAGCTTGATGGAATCCTAGAACATTCATGTGACTAAAGCCTTAGGACACATTACACGTGCCGAACACTGAGTTAAATGACTGCCGATTTGGTTACATGCAAGCCTAAAATGCAGTCATTTAATGGCCTATTTACACTGGATGATGTGCTGCCGAGAATGACCATTTTTAAAGAATAACTATATTTTCAAATAACTTTTCAGAATAAGCAGTCCTGTGTGTTTTTGCATTAAGAATTATACTATTCCTGGCATTTATATGACTTCTATCCTATTTTGTTTTCAAATTTCTCTTCTATAAGCTCTATCTCTTAATTTGCAATTGACTCAGCTGGTGAGAGGAGAGTAGCTGTTATGACGGCTCCCAAGAAAGCACACAGGCATTCCTGCTCTTCATTCCTATTTTGGTACATAAGAGCGAATTATCTAGGGGTCCTGAATGGTCTGGATGAGAATAAAGTCCTGGGGTGAGGTTAAAGACTTGTCAGAATGCTCAACATAATGTTTCTCTTTGCTAGTTTCCTCAATTCGCTCCTCCTCACCTCCCTGTAGAGTATAATTGGCTGTGAAATGTGACACCTAAGGGGTACTTCTCACATAGCAGCAATCTCGCTAGCGATCTCGCTGAGTCACAGATTTTGTGACGTACTAGTGATCTCATCAGCAATCTTGCTGTGTGTGACACTAAGCAGCGACCTGGCCCCTGCTGTGAAATCGTTGATCGTTACACACTGTTCTGGTTCATTTTTTGCTCATTGGTCTCCCGCAGGGCAGCACACATCGGCGTGTTTCACGGCAGGAGACCAACGAGCACCGACTCTGTGTAAGCAACATACGCTGGTAACCAGTGTAAATATTGGGTAACTAAGCAAAGCGCTTTGCTTAGTAATCCGATGTGTACCCTAGCTACGTATACAGGGAGCCAGCGCTGGCAGCCTGTAAGTGGTGTACGCTGATAACCAGGGTAAATATCGGGTAACCAAGCAAAGTGCTTTGCTTACTTACCCGATATTTACCCTGGTTACCAAGCGCAGCATCGTTACACGAGTCGCTGGTGGCTGGTCGCTGGTGAGATCTGCCTGATTGACAGCTCACTAGTGACCCTGTAGCGACGTACCAGTGATCCTGACCAGGTCGTATCGTGGTTGGAATCGCTGGTACGTCGT